>NC_136626.1:30501333-30898833 GCF_933228915.1 Telmatherina bonti
TTAAAGTCTTGATTTTTAAAGCTACAATGCGCAGAACTCACCATCGTCAATTTCTATGACAATCTCATTGTCTGAGCTGTTGCCTGCTGGCGCTTGTAGCCTCCCTGGTCCCATTTCTCCATTATACAACTTCTTCTGCATTTCCATCGTCCCGTTTTCCAGTCCCTGGTCGAGCAGGATGGCTTCCACCTCTTCAAAAAACTTCATGTACTTCCCTGGGTTTCCTGCACCGCTTCCTCCGGCCACATGAGCACCTTTAGCTGTCTTGTAGTCGTATTTCAGGTTCTTATATTTGGTTCGACACTGTTTCCAGTTGCGCACCACCCCGAACTTTCTCTGCATCTGACGGGCCATCTCTTGGAAGATGCACTTGTTGCGCAGCGTGCTTTTCAGGCGTTCCCGAATACTCCTGTCGGCCCAGACGCACAACAGCGCCCGCACCTCATCGTCTGTCCAGTGTCGCCCTCCTTCTTCTACCACATTGGGAGTGAAAGAGAGAGTTGGATGGATTCGACTCTTCATTCCTGCAAACATACAAAAGCATTTATGTTTGTCTGAACCTTGATTTGGGAAAATGATGGATGCTGTATTGACGTATTTTCAGAGAATGCAGGCAACAAGTAGTTAAACCAAAACACTTGTTTCTTTTTCAATCAGTTTACAACTAAGTTGTATGTTATTATTAGTACTACGGTTGGTGTCAGCCCACATTTACCTTCATGCATTGGTATTGAGGAAGAGTAGATTCCTCTTTGATTACCCACATCTTCCTGCCAGCCCTCCACCGGCCTTCCATCCACTCCTGGGCTGTAGTTTGCTGATGTGCCTGCTGCTGCGTCAGACTTCCTGCTCTGAAGTCCCAGGCTTCTGCTCTTGGCCTGACACTCCCGCCAGCTGCGCGCAACACTGAGCCGCCTCAGACGCTCTGAGATCAACTCAAATGTGGCTCTGCTCTCTGCTACGTGCTGAGCTCCAATTTCATCCCACACTGACACAAGAGCCAGCACCTCTGCCTCCCCCCACTGCCTTTCCACCGAGCCTTTTTCCTCCACCACCTCTCTATCATCTCCTCTTTGTCTCTCTGCTGCTCTCTCCATGTTTGAGCTGACCTGGAAACGCTTTCTTTTCCTTAGCCTCTCTGTCTCTGCTGCCCGGTTCCCTAGGCAACCAGGCGGTTAAGCCTGAAAGCAACGCCTCCATGCTGAAAAGCAGCCTTACCACTGGCTTAAGCTGTGTGCAGAGGAGGCGGGACCAGCTGTAATCTGAGAAGCAGCTTGGTAAATGGACTGAAACTGCAGCAAGACGACTCTCCATATACAGCAGCTTCACATCAGACAAGCTGCTGCTTTTTTTTTTTTTTTTTTTTTTTTTTTGCTTTAGTCGAACCAGTTTGATCTGCCTCAGGGCTCGTATCAAAACATAACCAATCCAATACTGTGATTCATGTTAAGTCTTGTAGCAAATAAGCAAAGGTCCTTCATGATGAATGTTTCATCTCATAGATGTGTTACAGTTTTTATTTTGCTTTTGTCTGCTAAGGGGTCAGGAAAGTGCTGGGATTGTCACAAGTAATGGAGCCAGCCCACCCACATACACAAGCCACAAGGTAAACTGAATCATAACGGGAAAATCACATGCTTATTAATACACAGGATGATTCACACATTTGGGGCAGAAAAAGGCAAAAAAAAAAAAAAAAAAAATCAGCATTGAACATTTCAGAGTTTTGCTCTCTTAATTTAAAGCCTTTGCTCACTTCAGGGTAAAACCTGGTGTTATGTTGTGCAGCATGACTGTTAAAGTAGCCGTGTTTGTGCAGACTGTGATTAAAAGCAATCATCCTTTTTTGCCGTTTGTCAGGGCATGGGATTAGTGAGCACCGCTTTCCCACCCGAGGCTCTTCTGAAGCTGCGCTATGGTAACCTTGGCATTTGTCACACGCGCTATTCAACTACTGGGATCTCAGAGCTGCAGAACTGCCAGCCCTTTGTGGTGGATACGCTACATGGCAAGATTGCTGTGGCACACAACGGAGAGCTGGTTAATGCCCGTGCCTTGAGGAAGAAGGTGAGGATGACCTCCCTGCTGGTCCAGACAGGCTGTGCTGCATATCAACGCGTCTTCTCCAGTCGGCCAGTTCTCATAACAACAAATCAGCCCATAACATCTTATCTTTATCCAGGCCTGTTTGTTTATATAAATGCACAAGGTACAGTTGTGCTCATATCTATTCATACTCTTTCATTAAAGGAGGAAAAAAACTGCTGCCTGTAAAATGAGCTGAAATTGACTAAAGTAATAATAAATAAAAGTTCTATGAAAATCATTACATTATTTTCTAATTCTGGTTCAATAGATTTTTTTTTTTTAAAAAAGTGAACAAATAAGATCATTTATTACATATAACATCACTGATAAACTAATATTTTGTTGAACAATCCTTTAATGTTTCCGCTCCAGTCAGGTGTTTTCTGTTCCTCTCAGTCAGACTTCTGCACCTGTTGACAGGTATTTTGTCCCACTGTTCAACAGAAAAGTGCTCTAATTTGTCCACTAGCAATTTGGGGTTTTTTTTCAACTCAATTAAATGAAAAAACAGTGTCTTATATGACTAAATTATATTTTTGCAAATTTTTAGTTATTGTTTCTTTTTTTAAGTCTCCAGTTATTTGAGTGACTGTTGTTAAATTCAGTCTTTTCTTTAATGAAAGAGTATGAATACATATGAGCACAACTGTATGTTGAATAGCTAGTGTTATGAATTGTGGGGTTATGTGAAGAGGCATCTCCTTTTGTTTTTTTCATTTAAATTATTTTTTTTAAAAAACAAAAAAAAACTCCTAAGTTATGAATACTTGCGTGCAAGTTGTTTACCATGAGATGACATTTCTGTATGAATCAGTCGTGTCGGTGTTGTGCAGGTAATGCGCCATGGCGTCGGCCTCTCCACCAGCTCAGACAGCGAGCTCATTACTCAGCTGCTGGCTTTAACTCCACCCATGGAGGAGCTGAACACACCTGACTGGGTTGCCAGGTGAACACGTAGAATTTATGCTTAATTCTTCCTTCATTTTATTTATTTATTCATTTTTATCTGCATTATTTGAACGCCTGTTTTTATTTGTTGCCATTATAGAATTAAAAACCTCATGACTGAAACTCCAACATCGTACTCTCTGCTGGTCATGTTCAAAGACGTTATCTATGCCGTGCGTGACCCGTATGGAAATCGGCCCCTTAGCATTGGACAGCTGGTACCCATCTCTAAGCTCTACAGTACAGGTATTTGAGCAGATTTGAGGTTACTGTTATTTTCAGGAAGATTACACAGAAACTACAAGGCTGGAAATCCTGAAACCTGGAGGAGAGATGGAGCGTGAGGAACAGCCATGTCAGTTTTGGTGCAAAGCCAAAATCTCTTTTGTTTGTGCTAACAGAGGGTGCACTCATTGAGTTCTCTCAAGTGACAATCACATAGTCTGTCTGCACAATGTTTGTCCTCCAAATACCCTTATTTACTGATAGAGGAGGGCCCCACAAGAGCTGAGCAGCGTTCAGGCCAGAGGGTCCTTCTCAGACAGGCTTGCCTTTTAATTTTATCAGAGGTCAGATAGGCTCACTGGTAAAAGATTAACTTTTTTTCCTTTATTAGCTGCAGGAGAGGAGGACACTGAGGGCTGGGTTGTGTCATCAGAGTCTTGCAGCTTCCAGTCCATTGGAGCCAAGTAGGTTTCCAACGTCTGTATTGTCACAAAACTTGCAGATGTGAGCAGCTGGAGACCGTTGTCACTTCCTGTCTCAGGTATTACAGAGAGGTATTACCAGGTGAGATCGTCCAGATATCCAGACATGGTGTCAAGTCCCTGAGTGTTGTCCCCCGCCCTGAAGGAGATCTCCCTGCCTTCTGCATCTTTGAATATGTTTATTTTGCCAGACCAGACTCCATTTTTGAAGGTAGGATTGTGTCACCCGTGCCTCACACCTGCTAATTCGTGTGTGGTTTGCTGCTTTCCATCATGGTAAAGCTCTGAACGCATTGCAGGACAGATGGTGTATACTGTGAGGCAGCGCTGCGGTCGGCAGCTTGCCATCGAGGCTCCAACAGATGCAGACGTGGTCAGCACTGTGCCAGAATCTGCCACCCCAGCAGCTCTGGGTTACGCTCAGCAGGTTTGTTTCCAATCCATCTGCTGAAAGAAATGCTCTCATATCACCTGGTGGAGCCCTCTTCTCACACTCGTGTCTTTCCCCTCAGTCTGGTCTTCCATACATCGAGGTTCTGTGTAAGAACCGCTACGTTGGGAGAACTTTTATTCAGCCAAACACCCGCTTGAGGCAGCTGGGAGTTGCTAAGAAGTTCGGGGTGCTGACGGACAACTTTGCTGGGAAACGAGTGGTGATAATTGATGACTCTATTGTGAGAGGCAACACCATCTCCCCCATCATTAAACTGCTGCGGGAAGCTGGTGCAACACAGGTTGGTTATCAAGAACACAACAAATTATGTGGAAGAAACTAGTGGGTGGGAAAAACTAATTGGAAAATCTGCTTTTTTTTTTTTGCTTCACAAATTTAAATTTTTTATTTATTTTTATTTTTTTAGAAATAAAAATAATACAGTATAAATTTTCTGTCATTTTTATTGTTTTTATTTATCTTTTTACTTGTCTTCTTGGGCATTATAGCAGCAGAATGATGATCTGGCTACTGTGTTGTTTTTTTACTCATTGAAATCAAGAAAAATGACTAGCAAAAAAAACAGTTTCATGCATTTACTTTGTTTTTAATTTACAAAAATCAGAAGTATCGAAGAATTGGGAGAATCACAATTTAAATCAAATCAGCACCCAAAATTCAGAATCGAATCGGGACAAAAGCATATCATCACAGCCTTAAAGAAACTGGAGTTCGTGTTCTGGTTCTCAAGCTGGGCGTTCAGTTTACAGGATAAATGGTCAGCAGCTGGATGGTTAAGTCAGTAGTCTGTTGACTGTCAACTGACTGTTAAAACTGACACCTGGTTATAAGAACAGTCACGAAGCTCCATGGCTGAGTGGACGCCTCCTTCCCCCCCCCCATATTTTCTAGCTTAAATATATTCAGTTATTGTTTCTGAATGTGTTTTCTTGTGTAAGACTTGTCATTTTGTTTTCATCTAATTTGCAGAGCTTCATATTGGCAGATAAAACCAGTTTCATACTGGATCACCCAGCATTAAATAACAAAAACGCTTTCCTGTACAGGTCCATATCAGGGTGGCGTCTCCGCCTATCAAGTTTCCGTGTTACATGGGCATCAATATTCCAACAAAGGAGGAGCTCATTGCCAACAAGCCAGAGTTCAAAGACATCGCTGGTTATATTGGTATGTAGCAACTGAGCATCGTCTGCGTCAGGAGTGTCAAAGCCTAACCCTAACTTATACATAATAACAAAGTAGTATAAAGAACTACACAAGATGTTTATATTTACTGAACGATCCTTTTAGAAAACATTAGAAACCTTAGTTTTTATATAAAAGTTTATATTAAATGTATTTAAATACATTTTTCTTTTTATTTACCCAATCATTTTAATTAACTTATATATTTTAAATACATTTCTTTAACTTAAATATAAAATATATTATCCATGCATATATTATTTGCCATGTTGCATATTTACTCTTTAAAAGTGCACGACAGCCATCTATGACTACAATCACAATGTTTCCATGAAATACACTGGAAAAATCCTGTATGTCAAATATAATAAGAGCAGCTTTGATGTTGATTTTAATGATTTTAACCAAATATACGTGTACATTTCCATGTTTATGTAGTAATACTGACAATATAATCTAAATGTTTGTTCATATAAACGTCTGTGTAGGAGCCGACAGTGTTGAGTATCTAACCGTGGAGGGGCTCGTATCGGCTGTCCAGGAGGGGATTACATCCATCCGAGAGGACAAGATCAGCTCCAATAACAAGTTCAGCAAGAGAGTGGGCCACTGCACCGCCTGCCTGACTGGGAAATATCCAGTGGAGCTGGAGTGGTAACCATGGTGCCACCATTACCGCAGCAACATCACACTTCCTCAACAGGAAAAAGACTGTCTGTTACCAGGGACATTTTTCTACACGAATAAATCTACTCCGAACGTTGAGCAGGGGTTAAACATGGTGTTTTGGTCAAATCTAGAGGCTGTGCTTTCCAGCACTGTTTTTTTTTTTGTTTGTTTTTTTTAAAACATCCTGATGTCACTGGACGGTGTGATAACAAGGGCACTTTTCTGAAAATACCAAAAATGCTCTTTTGTTATTGTCGAATCTTTTAAATGTTGCAATGTCGGTGTATTTTCAGAAAACACTGAAACTGACTATCTCTTCATGCGTTACCTAAGCATTAACAGAACATTTGATAGTTTTTCATGTCAGAAGCGCACACATAAAAAAACAGACCAAAAAGTGAAATGACCTTTATTTTTACTTATGTACTTAAAACCAATCACTTTGCTGTATTTTGACTCTTTTTTCTTCGTCATGAATTAAAGAAAGTTTAAACAAACATCGCAAAGAAGACGTGCATGCAAAGCATTTAACACTAAAAGCTTTTTTTTTTATTTTTATCAAATAACATGAACAGGAAGCTAACTGTATTGACTTAATAAACAACACAAATTGAACTTTAACTTCATAATCAGTATGAACAAATGTAACCACACGAAGAATTACAGCACCTTATAAAGCATGCTTTAGATGTACTTTGACAACTTTTAAAGCTACTTCAGCCAGAAAAGAAAAGACATGTATTGTAAATTACAAACTATTTTCTGCAGCAGGGTTTGTCCCAGTTGGGTTCTGTTTATCGCCACTGTCTACTGGAAAAAAAAAAAGAGGTATTATGAAACCACAGTAAAAAGAAAATACCTTGCATAGGAATACATCTAAATTACCTGGGGGAGTAGCTGCTGGTCCCTCTGTTCTCATATGAACCCCCTGTTAGATTGAGCATAGAAGACAAATCAGTAAAAAATGAGTCACTAAACTAAGAGTTGATGCGTCGAGACTTCTGCTTACCCAGGCCAGAAGAATGAGCATCAGATGCAGGCTGCTGTTGACTCATCCAAGCCTCTGGATGCTGGACTCTGTGTTTACCAGGACTGTAAGAGAGGCCTCCATGAGGCAGCTTCAATTCCAAAAGAGAAAGACGGCGCATCAGCAGCTCTCTCCTGTAGCGTTTGGATCCCGGGGAGGATGTGCAGTGCTTGTTCCCGAGGCGCTTGGACTCGGAATCGCTGTCCCATTCCAGCTCCCTGTGACGTTTCCTCAGAGCCGAGCGGTGGGGTGACAGAGCGAGGGCCACCAGAGCCGAGGAGGAGTTCCCCCTGCTGGCGTCAGAGTTCCTAGCGCAGAGACGGCACGGCGGGCCATCAAACAAGGGTGGCTTGTTCTGGCACGCAAACTTGTGATAAAGTTTCATGAAATCTTCATCGACTTTCTTCGGCGAGTAAGAGGCAGGGTTCGGTGACAGGGAGGAGTCAAATGAGTGGCGCCGCCTACCCCTGTGATGACCATCTGCTGCCTTGGCTGAGTGGGGAGAACGAAGCTGCTGCTGCTGCTGTGAGGGATGGATGGAGTTTTGGGGCTGAAGCAGCTTTAGCTGCACGACAGGCCTCTCCGGACGGGAGGAGAGAGACGACGACAACGATCTAGGCCTCATTAGCTCTTCGGAACAGCGATCCACAGAATGTTTTCTTGTGGAAAACACACGAGGCGATCTGCTGAGGCTGGCCATGAGTCTCCATTTGGAAGGACTCTGCCTGAGTGGGGATTCATAGATGTCAGATCTCTCTTTAACAGCAGGGGTGTCTGCTTCATATGCTGAGCAGGTAGCACGCGGTGAGAGGCGGGAAGGATCGGAAAGCCTTTTAAGTATGAAGGATGGCTCCACTGATGCCTCAGCAGCAGCATAGTGAGGCTGTGAAGGATAGGTAGTGGAAATGGAGACATGTTCCCCCTCATGGGGGAGTTTAGGTAGGGACAGCTCACACACAGTGAATGTCTCATTCAGCAAGCTCTCTTTCAGCGCATGGGTGTCAGAGAAGTCCATCACACGCACATGAGTGGACTCCTCTCTTCTCAGTAAGTGTGTCTCCGTGTTAGACTGCTGCCCATCGTGCAGAGAGGTCGCTGTCTGCAAAGCAGAATGAGGGGTCGTTTCAGTCCTCGCGTCCTGCCTTTTTATTCGACCAATGGCGCTCTCCTTGAGCAGCCCCTTGCTGGTCAGCCTTTTCGGTTTGCCGTTAGTGTGCTTCAGTGTGACGTCAAAGGTGTTGTTGAGATCCCTTCGTTTCGACTGCTGACGCCATCTGCGATACCTCCTCAGCACTGAGTCAGCGGCCACAGAAACATGCTGCTGATGCCAGGCTCGTTCTAGTCGACTGACCATGCCGGGGTAAAGCTCCACCAAGGAGCTGCCATTGCTGCTCAGGGACATTTGCAACACCTCATCTTGGTCCTCTGGTTGGAATTCACCCTCGGAAAAGCTCTTTAAACTTGTATTCAATAAACTCAAAGATGGCTCTGTAGATACAAATGTGGTGAATAAACATTAATTGAAGTCAGAAGATTTTTTTTGTTATAATATTGGCAATAACCAGTTTATCTTTTTAATGCTGAGAAATCAGCTGTCAAGTATTTCTTACCATTATCTTCCCCTGCAAACTGGTTGGTGGAGTTGCAAGTCTCATCACTTCCCACACTTTTATATGTGATGTCCAACTATTAAAAGTAAAAACATCACTGTTGTAGCCAAGTTATACATACATTACACAAGTGCTTGATAAATTCACTTAGTATTACCTGAGAGTCTCCTGTAATGTCCTGTGCTGTGCGCAAAAATGTCAAAGAAATGAATGCTGGCACGAAAAAGCAGTATAATAATAGCTGCACTGGTTATTTTATTTTAGGGTGTGGAAGCTTACCGTATAATGACTCCTCAGTCAAATGTGTCAAGTTCTGAAGAAAAGAGATGTGTGATTAAAGCTGATTATGCAGATAAGATATAGATATAAGATAAGAGCACAAACCTTTGACTGTAGTTTGCTCAGCTCTTTTACAGACACGTTTATGTAGCGTCCTAGTGCTGCACCATGAAAGAAACAATAGGATAAACCATTAAACTATTATCCCAGACAACTGGTGAAGAACACTTTTTTCCCAGTGCAAAATACTATCGACTGGGTACCTGTTTTAATTAATCACATCTCAGATAGTTACACATTATGAATATAGTTTGCACACAGATTGCATATCATTTAATGAAGTAGCAGAAATCACTGATTAATGGCGTAAAATGGGACAATTCCTAAATACAGTAAAAAAAAAAAGAATGGAAACACTTCTGACAATTGCGATTCAATGCTTGTTTTCATTGTTCAATTAAATCCTCAAATGTAGCTTCAGTCTATTTGACACACACACGACGTAAAGTGATCCATTTATTATCATTGATGAAATCACTGACAGGATCTGGTCTAAAAGCGTGCCAAGCTTACTTACTGTCAAGTTTTGTATTGTTTAGGTCCACTTCCAACCCCCCGTTCTGGTGCTGAAGTTTTGAATACTGTTGAAAACAGTTAAACTTAAAGTTAAAACTTAGGTGTTAAAAAGAACATTTCCGCTAACGATAGCTAGTTGCGTCGCGTCGAGCCAACATAAACTAACCTTGTCTATGATGCGATCCAAAGATCTTTTGAAGACTAAGCTATTTTCATATATTTTTTTATTCACAGACTGTTCCATGGTGCATATAAAAAATTATCTTAAAGAGCACGGATTATTAACAAAAGTAGCGGGACAGGTTTTAAAGAAGGCGCTATCGGTGTGGGGGGGTCCTTCTTTTAAAAAAAATAGCGAAATGTGATTGGACAGTGGACCTGCGGTGCCTTCAGGAGTTCTCGTAAAACACAGTAGCCCCATTAAGCGACTGATAATTCACGCTAAAAGCTATGTCAAATAGAAAACTTAAATGTACATTAATACGGCAGTGATTGGATCGCGTAAATATTTGTGCTTGTGTCACCAATATTCTCATTTAAAACATCTTTTTTAGACAAGAAGGTAGAGTGGCAACGAGCAAGTAACGGTATAGATATTTGTGGGGGAAAACTCACGTTTTGAACAAATTAGTACAAGTTAATCCTTTAAATATGATCAACTAAATAATTATCAACTATATACTTGCAACTATAAACTATACATTACATTGAACGCTGTGTCGTAAGACTTATTTTCAAACGTCCGAGCTTATTTACGAGCATTTAACGTAGCTTGTGCAGGAACGTCATTTCCTCCGTAGTACGTCATCCCCAATCAGTCTGAATCAGTTCTGAATATAAACAAACCCGGATTTACATTCAATACATTTTCATGACAATAGGCTGAATATATTTCTTTTTATGTTTTAAACCACAAGCGACGCCTGAAGAGATGCGATGACAACAGCGTGTCGTAGGCATGGCTGTTCGGACGCTGCAGGAGCTCGTTTCCACCGCTGCTTCTCTGCATGCAGACAGGGTGGCTGTAACATACGACAGCGGCGACGAAGTATCTGGAAGTCCGGTGTCTCTGCTGTACAGAGAGCTGACTGAACTTGCTGGGGAACTTTCACATATTTTCCTGAAGAGCTTTTCTCCCAGCAGCCTTATTGGTCTGTATTGCAGGGATGATCTGCTCATACCTGTCTGGATTCTGGGGTGAGTTCTGGACAACCTGTTTTCGATTATATCTGTAAAATATCAACTGTATGTATATTTATATATATAGTTGTGCTCATATGTATTCATACCCTTTCATTAAAGAAAAGGCTGAATTTACAACAGTCACTCAAATAACTGGAAACTTAAAAAAAGAAACAATAACTAAAAATTTGCAAAAATATAATTTAGTCATATAAGACACTGTTTTTTTCATTTAATTGAGTTCAAGAAAGAGTTAAAAAAAAAATTGGTTGTGGACAAATTAGAGCACTTTTCTGTTGAACAGTGGGACAAAATACCTGTCAACAGGTGCAGAAGTCTGACTGAGAGGAACAGAAAACACCTGACTGTAGCGGAAACATTAAAGGATTGTTCAACAAAATATTAGTTTATGAGTGATGTAATATGTAATAAATTATCTTATTTATTTGCTTTAAAAAAAAAAAAAAATTCTATTGAACCAGAATTAGAAAATAATGTATTTTCATAAAATTTTTTATTTATTATTACTTTAGTCAATTTCAGCCTTTTTTCCAGGCTGCTGTTTTTTTTTCCTCCTTTAATGAAAGGGTATGAATAAATATGAGCACAACTGTATGTGTTGGCCATTACACGGAATAAACCATGAAATGTGCTGTCAGCATCCTGCAGTCTGCAGCTGCTTATGTCCCCCTGGATCCGGAGGCTCCTGGACTTCTCTCTGCCAAAGTCATTCAACAGTGTGGCCTCCAATACTGCGCAGTGAAGACTGACCTATTGCAGGTTAAATGTTCTTATATTTTATTAGAATAAATAAACATTAGTTACAAATTGTGCCAATAATCTTTCCAAACAAATCCCAAGGCTTTAGGCCAATTTTTAAATAATAAGCACAAAATAAAAAAAAAAATTCAAAAGCTTTTGGATGCATATCTGCGTGGCCAAAAAACAGATTTGCATTTACCTCCTTGCAATTCCAGTTAATCTTCCCCTCCTTTATCGTCCCTTCCAAGCAATTCCAGGCATCTCTCATCAAATACGTAACTGTGCGAGTTCTTGTGGAGCTGCCCAAGTTCAAACTGACCCTGATACAAGTTGAGCTGCTTCCTGACTCTGAACGTGAACTTGGAGCCAAACGAGCCAGAACTGGGACAACAAGTGAAGCTGATCGTGATGATACATCCACGATAGTCAAGCACATAAACTTGGCATATGTGCTGCACACATCTGGAACAACAGGCCCGCCCAAAACTGTGAGGGTACCACATGAGTGTATACTGCCCAACATACTGCATCTCAGGTTAGTTTATTTAATCGTTTTTGTCTGCAATACATCAGGATTCCTGTGAATGCATTGAAAATTATTTTCTCTCCTTGGCCCCAGAACTTTATTCCAGATGAGTGAGGATGATGTGGTTTTCCTTGCTTCACCTTTAACCTTTGACCCCTCTGTGGTGGAAATTTTTCTGGCTTTATCGTCTGGTGCTCAGCTCCTTATCGTTCCAACCGTAATCAAGAAAATGCCAAATCGACTTGCACAACTGTTGTTCAAAAACCACAGCACCACTGTCCTCCAGGTGAGTGCTTGCCACCCTGTCAGACTGCTTCCTAGCTGAGATCCTTCTGTCTCTGTGATGCGTTATCTCTACATTTCCTCAGGTTACGCCCACTCTGCTCCTGCGCTTCGGCCATCAGATTCTAAAACGGGACGTGCTGTCATCCGGCTCCTCACTGCGGGTGCTGGCTCTGGGAGGAGAAGCCTGCCCGTCGCCGGCTCTGCTGAGAAGCTGGAGACACAAGGACAATAAAACTTGCATCTACAACATCTATGGCATTACCGAGGTCTCCTGCTGGGCCTGTTGTTACAGACTACCAGAACCTCTGCTGCCATCCAGCAACACGTGAGGGTTTGATAGTATTTGTTGTTTCTTTCTGTTTGATTCTGGATATTCTGCTGTTATTAAAAGATTAGAAACCTTGCAGCACGGTGCCTCTCGGGACTCCGCTGATGGACACGGTAGTTGAAGTCAGGGATGAGCATGGCTGCATAACAACAGGGGGCGAAGGGCAAGTGTTCATAGGTGGGAAAGCTTTTGACGAGCATGTTGCAGATTTTAAAAAAAAAAATCACAGAGAATAACACAATTCATATCACTTTACAGGAGGAGAGGGCAGGGTGTGCCTTTTGGATGATGAGGACACCTTCATCCCTGGAACGATGAGAGCGACTGGAGACTGGGCGAACGTTGCAGAAGGACAGCTGTACTACCAGGGACGGAGAGACAGGATGATTAAACGCAATGGAAAACGCCTGAGCTTGGACAGAGTGCAGCAAGTAAGATTTTTAACCTAGAAATTTTTACAAATATGTTAAAAACTAAAATTTATATGAACATTGCGTAATTCCTCACCTACTGGTGTCCTGTGGAGAATCAACCACATGCAGAAAGAGAAATCTTACTTTGTTGGCGGCAGGCAATAACATCTGTTCATTATGAATATGAGGCCAACAAAGAAAAGACATTTTTAAGAAAATATTAGAAAACAGAAGAAAATACAAAGTGTTAGAAGAAAAAACAGGCAAAACAAATCAATACTGAAGTGGTTAACGTGACAGCAGGTCAGCTTCATGAGCGGTGAAGAAAAGAGCATCTCAGAGAGCCTGAGTTTGTCAGAAGCAAAGGTGAGGAGGAAGTTGTCACAAAGGTTAATAGTTTCTGTTTCATTTATCACTACAGCTGTTTAAAAAGCATCCTGCAAAGATGCAGGAAAAAAAAAAGCCTCCAACAACCTGGTCATATAGTTCATTACTGTATGCACAAATGCAACTTGAAAATCTACCATGCATTCTCAATAGATGCTGCAGTCGACTGTAGTTATGACCTATTACACAATCAAGCCACAGTAGAATGTCCAATACATCCCAAAAAAAAAAAAAAAAAAAAAAGCTCATAAATTAGATGTATATAAAGCACAGCTGCAGGCTGCACGATGATGCAACTGAAATCTCTGGAAACACATCCATCAATCCATTTTCTACCCATCTATTCCAACGCAGAGGTGCACACATTAAGGAAACTATTAGTTTTATGGTGAAAAGTTTTACTGAACTGGACATCTGGGGATTTTGTGTTTTTTAAGGAAGGCTATTGTTTTGTATGGCTAAGTGTTGTGAGAATCAAATCAAATCAAAGATACTTTATTCATCCCCGAGGGGAAATTCATGGTTCAAGCCAGCTCGTCCAAGGTTTGACATACAGACATTTAACATTTATGACAAGTTTACAGAACCGAACTGAAGCTTAGGCCCCGCAGCCAGTTTTACCGTCCGCCTTATCAATGAGGAAAAGATGACATGAGGAAGGATGGGTGGGTGTTGGGAAAAAAAAGAAGTATCTCTACACTTCATCTAAAGGGGGAAGGATAAAGATGCAACAAAAAAAAACACACTCCTCTAAACATAAGCAGAAGTTCAGACAATAGACAACATGCAAAATGGGAGGGGTGGTTGAGTGTGTGCGATCAGTGAGAGAGTCTGAACTTTCCCCAGTTTATCGGTGCCACCTGATGTAAACGCAGCCTTGAGAGCTGAGAAGGATTTATAGATAAATTGCATCTACTTTACAATTATAAATGTTGCTGGCCAAACCTTGCGTGGTCCCAGCTGACCCCGATCAAGCTGCAACAACCTCATCTTTACAATGCTGCCTCGCATGGACACAAACAATCTTCCATCAGATGCTGAAACAGCATTCCTGCAGTCCAGACCTGAAACCCCGTGAAAACATTTAGAGTCTTAAAGAAAACAAAAAAAAAAAACGAATCGCGTGAACAACAGTGGATGAATAAAATGGTGCACTCTTCACATACATTTAGTTTTAGTGATATTTGTTAACATTCTGGATGAAATCAGCATTTTTTTAAGGAGAGAAATATCCAACGACAGCCAGATTTCCTTCCTCTTTGTGCTAAGTTGGATCGTTTAGAGGCTGAGAAACCAAAGTTTTCTGGTGTTTTTAAGCAAAACTTTTGCTCCGAATGGTTTCAACTTTTTAAAATGGCAACAAAATGAGATGATCAGGTAAAGATGTAAAATAAACAGTTAAAGGTGGAGTATGTAAGATTTTCAATATTTTCAAAATAAATTAACTTAAAAAATAACTTCAATCATAATTAGATAGTTTTTTAAACATGTAGGTTCCAGTCTGTCCATATGTGATGTGTTATTAAATTACAAGTTTAATTAATGACAACGACCCTTCTTAAATGTTTGCCTACCAGTAAAAAAAAAAAAAAAAGTGCTTTTTATCATTTGTCATTAATTAAACTTGTAATTTGATAACGCATCAAATATGAACAGACTGGAACCTACATGTTCAAAAAACTATCTAATTATGATTGTAGTTATTTTATTAGTTAATTTATTTTGAAAATATTGAAACTCTTACATACTCCACCTTTTAATGCTTTTAGTTAAGAGTAAATGTGCAGCAGTTGTGAATAATTACAGTAGCTTCAGTTCTGGCCTTGTCCTCCATCAGCTGACGCTGAGCCTGCCTCAGGTGGAGGCCTGCGCTGTGGGTCTCTACGAAGGCTCTCGACTCCTCGCCTTCGTCGTGCTCTCCACTTCTGCACACCGGATGGCGGGTTCCTCCATCTCACATGCAGAGCAGCGAGCAGAACAAACGCGCTCCGCCTCTGAAGAGCATCA
Organism: Telmatherina bonti; assembly: GCF_933228915.1. NCBI lineage: Eukaryota > Metazoa > Chordata > Actinopteri > Atheriniformes > Telmatherinidae > Telmatherina > Telmatherina bonti. Next base: position 30,516,767 of record NC_136626.1, read on the forward strand.
GCAGAACCTTCCCCTCTCCGTCGAACAGCACCTGGACGATGCAGACGGTGCAGACGGAGATCTGAAGAGGCTCATCCTGAACCAGCTGTCTCTGCTGCTGCCCTCGCACGGTGTTCCCGACACGCTGGTGCTCGTCCCGGCCTTAAGTCTGACTCCCCACGGTGAGCATGAGACACACGGTTGCCTCCTCAGGAGAAAGCCCAACTCGTCCGCTCACCTCTCTGTGTTGCTTTGAGCAGGTAAAGTCGACATGGAGGCACTGATGAGAATATATGAAAAACAGAGAGAGTGTTTGGGCTCTTCACGGAGAGATCTCAGCACTCTAAAGCAGACGCTTCTCACTTTATGGCAGGTATCATCACTCTGATGACAGTTTTAATACTTTGTTGTGTGAATATGTCCAAACTCAAAGAGTTTTGAACCGTCTACCAACAGGACACATTGGGTCTCTGTCGGGATGCGGCCATTGATGAGCAGTCCAACTTCCTGTTTAATGGTGGAGATTCTCTGAAAGCACTGCGTCTGTGCGAAGACATCCTCTCCACCACAGGGATATCTGCACCAGAGCTGTTGGAGGTTATACTTGACAGGACCTTCGCAGACGTTCTGCACCACGTAACGCTGCTGCTGCTGCCCGACAACGGCCCGTCATCCTGGTCTAAGGCTAAGAAACGGCTCGCTGATCCTACCTATGAGGTTGTTGGAAAGAGAGAGAGAAAACCCCTGCAGGCGGAGGGATGTGGCGTTACAGTTGTAAGACGAGCAGGCGAGGTGATGGAAATAAACGGGGGGAGTGCAAGCAGGAGCGGCAATCTAACAGGGGGGGATGATTCTATCCGAGACGCGGATGTGGGTCTCAGGCTAAGTTGGTCCTCAGACACAGGCAGATGCGTGGACGCCTCCCCCGTGCTTTTAATACAAGACAGTGGAAATAAGGCGACTGTGTTTATTGGCTCACACTCCCACAGGATGCAGGCCATAGACCTGCTCACTGGGAGCCTTCGATGGGAGCGAGTCCTCGGGGACAGAATCGAGGCTTCGGCTGCTGTGTCTCGCTGCAGCACCCTCATCATTGTGGGTGTGTATCAGCCTCTGTTCGTCTAACTTAAACGTTTTACAATTTAAACAAGTCTTTTAGATCATTTTGATGTGTTTTCTCCCAGGTTGTTACGACAGCTGTGTTTATTTCTTGTGTGCTGAATCTGGAGAGACACGTTGGGTGTTTAAGACGGGAGATGCTGTGAAGAGCTGTCCTGCTGTGGATCCTGTTACTGGTCTGGTGATGGTGGGGTCACATGATGGCCACGTTTACGCCCTGAACCCACAGGTGAGCATCTGATTGGGGGGGGGGGGGAGTCAGGAATGGTTGTGTTTGTGTTGACACAACTTTAAACTGGAGCTGACGTACTGGTGTGTGCACAGAGGAAAAGAACATTTAAGAGGATGTCATCAGATTTTAAAAGGACATAAATACTCAAGCTGCTATGGTTTCATAGTGTGAAATGTAAATGAAGAAGATAGTGTAAAAAGTCTCTGCAGATACATGGAAAACCTGCAGGACAGTAGCCATCGAGGACCGACTTTGGACACGCCGACATCTCGACATGCACTGGTTTTACGTAGAAGAACATTAATCTCGTGGACATTTGTCTCTTTTTGTTCGTCAGACATAGCGGATCTCGCTGGGAGGACACTGTATGTTACGTCATGCACCAGTCAGAGCAAATGGAAGGGGGGCTGCTGGAGACCAGCGCTGCTCAGACTGAACACCCGAAGACCATCGGCATACATGACACATGTGCATGTTGTGTTTGTAGGTTCAGCGGTGTGTTTGGAAGCACCACTGTGGTGGCGGAGCTGTTTTTTCCTCTCCACACCTGAACGCATCTCGCAGACAGCTGTATGTGGCGTCGCTGGGAGGACGCCTTCTGTGTCTCCACCCGGTGAGCAGCTCGCAACACGGGCAAATTGCTGAGCATGTCAGTGTTAAGCGAACATGCTGGACATAATCTGGAAGCACACGCTGGGTGTCTCATGAAGCTTTTGACTTTTCCAGGACAGTGGCGACGTCTTGTGGTCTCACCGTAGAGATGCTCCTTTCTTCTCCTCGCCGAACTGCTCCTGCGGTCGTGTCGTAATCGGTTCGGTGGATGGAAACATCTGCTGCCTCAGCGACACGGGGGAAATGGTGAGAAGATATTTTAACATCCTGGACTGTATCTCACCATCTTAGGCAGTAGAATTTTTTTTTTTTGTTTTGTTTTTTTTTATTTTATTTTAGTGAAACAGAAACGGCACAGACGTGGATGTGCAAAATGTTGCGTATGTTAAACTTAGAACAGCATTTAAATAGAAACACAACTCCATTTTTCTACTAGGTCATTTTTTTTAAAAAGACATAAACAAAATGTTGTGGATGCAAAAGCGAATGATAAGCGCGTTTCCTCTTCAGATAAATTTCAATGTCATGATGACCAGATTACCCAGAAACACAGCGAGGACACAGCCGTCTCAGGCCTTTAAACGTTTTGCCACAAATTGGACACCTTTGACAGCTTCAGTCATAAAATGACTACACCTCATTAAAAATGTTTTTTCTTTTGGATTATGTTGAATTATATTCTGTTGGATTATATTCCTACTATTTCTGCTACAGAACTGCAGAATGACACCCTGATGATAACGTGGGACAACGCCTAACTTAGCGGGACATAAATCTGTCTTTTGAAGACTGAATTAACAGCTGAATAAACACTGTACAAGCTGAGCATGTGACTGTTGTGTTTCTCTGCAGCTGTGGCAGTTTTTAACAGAGGGACCAGTCTTCTCGTCTCCGTGCTTCATAGCAGAACAGCAGAGGCTTCTGTGCGGGTCGCACGACGGTCGTCTGTACTGTCTGAACTGGACAGATGGATCTTTAGTTTGGACTTTCCAGACTACAGGGAAGGTGTACGCCGCTCCCTGTGTGTTTGATGGCTCCGCCGTAGGAAGGAAGGGGGTTCTTGTGGGCCTGGCATCCACAGACGGCAAAGTCTGGATCCTGGATGCAGGAGATGGACGAACACTGGCCTCACACGCTCTGTCCGGGGAGCTGTTTTCCTCACCGGTGGTGTGGCGGCGGTCTCTTTTAATCGGGTGCCGTAATGATTATGTCTATTGTTTAAACTTGATTGTGACTTGAAGAAGATTCTTTTTTTTTTTTTAAATAAACAGTTTTCTGGGTTTTTAATAACTTGAGCAGTGAAATGATGAGCCTCACTCCTTTGATTCAGACATCAGTATTTAATTTACATTATTCATAACATTTTGAATCTCTTTAAGAACTTTTTTTCATGAATCTCTAAGTGGGACAAAAAAGTGCAAATAATATCAAACATTTTTCTTTTCTTTTTTTTTTTCTTTTTTTTTTTTTTTTGTTACATGGAACACTGCGTACACTACACTATTGTGCACGACCAAAGTTAGAAACAAAATGACAAAGTGACTCAGCCGTAGCGTCCAGTAGGTGAGCAAAGTCCCGGGAACACCTCTGACTTATGTACAGTACTTAGAGGTCATTGAGTGTGTGAGTGAGTGGCGGGAGACGAGAAAGGAGGCTGTTTCCACAAAGGAAATGCTCACATTTTGTAAGATCACATTTAAAAAGTGATGGCAAAAACCTACAGACACCAGTGTGTTACAGGAGGATGACTACAATATTCGTAGGGTTACAGGAAGCAGGTGTGTCTGTTTCCACGAGCAAAGCAAAGAATCCAGGAGGATGCAGAGGGTCTTGGCTACAGCCTGGAGAATGAGGCGGGGCTGGATATTGTCCAACCCCGCAGATGCGTATTAACCATAGACCGTATAAGAAAGATAGACGGAGCCTCTGGCGGTTAAAAGTGAAGCCTATGCGGAAGTGCATAAAACTGCAGTTCCCCCTTCATCCACTAGGGGCTCCAAAACAAAGCAAATCCCCATAGACTCCCATGTTAAAAAGACCAACTTCACAGCAGAAATAAACATGTTTACAGCCTGGTTCAAAAATCCATTTTCGGTTTAATAGGTCAGGTTTACCTTCATGATAACTGTGGGGGGAGAGAATTTTTTTCTAACTCGGCCATTTAATAGTAATTTAATCTCAAAGTTTGGCATATTTAGGGGCGTGTCCTTTTGATTGACAGGTACCAATGTCCCGCTTCAAGTAAGAAGAACGTAGAACGACCGCAGTTTTTAGCCGGTTAACAACGTGACTTAGCTTTAGCCCACTTACCTCCGTTAGCTGGTTAGCTCCTGTTATCTCCGGGTTAGCTCGGTTAGCTCTTAGCTACAGGCAGCTCAGAGTTCGCTCGATGTCAATCATCCGCTGTGACGCTCACAGCACCCCTGTCAGCTCCACCTCTTTGACATATATATTTCTATTTTCCGGGTGAGACGACGCGCATGCCCCTGCCAAGATGGCGATAGTAGGAACCACCCACTGAGCTTCAATTCAGCTCTTCAGAAACCTATGGGGGACGTCACGGAGGCTCCGTCCACCTCAATATACAGTCTAGGGGATAAACCCTAACTCTAACCACGCCCATTTGACATATAACCCTGCCCATTTGGATATCCAACCCCGCCCAATATCCAGCCACGCCCCATTCTCCAGGCTGCAGCTGGGGGTTATTGGGAGAATGAGGTCTGCATATGTTTTTTTTGTTTGTTTTGTTTTGTTTTTCTTCTTCAGTGCTGTGTTTAGGAGCACCTAGGATTTCTGATCATGACCAATTCTTACATACAGTAGCCTCTCGAACAGCTGTCACAGTCATCACGGACACAGTGAGAATTGTTACACAAGTTTTCAAACTTTCCTTTAAAAAAAAAAAAAAAGGTGTCTTTTTACATGACAAACAAGGCTCAGAAAAAAACATACAATATATCTTCTGTGCAGACAAATCTGTTTTCCATAAATAATACCAAGAAGAGCAAAGAAGAATGCCTGTAACACTTCCATCAGCTGTCCAGAAACACAGTCGCGCTGAGTTCTCGATTTGACTGATAGCCCTTAAAACACGATTCGGACAGATTCCCTCTGTTGATTCAACACTGCTGTGTTATGTCGGGTTGAGCAAATTTTATTAATTTACAACTATCCCTGTGATAGACTTTGCGACCTGTCCAGAGTGTACCATGCCTCGTGACCCTGAATAGGACGAAGCGGCATAGGGAAGGAATGAATGAACTATGGTGACACATTTTTCTCCATAGCAAAGAGAAGAAAAGGAGGTGTGGAGGTTACAGACTGTAACATTTAGCCATGGTTGTGATTGGCTGCTGAGGACTTTTCTTTAGGGGACATTTGCTTTGCATGTGTATACAATATATGCATGCTCGCGACAATTGTTTACATATATCTGTGCTGCAGTGTTGGGATACTTGTATGTGAAGCACACTTTAACATGTTGGTAGTAGCAGCCCGTGTATGAAGGTGTTATGTGGTGGTTTACTTGTTTCACAGTCAGGAGTTTTCATCTTGATGGCGTGGGGTTCGGGTGTTGGGGTAAGGAGTGACTCTCCAGGTGCTTCAGAGTCCATGGGCAGTGTAGCAGTCTCAATGCAGGCTGTGAAACTTGGGTTGAGGATGTTATTTGATGATCTGAGGACAGTCGCTCCAGGCTTTAGCCTTTCGTTTGGCCAGAGCCAGCCAGGCAGGCTCCGTGGACACCTGTGGAGAGTCGCTGGAGGGGAAGCGCTTTGACACGTCTTTGACGGAAGGTGGCGATGGTGTAGAGTCTGCGATTTCAACTGAAATGACAAAGAAAGATGGGATTTAAGCGTACATCTGTTTTTTTTTGCAATACAGATGCTTTTTTAGACCATTTTTTTTGGAAGGATGAACTTCCAGGAGGAACTTCCACTGATCAGGATTTTGGCATTTTTAAAATTCAAGAGAAAATTCATGCTAATGTATCTTTGCACGTGCAGGGTCCTACCAGTGACGGAGCTTGGTAAAGTGTTGGCCTTTTTCAGGTGTTCTCGACGATCGAATCGTCCTAGGAGGCTGTCTGGCCTCTTGAGCTCCTCTGGCGTCTGAGGTTTGGAAGAAGGACTGGTACTCCCACTCCCTTTGCTGTCTGTGGGACTCACCAGTGAAGCCTGCAAAACAGGTTTTGTGATCATTTCTAAGGGATGATAAAAGTATGTTAGGGGGATGATCAGACAGTAGGTAAGGAGGGATCTGGGTCACACACGCTGTCTCGCTCTCTGGCTTGCTTCTCTGCCAGTTTGGCTTCTCTTTGGCTTCGACGCTCCTCGCGGTTCTGCTGCTGCTCCCTGAAGCCTTTCTGCTTCTGCAGAGCCAGTGTGATCCATAAAGGTCCGGCCTCCTTCTCCTGGACCTTTGCACTGTCCAGTGAGTGTCTGCTCTGTAAGGATGGCTTGTCTGCAAGGTGAGGCACAGATTAGGAGTTACTTGATCTCAGAAGGAAACAGCGTAACTCAGTTTATGATGAACCGATTCAGTTCTTTTTAAACTAAAACACATAATGAGTTGTCAGTCAAACTGAAAGTATCCGTAGTCCATTTCCCATCTCGTTACATCCAAAGCCACCAACAACAAACTCCAAGACACTAACCTCTCTTGATGAGCTCGGTCTTTCGGTCGGTCTTCTCTCTCCAGGGGATGTTAATGGAGGGGAAGAATGATCGCTTCTCTTTTGGCTCATCTTCCCCTTGACCTTGGCCTTGGCTAGTCCGGTGCAACTGGGCCACTGCTGACGGCTCCTCGCTCCTCCCAGCCTGCTCCTGGCTTGGTGAGTCCACATCCCCCATCCTGTGGCTCATATCATCACAGGGGGATCTGGGGGCTACCTTAGGTAGCGGAGATGGAGGTGGTGTTGGGACTGCACTAGAAGGCTTGGGTGAGGTTGCTGGTCTTTTGTGGAAGGGTGGTTTGGAAAGCACTTTTTCCCCTTCCTGGTGCGGAGTTGGACTGGTGGATTTACCCTGCTTACCTCGGGTTATGGCGGGGGAGGCAGATGTGTGTAAGTACTTGCTAAGGGTTCCCTCTTTCTGAGGCGATGTGGGACTCATTTTTTCTGAGAAGACGGAAGAGGCATCGGAGTCGGGCTCGATGGGGGTTAGGGGTGAAGGGACGCCATCAAAGCTGTCCCCAGCACTGTAGCGTTTCTTCCTTTTCTCTGTTGACTGTTCGCTGTGAAAACGCAGAGAGTAGTTAGTCCTCCTCAGCTTTATGCCAAATGGAGAGGGTTTGTCATCGCTGTCCAGTCCCTGCTCATCTCCCTCCTCTTTGCTCTCATAAGTCTCTGTTTCGCTCTGAAGTCGGCTCTTTAACTCCAGCCCGTCGGGTCTCTCTCCAGGGCTCGGAACCAGGAATGAAGGGAGGTCTTTGGCAAACATACACTCATCCGATCCTCTTTCAGCGATTCGGACCGTTTTACTCGTCTTGTTCTGAGACTTCCTGACTGGAGCCGGGGAGGCTGCAGTGTAGCTGTCGGCCTGAGCAGCCTCCTCTCCTACTTCCTTTTCATCAGGACCAAATACCTCAGAGCTCCTGTTTGAATCACCGAACTTCTTCTTCGCAGGGGTGATGGAGAACTTTGCACTGGCAGACATGGTCTTTCTGAGGTTAGAATGAGCAAACGGAGACTGTTCGTCACCGCTGGGCTGAGGCGGATGCTTGTTAACAGGATCCGGGTACTCGTCATACTTTCCATCCTCTACTCCCTTGAATATCTTCGATCTTATGCTCGCCCATTCAGCCAGCACTGCCGCGCCGGACTGGTCTGTAGAGACCGCAGACTCGTTGAGGGACTTGGTTTTTCCTGATTTGCGGTCTGGCGAGGTCTTGCTCTTCACCGGTGGCGTGCCTTGGGCCTTTCTATCCTCTCCCAAACCCAGCAGGGATTTGCAAGCGGTGTCTTTGATCTGGTCTAAATTGACAGCTGTCCCACATAGCTGGGCACCTGTCACCAGGATGGCTGTGTGGGGGACATACGGAGATGTTGGCAGGTTGGGGGAGTCTGATCCGTCGGGGGAGGAAGCCATTGCTCCTTGTCTTTGATCGGCAACAGGGGCACTCTGGTGGGTCGGCGTAACAGGCGTCAGGTTGACTTTCTGGAAGAGAATCTGTTTCTCTCCAGAAGAGACTTTAAAAGAGAACGGCCTCTGTCTCTCCTCCATCTCCTTCCAGCGAAGCTCCTCAGCTCTCCTCTTCTTCTCTTGTGCCTCAAAGCTCCCGTCAGCCTCCTCTACCGACATCCTCCTCTTCTCTTCTTTCCTCATCCTCTCCTCTGCTTCCAGTTTCTTCTCCTCCATCTCCTGCATCCTCTGCTTCTCAGCTTCTCTTTTCTTCCTTTCGTCTTCTTCTTTCTTCCTCTTCTTCGCTGCTTCGAGCTCTTGCTGCCTCTTCGCCTCCTCCTCTCTCCTCCTCCTTTCTTCTTCCTCTTTCTTTCTCTGCTCCTCCAGTCGCCTCCTCTCTTCTTCCTCTCGCCGACGGCGCTCCTCTTCTTGTCGCGTCCTCCTTTCTGCTTCCAGCTTCTTCATCCTTTCCTCCTCCTCTTGCCTCCTTCGTTCCTCCTCTTCTCTGATCTTTCTTTCCTCCTCCTCCTCCCTTTTTCGTCTCTCAGCCTCCTCTCGCCGCCTCCTTTCTTCCTCCTCTCTGATCCTGCCTTCCTCCTCCTCCCTCCTCCTTCTCTCAGCCTCCTCCCGTCTCCTCCTTTCCTCCTCTTCTTCCCTCCTCCTCCTTTCTGCCTCCTCTCTCATCCTCTTCTCTTCATCTTCCTGCTGTTTTCTACGACACCTCTCCTCCTCCAATTCACGCAGCCTCAGCTCCTCGGCTCTCTTCGTTCTCTCCTCCTCCTCCCCTCGGAGCCTCTGCTCCTCCACCTCCCTCCTCCTTCTTGCTTCCTGTCTTTCTGCCTCATGGAGTTTCTGTTTCTTCAAGCCTTCTCTGGACTCATCAACAGATGCTCTGCGCTGCTCATCTGTGGAGATGCCTGCTGCCTCCAGGTCTTCTTGCACCACTCCAGGAATGGATACCTCCTGGAGGTCCTAGAAAATGTCGGAGTAGGATTAGTTTTTGTAATTATTTAATTCCAAACAGATGGTGAGAAATGTCACCAAATAAATGGGAACTCATCTGAGGAAACTCAAGGTTTACCCCCGACTCACCTGCGTGAACCGTCTGTGTTTGCGGGAAATCCTCTGGTTTTTAGGTTTAACAGAGAGCTTATGCTTGGCGGCGGCGTTGTCTAAGAGAGGAACAGACTGAGGGACGGCATCTAGGTTGATGGATTCTATCGTACCGGTCGGTGGAAGAACTCGTTTGGACCTCGGAGACTTCACTGGAGTGCTGTGCTGCCCGGATGCTTGAGCGCCTTGGACCTGGTGTTGTTACGCAGAAACAGAGCATGTATTTAGATCTGAAGACCATGAAATCTCACCATCAATAGTTTCATGGAACATTTTAGAGTAGACTACATATCAGCATCAGAAGTTTATGTTAATGAACTGGTGTCCCAGTTCAAAGAAATATCATTTCCAGTACAACCTGACCAGAGTGGTCAGACACAATAGAACAAAAACGCCAACAGGAGCTACAGACGCAGCGCAGCTACAGACGCAGCGCAGCTAGACGCAGTGCACCGTTTCTGCAGGTTGGAAAGAAAATATGAGGTAAACACGTGATTGAGTGGGGAAAAAAAAGAAGAGTCTCTACACTGCCCCACCAAGGGCAGTCCAGGTATCTGACAAAAACACCTTAATACCAATAAGCACATACTCAGACAGTCACAGCATGAGGAATACAGTCGGGAAAACAGGGTCTGTCAGCTCACCAGGCGCGTATGTCATCCTCTTTTTGCAGAAGTATGCACTTTGGGTAATAAAGGAATTGGGTAAAAATGTTTTTGCACAAACTAATAAAAAGGAAGTTTTAATGTATTATTTTTTTCAGCTGTAGCGTATAGAGGAGTCGTATACAGACACAACGGCCTTGCTCCTCCTCCTCACACTGGTCACCAGCTAGGCCACACACTTGCTTTGGGATAGATTCCAACAAGCATTTGCTGCAAGTCAGCCCAAGCTGATATCAGAAGTTTTCAACAGGGTTGAGGTCAGCACTGCAGTCAAGTTGTTCCATACTATCCACTCCCAGATTCAGGAGGTGCTGTCTGATGAGTGTTATCACCATGATGGATAGTTTGGTCCCAGACCGGGCAGTGATGGGGTTGCAACTGATGTCTCTCTATGCTGAGTTTGCTTCCAGTGTTTGTGTTTTTCCAGTGAGGGAGTTGCCGCCTCACACCAATGTCCCCCGCTCTGGATTCGTGGCTGAACATGACGTTTCTCCACATGTTTAGATCTCAGTGCACGTTGTTGACACCAGTACAAGCAGGCCTGGTGGCGAGGGGTTTTCATATCAGTCTGCTTGGCATTGGCACAACCAACATCCTCAGCTCTGCTGCTCATCCCATTAATGCATCAGTTTTCCAGATGCATTGTCAAGAAGCAGAAGCAGCAGATATTGCCTAAATTCTTTTTCCTGAATAAAACAAACTACCTTACCACCTCTATGAACTTTTTAAGAAGTAAAATAGTAGAAAGGATGTAACTACAACCCCACGGTCTTCAGAGGAACTTCATTTCTCACCTTCGGCTCTGTCTTTGGTGGCTCGGCCTCAACCTGGGCTAAAACCTTCAAAGGGCTCCGAGGAACTTCTTCTTCGTCTGAACTGCCCTCATCTCCTTCACTCTTCCGAAGTGAAGGAGGCCTCTGGCCAAACTTAATACCTTGTGCTATCTGCCTCTGTGTGTCCACAAAGAGAGAGAGAGAAAAGATCGCATCATATGCACACAGAACAGGGGTAGAAATGTTAAATCTCTACAAGGCTCACCTGCAGATTCCGAACCTTATCTGAAACGTTTTCCTGGGACATGCTGTGATCCAGTCCAGATTCCTTCACTGGCTCCTCAGGGATAAAGATGCTGTCGTGTGAGAGAGCTCGAGATCCTATGGGATTCAACTCCCTGTAGAAGTGTTTGCATGCCTGTAGTGAGTAATTTACTAAGACCAAGCAGCAGAGTCACTCCTCAAATCATTTTACGCAATGAAACTGACGACCTCTGTACGCGCCGGCAGTTTTATCACCACACCAGGGATCGTTGCATATACTATTTGCACAGTGTGTAACAGCTTTTACTTTTTTAACAACTGTGTATTTAAAGACTTTCAGGAAGTAAAACTAGATAGCCAGGCTTTAGCTCAGTTTACATAAAATAAAAAAACAAAAAAACAAAGCAAGGTTACATGAAACTGAAACCTGCAGCTGCAATAAATTCCCATAAAACAAGAAGAGGAAACATAATATTTTCAATTATCTAAGCACTAACCTCAGATTTTGATTAGACTCCTCATTGTCAGAAACAACTCCATTGCACACTTCCCCAGTGGAAAAACTGGTTTTTAGCTCTGTCCCATCAAAGCACCCTTTTGGCTCCCTTTTCTTCTTCTTCCCGAACAGTCGTCTGAAGGGCTGGAATTTGCCCTGTCGTCTTCTCTCTGCCAGCAAAAAAAAAAAGTTGGATAATAACCACAGCTACATGCAGTCAAATCATCAACCTTTATATCTCATCCTCGGACGAGATAACGAGCATGATGACGTGATTTTTTTTTTTTTTATGTGCAAGTTTGAGCAGATAATGAAATGTAGTAGATTTAAGTTAAAAGAAAATGAGGTAAAACAGCAGATGGAATGAGAAGGAAACCTTGGCTCTTTGGGTCATACTTACTCAATTTTCAAAGAAGTGTCAAAGACAAACGCTAAGGGAAAAAAAAAAAAGACCGTCCAAGTCCTGAATCTTTATCACGGCTAATCATAGATTTACAAATTTATCTGTCACCGAGTAATCTTTTCACCCGTGTCAAACTTAAAATAATAGACAAAATAGTCAACGCTTGCCATATCTAATCAAACCAGCCACGTGTATAAACACAGTGACTGCTGCTCATAAGAAAAAAAATAAAAAGAATCAACCTTGGACTTTCAGCTCATATTGTTTTACCTTACCATGCCTGGAAGTTATAAACACAGTGCGTACAAAAACATCACTCCGTACTCTCCACAGGATCCACAGGATCCACAGGATGGGATTTATTGACTTTGTGTTATTTAAAAATGCAAACAGATATCTTAGTTTCAACAAATAACACAGCCAGTTTCTCAGTGATTCCTCGGAATCTGCATGTCTGCCTGCCAACGCATGTACGACTGAGTGTTTTGCTTTTGTTTCTGCATTTGTAATGTGTGCGTCTGTGTGCTTGTGGAGGTCTGCTGGATGAACTGAGTGGGTGAGGTTACAGAGCTACACTACACCACTGTGCAGACAGGCATTCTCAGGGCTCGGCGGGTATCCCTTTCAGAGCTATAAGTAGAAACGGGTGTGAGATTTCACTCCACATGCAGCTCACTGAACTATAGGCATGATGGGAAAGGATGGAGTAAACTAATTTCTCCACTTACATCCTTTGACCCCGAGCTTTATTTTTCCACGGTAAAGAAAAAGAGACATTCCATTTGTATACTTACAGCCACTGAACCAGCTCCACCTAGGAGCTTGAGGCAGATAAGAAGAGGATAAAATAAAGAAAAAAATAGGAATTTTAGATACTGTAGTTGTGCTTGAGATGGGGGAAAGAAAGAAAAGGAAGCAGAGGAGAGGGTGAGGGAGGAAGAAGATTGGAGAAAGGGGCCATTAAGCTAATGGGAGTTCTGAGACACAAGAAGGGAAGAGGGGGAGCTGAGGAGCAGTGCCGAAAGGATATGAAGGAGAAACTTTTTCAAAGTCTCCTCTGGGGAAGAACAGATTCTCCTCCACAAGTTAAGCTGTTAAGTTGACCTCCGTCCAGCAGAGCACTGTGACGGCGCTAACCTGATGAACTGTCTGCTTTACATGTGTCGTTTGTGTACTTTGCTGACACTTTGCTTTTTGTTTCTTCCTGATGATTCTTGATCATTTTAAATATCTCGTACTTGCTTTGCATCTGTTGTATGAATCTCTGTTTATTTGCGCTCATTCTGCTACTCTGTCTGGTCATTCTTCATCTCATTTTCATTTATTCATGTCACTCTAAAATGTTTTCCAGTCTGGGCCCTCGGGTTCTACCTACAGGGAGAAGCTTGTTCAGTGATCACTCCCACGCAAAAATCCACTTAATCTTACCAGCCACTTTATTAGGTCCACCTTGCTTTTACCAGGTTGAAGCCCTTTTTTGCACTGTCTGAATTCTTCAACAAGGTGTTGGAAACACACAATTGGTCTGTAACGACATCATCACACGGTTGCTGCAGATTTGTCGGCTGAACAGCCGTGATGAGGATCTCCCTTTTCACCACATCCCAAAACTTTTATTGGATGTAGATCTGGTGAATGTGGAGGCCACCGGAGTACAGTGAACTCATCGTCATGTTGCAGAAAGAAGTTGGAAATGATGTGAGCTTTGTGACATGGTGCATCGTCCTGCTGGAAGTATCATCAGAAGATGCTACACTGTGCTCAGAAATGGATGGACATGGTCAGCAGCAATACTCAGACAGGCTGTTGCAGCTAAATAATGCTCCAAAGTGTGGCAACAAAATATCCACTACACCACTAAACCACCAGCAACCTGAGCTACTGATGCAAGACATGACGGATCCATTTTTTTCATTTTGTTTATGCTAAATGTTGAACCAGAGTGAAAATGTCTAAATGTCTCAATTTCCTGTTCTTCCTGCCATTTAATTGGCTGATAAGATATTTAACAAGTAATTAAACAGGTGGACCTAATATAGTCGCTTGTGAGTGTATTTAATCTTCACTAAATAATGTTACAAATAATAAAATATTATTTACTTTTCTCCATTTCGTTCTTTAAAACAACAAATTTGTGATTTGGAAAAGAAGTTTTTATTCCCTCTCTGTGACTAAATCTACTCCAGAGTTTTAGTGCTAGCACTCTGTTAGCTTAGCTTAGCAGCCTGGGAAAGGGAGAACAGCCCGACTGGATTTGTTGTGTGGCTAAAACGTACCGGTAAGGACAGAGAAAAAAAAAAAAAAAAGATTATCGTAATTTCTAATCAAAAATTATCTAATTTAATTAAGTCGAATCTAACTTGAGGCTGTACAGGAAGTTAAGTTGCAGTGAATCATAGAAATCAATGATAGGGGAGAATATGTGAATATATATGCAACGTGTAAGTAGCTTATTCTTTCCTACGGTCTCTTAAAACAATCAGTTTATAATTATATATAAGAAAGAGAAATGAAGTGTTTTATTATATTTGATGGGAATATTTAGTATGGACTCGCTAACTGAATAACAGACAAGTAGACAGAATTTTTAATATATGGACCAACTTGCAGCCATAGTACTTGGATATACTACAGAGTGCAAAAGGCAAAAGGTTTTTAACTTTTTTTTCTGTTTCTTTTGACTATTTAAACTGGTGGTTTGCCAAGTCTTCAATGGAACCTCCCTACTTTCAGCCTAAGTGCAGCCACTGGCATCAGGATGCAGCACTGATTCCCTGTAGCATGTTCTCCTAGCATCAGGGCCTTGCAGTGGCAAAGCCCATAATGCACCGCCACGGGCGTGCTCACACACTCATGCGTGAAACAAGCCAGGACACTTCTTCTGCAGAGTAGACGGCTCGGCGGCAGCACTCCACAGAGCTGCTGCCAATTTAATGGGAGGGTTAACTCTTGCTTCCCATGTATGATGAAAAACACTGCAAAGTTAAATGAAGTGCAAGAATTACAAGACTAATAGTGACTCTTTTTGCTCTGTTTTTGGTCTCTGCCACTTCTTGGAGGATATAATGCTACAAAATGCTGCGTTATTTTGGTAACTCATTTCCATCAAACTAACAGTCAGATGGAAATCTAATCTGTCTTTTATTGTAATTGTGCACAAATGCAGCCTCTCAAAGTGATTTTAATGAACAACTGTGCCTTTTTTTGTGCTGCCAATCCAATCTTTCTTTATGAAAATGGCCCTATGAGCTTGCAATGATCAAAGGAATGCAGGGAAACTGTGATCAAAGAAGTGAGAGATGTGGACACAGCACACCACAAGGAAAGGCTTCTGCAAACTCTCCACTATCAAGTCAAACCCATCACCACACCACGCAGCTCTTAAAGAGACAGTGAAAAATTAGCTCAGCTTTTAATCATTGTTGTGTTTTTTTGTTTTTTAGTTTTTTATCACTGTCTCTTCAAGATGTCTGTGAAAAAAAAAATCCTATTTACCTGGGCCTTTGGCTTCCGTTACCTCTAAAAGGATGCCATGCTTAGTTTCTGCGGTGTCTGTTGCCATGGTCACCGCACACCTTGGCTGTGGTGAGAGGAGAAGGAGGTGAGCGTGTGGATGCTGTTGTTTGATTTCATGTGTGTGTGTGTGTGTGGGGGGGGGGGGGGGGTAACAGGGACAAGCACAAGCTTTTAAGGGGAAAAAAAAGGAAGAGGCTGCAGGAGGAGAGCTGCAGCTTGACTTCCACATGTCCTTCTTATTTGGCTCTTCACCGCCTCTAGCATCATCATCATCAAAAAGGTTGGTTTAGTTCTTGGAGAATGGCTCTTAGAGAGTGAGTTCCTTCAAAGCCTGTGCTCTTTAAAGTAATATAAGCTGTGAGGCCATTCCTGTCTGTAAACAGTGATTTCATTTTAACTATATAATTGCAGCAAGCTAAACGTGAGGCTCAGATGAACAGATTGAGGGAAAAAAAGACGTTCTAGCATCTAGTCTAAAAATAAAATATGAACAGCAGGATGATTCTTTGCAATGTTTCATAATACATAGAGATGAACACACAACTCATAAAAGCTGCTACTTATTAGCTTTAATAGTCAGGAGCAAACCACCGATGGCCTCCTGAACTCTGAAACCCTCACAGCCTCCAGCCAGCACCTGTCTGCAGCACGTTGTTCGAGCCAGAGGTTTTCTGATGTGCATTGTGTGTGAAACCACAAGCGCCTGCGTTTCTCTGCACCCAGAGAGTGTATGAAGCAACGCTGAGAGAGCCAGAGAGAAGCCCACTGTCTCCAGTGGGATCAGCATGCTGTGGGCTTCCTTCCTGAGGGTGACAGAATCGGACAGACTCCCAGAAATGTCTCTTCTCTGCCCCCCCCCCCCCCCCCCCCCCCAAAAAAAGGCTCTTTGTCCAGTCTGACTCAATCCAGAGCAGAACAAGGAGCAAACAAGCATGTTTGGCAGCAGAAGTGTGTGAAGACAGACACTGTGTGAGACTGTGTCTGCTGGCGTAAAGACATATTCTGTTCATTTTTCTCTTTATTGTCTGCCAGTCCAAATGTCAAGCTGTGTGCTGGGAGGTTTTTGCACGAATGTGAGTTTGGTGTGACTGCTGTGGAGGACAGATAGAGATGGGATGAGAGGAAGCACGAGGAGCAGCCGTGTGCTCTACGCAAAGCAGGAAGATGTCTTTGAGAAGGATAAAGCTGCATCGTTGCATGGCGGTGGCAACACACGATGCTGCATCTCAGAGCTTTCCACCGACCCGGGACAGCTCAAGATCCTCTCTGCCACGCAACCTGCCAGGAGTCCGGACGGCGTGGCTTTGTGTTGTAGCGGCTAAGTGTCATAACCTTACAGCACAAATAGCTTTGCTGACAAAGCAGACAGACAAGACGTGGTGGAGCCATCTTTAACGGTTTACCTATTTGAGCAGCGCGGCTCGAGATGGCTGAGCACCACTGCAGTAAAACCTTAGGGAACATCGATCTGCCCTTTATCACAAAAGCTCGTTTTACCCAGATGAATGTGGCTGCTGCCTCCGACGTGGCTTTGGGAGAAAACGGTGAAAATAAATACAAAACAGAGACAAAACACCAGGCTTGGATTTGTTAGGCCTTTCAACATTAGGTGCATTGAGGATGAGGAATCTAAGAATGGTAATGGGGTGGAGGATGAGCAAACACTTCCACATGAAAGAAACAGGATGAACCTATCCTGCAAAACATACATCTTCACCTTCACAGTTATAATCTCTGGATTTAAAGCTCTAAATCCCTTTCGCACCATCCTCTCTGTCCCAGTATCTGTAGTTTGAGCTGCCTCAGGTTTCCATAGCAACATGCCATGCAGGAGCCAGGACCAAAGAAGTCGGATGCAACACAGATTTAACACATAGGGGGAAAAAAAAAAAATCTCATCATTAAAAACAGGCAAAAAATAGTTTGCTTGTCACGCTGCTGAATGTGTGCAAACTCTACTCCCATCTCCTGATGTGGGTAACTCAGCAGCAGCTGCAGATCACGAGCACAGAGACAATGAGGGAGTGTCTGAGAGCACTTGACATTTAGATAAGTGTGGGGTAAGAGTAAATATGGGAAATAAATATAAGAGGTTTGCTGTGATTAATCACCATCTGCTCTTTGTGCGGCACCAATGGTGCAAATAAACTGCGAGCAAAGCAAGTCGAGTCGTGGATGCGTCGATTTTTCTCAGTAACTTTTTCGATGCAGTCGTGAAAAGAGAGTAGTTTCCTGTTTTAACATGAAGGTTTTATCTGTAAATATAAAACCAAACATCACAAGAAGTGTGATGCTTGATCTGGGGCAGCAGACGGTACACTGTTGTGTTGGTTATGTATTTTATTTATCTTTATTTTTATCTTTTTATTTTGTGTTTTATTTAACGAATGAGGCATCAACTGAAATGGCACTTTAAATTTCCTTGTACTTGTTGCAATGACAATAAAGTTTATTCTATTCTGTTCTATTCTTATCAGGTCTTACATCAGGTCTGCCATACTAAGCTGCATCAGTGTTTATTTTACAAAAACAAAGCCAAAATGCAGAATCAGCTTGTGAAAAACTAACTACAACCTGGGATTCAGCAGCTCGAACTTCAGCTGGAACGACGTGGACTTCAGGGGAAGCTGAAGAGATCAGTTTTAAACGATCAGTCTCACGTCATCATGGAGGATTTGTGGCTCACACGCTGCTTTACAGCACCGTCTACAGCAGCTCGAGAGTTTAATCAGACTGAGGTCTGAACTTTGGATCATTACAAGATATTTTTTTCAGTTATTCTGATGGATGTGATGTTTGAGATAAGTGCTGCATGACCAAATTTGAGCCAAGTTTGACCTCACATTGGTCGAGAATAATGGAGTTTATGGCTGACTCATTGGCTGCAGGGTATTCAGTTCCTGTGCCAGAAACAAGCCCTGACCATCATCCTCCTACTGCTGTGCTTTACAGCTAGAAGGAAGAGTTTGCACTCTATTCCATGCTGTGTGGAAATGCATCTTTACTTTGGTCTCGTCTGTCTGAAAGACAGACTTCTTGCAATCTTGCATTTTATTTAAGACACAAATGTGTAAACAGAAGCTATGTTGCCATGTTTTTTTTTAGGCAATTTCCCCTGCCAAACGCATCACACTGCTCAAGTCTTTTTCTAATGTTGTCATCCATCCAATGAAGGGTCGCAGGGCCACACAGAGACAAACAACCACTCACGCCTATGGCATGCAAACTCCACCCAGAAAGGCCACCGTCCAAGCCTCGGCCCAGCATCCTTCTCGCTGTGAGGCCATAGTGCTAACCCCGTGCCACCATGCAGCCCTAATCTTCTTGTCATGAACTTTAATGTTTAACATGCTGCTTGAGGCCTGTAGAGTCTGATATGTAGCTTTTGGGATTTTTACAGTTTAACAGAAATGCATGGTATGTATGAACTTGAGCTGAACTTGCTGAAACATCCTTTCCTGAGAAGATTGGCAGATTGAATGTTTCCCATTTGTGAATAATCATTTTCATTGTAGACATGATATAATATGTCGCAATGTTGTTCAGCCAATCTCCTGTTTTTAACCTAATATTAGAAGATGTTTTGCTGTCCTTCTCTCCTGACGCACAAGACTTTAGAGTTTAAAGAGGTCTTTTTTTACATGACAGTTTGACACACAACAGTATTGTAAAGTAGACTTTGTGTGGTAGGTTTAATAGTGTCTATGTATGTGTGTAGTGTGCATAACCTGCTGTGGATGACAGTAAAGCTGGTAATATACTTTAAATTCATCAGAAGGTGTGAACATAACTGTGCAGATGTCCAGTGCCCTTTCATTTGTTGTCACTTTGCTACAAAGGCACCAACTGTGCTTGAAAGTTTGAAATGAATTATTCTTTTAAAGAAAATAAAAATCAAAGACTTTAAATTTAAAGACTTTAAATTTAAAGGAATTTGAGGAAAAAAAAGCCAACATCTTCTTGAGGATGCCAACCCACACATGTAAGGAACACAGTGTAGACGCCACAGAGAAGTTGTTCATCTGTGCCATCCTCAACAATCAGTTTAGACGTTCACAAGAAGAATAAATGAAATATGAGAGTCATAGACGCACGGCTCCTTGCTTTCAGCAGGACTCTCATTCTTGCAACTTGAAATTTACATTGAAAAAATTGGACATCACTTGAGTCATTTTCACATTATTTATCGCTGTGCTTTTCCAGAAAGCATTTTCACACCCATTTGCAAACAGAAACCGATCAGATTAGTGCCACAAACTGATCAGCTGATTTCCAGGCAGTAAACGTGCTCCACTGTCTTTACTTTCAGCTAATCTCAGCTACTTTTGCGTACAAGTCATACAGCTGTCTATAGCAGCAAACCAGAGGATGAGAACGTTGAGTTAAGGAGTTAGATTGAAATTTATTGTTCGTGCACTTCACTTAGAACTGAGGCAGAGTGTTTTAAGAAGCGGTAAATGCTGCTTGAGGGCATCTGCTGAACAGCTTGTGCAGTGGAGTGAGCAGCTCTGTGATGGGGGAAAAAATGCAGGGGCTGCTATATGTCTACAGCTCTCCGTTTTCATTTAGCTTTTTATTTTTCAGTCATTTCTCTGAGTTGTGTTTTTTCTAGGAAAATGTGCACTTTTGTCGGCATGTTAAAGTACAAGCGATGTTGTAAAGCTTCATTCAGAGACCACATCTAAACCTAAAGCACAAGAAGTAAGAACATTTGTGTTTGGTTGATTATTTCTATGTTACAAAGCTTTTTTTCTGCACAATAAGTTGACTTTTTAAATCTGATTTTTATTTGACCGTTTTAATTTTATTGCTTTTATTTTTTATTGCTTTTAGCTGACTGTATTTTTATAATTGTCCTTGTCTATGTTATTTATTCTGTTTTTAGTTTTTTTACCCCTCACAATGTATACCTTCTTGGTATTCAATCATATATTGCTGAAAAGTCTATTTAATTTTTAAATGGAGCCGCATTTGTAAGACAAATGTATTTGTGGGATCAGTTAAAAACATGCCTTGTGTTTTCTACCAGTGCTTAACAGATTATTGTGCTGCTGTGACTTACTTTCACCATTAGGTCCATTTGTACTGGTGTTTGCAACATGTGCACTAGAACCTGGACATCTGGACAAATGTTATGTTCATCATAAGTCCAAATTCTGCCAACAGCAGCTGGATTGTAGCACCAAAGTGTGAAGGAGACGTGCAGATTCCTGCACCAACAGAGTAAAAGCTCACCAGAAAAACAATGCTTGTCATCATTGGAGGCAAGATCAATGCTGACAGATGTAGAGATGAGCATTCATTCATTCATTTTCTGAACCGCTTATTCCAATTCAGGGTCGCGGGGAAGCTGGAGCCTATCCCAGCTGGCTTTGGGCGACAGGCAGGGTACACCCTGGACAGCTCGCCAGTCCATCGCAGGGCTAGAGATGAGCAACCAGCAGCAATCCCATATCTCTACAGCCTGGGCAAGTTTTCATGAGCACAACCCACGACCCTGCTGCTCATTCCACAAACGCATTTTCCTTACATATGTGCTCCACTTAAAAGGTAAATAAACTAGCTTTCCAACCGTGTTTGTTGTCAGAAAGTATTGTTATAACAAATAATCAACCAAACACAAACTTCTTACTCTTTATGCTATGTTTGTGTTAGCAGCTGTGCATGGTAAAGCACGCCAACATCGCCTACTCTGTAACGATCTACCTGCTACAGCTGAAATACCTTGTCAGAGGTGCAAGAAAATGCATTTCATTCCATCAAATCAGATGTAAAAACAACTGAGATGTTTTCATTTGCCCACTCTACATGTCCAAAAGGATGAATGAAGCGAAACAATGGGTCTGAGTCTCACATGCAACATGTATCACATGACCATGGTTATATTTTCCACATCAGCTTAGAGCTAATGCTCAGGTGTCCAAGCAAACAACAAAAAGGTCCTCTTCACCTTGCCTGAGCCTGGAACAAACATTGCGAGCTGCAGGCGAAGTAGCTTAATAAATATTCTGGAGTTCAGTCGTTTTGACGAACTTGTCGACACCATCTTATACAACATGAGCTGCTGACAACAGGTTTTGTACACAGAGAAGAAGAAAACGTCACCAAATTCCTAAATGTAACCAACAGTTAATGTCAAGCTACAAACTAATAAACCTGATGTTGCGAATAAAAATTCTTTCTTACCGTCCTACAGTCGCTCTGTGTGCAAGGCTATCAGTGAGTGTGTGGCCGTTCCACCTGCCTGCTGTCACTAAGGATCTAGGGCATTACCTGGAGTCAGGTGTCAGATGCAGTAAGTACTTGGTTGTGTGTGCATGTGTGTGTGTGTGTGTTTAGACGTACAGGAAGACAGCTTAACAAACATTTCTATGTATTCTCATATGAAGGGAAATTTGATTTGTACATGTGGAATGAAATGTCCCATCAGTGTGGGCTCATGTGTGTTGGAGAGGAGCACATGTCCTCTGTGTTGGAGGAGAGGAGGTAGTGCTGAGCAAAGAGATGGGCGTTCTCCTGTGTCTGTCAGTGCTGCTGTGCTGAGGAGGCACAAAGTGACACTTTGTTTTCCCCGCCAGATATCCAGCGCAGGAGAACAGAGTGGCATTCATCATTTTGACTGGCTGCTGCACACAAAGGTTTACATTGTGCGTTAACAGCAACATACACGTGCGATCATCGGGGTTTGAAATGCAACGAACCGCAGCTGCTTTAACGCATCTGGCCACAAATGTTTGCTACAGTCAGGTGTGTGAAGCTCGCAGCCTTCAGAGCTGCCTTCTAGCTGCACACAAGCTGGTATTCTTCTGGTAGTCTGGTATTTTTGTTTTTTCAAAGCAAATATTATTTACATTCACTTCTAATGGAGGAATAACAGCTCATTCGACTCAAGTAACCTCATTATGTGGCGACCAAATGAGATCCTCATTTTCTGGTTGGATTTTTTATCAGATGTGGAATCATAATGGCCGTAAGCATCAGCATAGTCTTACTGTCCACCCTCCCCACCCCGCTTCCAGTTTTGGCAGGCTCACACTGCAGTCTCACAGGGATATGATAATGATGGGGCTTTACCACCCTGGCTGCTGCCTATATTACAGCAGCACAACACATCAAAGACAGACGGCTCTCTGACTGACAATGTGCAGGAACACAAACCCGTAGTAAAGCAGGGAAAACATGTCAGGCAAAACAGACAGAGACTATTCACGATTCCAGTTTTTTTTTTGTGTCAAAAGGGGGTCAAATGGCTTCAGCTATGATAAGCGATACCCTGGAATTCACTGCACCTGACAGGTGGTGAACGAGTCATTCAGAATTCTCATTGAAATTAGGACAAATATCTGAATATGTGATCTTTTTAACACAAACACACACAAAAGCTTCAAAATGGAAAGGTGTTAATGTACATGTTGATGATTCAAAGGCAGGTGAATCACAGGGACAAACTGCATAAACATAAAATTTACATATCTACCTGTATGTGTAGATATGCATGAAGAGAATCCATTTCATCACCTGGATATTCCTGACCTACATTGCACATCAGTAAAATAACGCAAAGAGCAGCTTGAGCAGAATACACACTTTAAAGTGCATGATATGTGGAAAGAAAATGTGCAAGCTTTTATCAGCAGAAGCCACATTCCTGTGGAGTTGGTGAATAGTTGCGTCATATGGGACTGAATAATTGGGACAGCTTTCAAAAGAAATTATATAGTAGACTTTAATCGCATTTTAAAAATATTATTTATGTTTTTCTTATTATTTTTACATTTTTCTATTTAAAGATTCTACTGAATATTTATGTTATTTCCTGGCCGTTAAATGAGATATTTACCAGAAGGCTGCAGTTAGCAGTGAGGTTGCCTATACAAATTGATTATGATCAAATCAATGCACAGCACACATGAAACACAAATTGTAATTTTTGCAACATAAGATTGAATTACAAGCACCTCATTGTACGGATCAAATACCAATAATCAATTGTTTATTTGCATTGTAAAAATGCTGGAACAGACTGGTTTTATTACTGCACTATAATGAAACAAACAATGGGCAGCAGTTTCATGATAGGAAATCTGAAGCTGAAGCTTGAAAGTAACTTTTCAACCAGTATGTTGCAAAATAACATTTTTAATTCAAACCAGACACACATGTAATGCTATGTGCAGCTAATTAGTGACTGCTCGTCTTTTGATACAGAAACCAACAGCAGACAGTCAGATGGGTCTTGTTTGTCTTTCCAGTCATTAAAAATCCAAAATCCACAGTTACACTTTCATCTGAGGTCATTGGATGGTGAAAAAGATGCACATGTGGCATTGACAAAGCTCTCCAGAAGCACCTTGAAGCCAGCATTTTTATGCTGACAACATTATAGTTGTCACATCAGAGCATCTGAGACTCCAAACCATCAGTCTGGTTGAAAGCGGTGGATTATATCCCATCCCAAGGTGATAGATCTCTCCTTCCAGCAAAGCACATACCTGAATGGCGCCAGAGAACCACCAGTTAGGCCTACACACTACATCTGCCTGTCAGTCAGGTAATAAAAAGCACCAGTTTACTCAACATCAGCAGCATAAGAAGAAGAAAAAAAAACAAAACACTTCCAGCCAGTTAATTCATCCCTGTCAGACAACCCATCTATTCGCCCTGTCTGAGTCTCAGCAACGCAATGGAAGCAGCAAATGCAAGTATTGATTTCAGAGCCTTTAAATGATGCGTGGAAAACAAATGGATAATTTTTTTTTCTTTTTTTTTTTGCGCACATGTAGGCCCGCACCATATGGCCTGCACATGCTTTCAAGCTGACTCAAACACCCTGACATTTCTGTATTCTGTGTGGAGGAACACAAAGTCAACATGGACCCTAAAGATACCAATCAATACGGAACCTTTAGTGGCAGATGAGCGCATGATGTCGCGCGGGGATTACATCCTAATAATTACAGTCTGACAGGCGCGCGGAGAACAAAGAATCCGGCCTCTGGTTTGTTTTTTGTTTTTTTCCCTACATATTGTCACAGATGACACCCAAATCTCCCTTTATTTGGAGGATTTTGAGGAGAAACGTTTGTCCCAACTGGGTCTGTTGACGCGGCGTTTGCGCATTTCACGTCGGATCAAATTGCAAGTCTCAGCCCATTAACAGCGCCCATACACACACACACACACACACACACACACACACACACACACACACACACACATGTGGGATGGATGGAGCAGAAGATCTCAGCAGGTTGGTAGTAAATGAGAGGTGGGCTACAGTGACAAGGTCACCGGCGTCGTGGAAGTGGGAGGAAAAAAGAAAGAAGCATGAAGCAGAAACAACATGGAGATAAAGGAGAGAAAATCCCACCGGGTTTTGTTGGAAGACGCGGTTCCTCCCGTCGGATCAGAGTTGAGGTAAACCCTGCCACGGCGGCTCCGAACCCTTTTGTGTTGCTGATGCTGCGGGTGCACGACGGCGGAGACGCACGCACGCACGCACCCGCCTCCCGCGCAGCTGCACGCGTGATGGAGATGGAGATGGAGAAGGGAGGAGGGTGTGGCAGAGTACAGTGCGGACTGTCACCATGCCAGCACGTTACTGATGGTTAACGTAAGCGCGTGCATATCAGGAGGTCTGCTCATTTACAAAAAAAAAAAAAAAAAAATAGAGAAAAAGAAATGAATGGAAACGTTGCGGCCACCTCAACAAAAACACAAACACGCGCATGCCCACGCACGCACACACTGATGCATTGTGTCTGGATTTGATATTATGACCTCATAATTATCACAAAGCTACATGTCAGCCAGTCTGGACTGGATTCAAGCTACTGTACATACTGGTTAGGATATGAAGGCATCTGTCGGTTCATTCAAGAGTTGATCTTATGTTGGTCATAAAAAGATGAACATCCAGTGGTTCATGGTTGCTTTATATTTGACATGTTAACTTAAAAAAAACAAAAAACAACTAAATATTAAGCTTTGGGATTTGGATTATTATCCAGGTTATGTAAAAGGTGCCATCCCAAGCAACATTATAACAATTTTTTTTCATTATTCTCTGACAGAAAAGAAAAAAAGAATAAAAAATTTAATCTTTCATGATGAAAAAAAACCCTTCATGATTAAATTGATTGGTTTTGCAGAGGTTATAACGTAACTCAGAAAAAGAAATCAATACATTTATCAGACAACACAAGGCCTTTTCACATGATTGCACCTTTTAAAATGATCAATTAAATTAAATCACAACCCTGAACAAACAACAACTTGCTTGATCAGTTCACTGGTTAAAGAGGCGTGTTGGGGGGGTTGGAGGTGTTGGGGTGAAGTTTGCACCCCTGAAATCGCCACACCTGTGGTCTGACAGGTTGTATGTCAAGTTCATCTCTATCTTCCGCTTTTATCATTTTACCATTTAATATTTGCAACTTTGCCTGTCGCTCAAAGCCAGCTGGGATAGGCTCCAGCTTTCCCGCGACCCTGAATTGGATTAAGTGGTTCAGAAAATGAATGAATATTTGCAACTTGCTTTTGTTGTTGTCATTTTTAATCTTAGCCTGATATTACAGATAGTCAAAGCTATGGACGTTGTAGTTTGTGCTGTTGACTGACTGGTCATCCACACAAACGTCTATCTGATCTTGGAAACCCAACAGTTTCTTGGATATCTCACTAAATACAAGGTGAGGAATACATGAAAAGAAGGATAAAGTGTATGAATCAGATCCAGACATTTGATTGTTGTCTGTTTTGTTCACATATTTGCTGAAGAATCCATTCATTTATTTCATTTATCTTTCGTCGATCTGAGGGTCCGATTATAATTGGAATTGCTGTAGATGTTGATGAGTCTTCTGGTTAATCAAGGGACAGTCTGCAGATAAGATAAGATAAGATAAGATAAACGTTATTTATTTAGCGCTTTTTATGAGGTCACAAAGTGCTTCACAACAATGTAAACATTGAAAACCTGCAAGGTTTGGAAAAAACAACAGTAGAAATACACAGCAGTGTCACCAAGTCTTTTTGGAGCTAAAATGCTTGCCTGAACAAATTTTTAAGAGGTTTAAAAAGATTATGCTTTTTTTAATTTACTCTGTTACAATCAATCTGTCATGGTAATTCATGGCTTTGGTTCATTACAGAGAAAGAGAAGAGGTAGAGAGAGCGCAGCTGCTTCAAACAGAAAGACTCAGTTGTGAAAGCAGGAGTCACTTCTGAACTGTTTGTCCTGGTTAGGTGCTGAAGCAGATTAATGTAAAGCAGTGATACAACTTTATCAGATGGATAGACAAACTGAAGGAAGCTTCAAAATTAGAGATGTATAATAAACAAACAAACAAATGTAACGCACAACTTAGTGTGACCTAAGCAGTGTCTTACATCTATTTACAGGAAATCCACTCATGAAATGAAATGAAAATGAAAAAAATGAAAAATACTTTATTAATCCCCAAAGGGAAATTCAATATTGTAGTATATAATAATTAAAAGGTGAAGGATAATTGTAGATATAAGATATATAGATAATTATAAATATAATTATATTTTATCCTTATAATGACATATAAGGATAATTAAGAACTCATCCTCACAACAGTAAGTGAAAGTGTTGTGAGGATGAGTGGAGCTGAGCACATCTCAGAGCTGTAGGTTTATAGAAGAAATGCATTTAATAAACTTTAAAAGCACATCGTAAACTTGAAAATCTACATCATAAACTACACCCGAAAAAAAAAAACTATCAATAAAACTACATCTCCCAGCTGACACTGCGCGCAGGACATGATGAGGTCATAGACTACGTCAACTCGTTGCTATGACGAAATCTTCCTGCCAGAGAAAATATTACAGCAATTTCTTTAAAACAATTAAAGTTTTGATTTTCTACTTCACAAGTTGTTTTCACACAGTAAACATAACTGCTTATGGTGTTAGTAGAAACTATTTTGTTGTGACAGTAGAAACAGGAAATGTCGTATGTTTGCAAACTTCCAGCATCGCTGAGCGTAACTGTGGGTACGTGGTCGGTAACGAGCGGCAACTTTCAGACCAAGTTTCCAGCTCAGTTGTTTATCCTAAAAATAAGGAAGGTGTTAAACACCACGTAGGTAAACAGGACTCTAGTATGGCTCCACGGAGGCAGGACCACGGGAGGAAAAGGAGCGACGGGATGCGGAGTAGCTCGGTTATAAACTTTAGAACCACGGTGAGTCCGGGCTCCGTCCGCCGCAGCTCCGCCGTCCTGCCGTCGGTTCTCACCTTCCTGGTCATCGTAGCATCCGGAGGCCTGCTGCTCATGATAGAGAAAGGAATGCTGAACAGCATGGAGAACCCTTCTCCCAGGGGTGACGGAAAGCGGCTGGACTTTATCCGACAGGCTGGGAAAGACGGTGCTAACGGCGTGGAGTCTCAGGTAAAGTCATTAAACGCACCACGGAAAGTTGCGTTTAAAGCGGTGAAAATGCGTTAATCCCGGCAGGAATTTTCTGTGGTCGTCGCTGTAGTTGGCTCTTTTGTAAATAGGAAGCTTAAGAGCTTGATTAGCCCAGTTACACGTGTTAAAAAAGAAGTATGAGATTCAGTAAAGCTATCAAATGTGTCATTTTATGTTATTTTAATGCCCCCCAATGCAAACCCAAATTATGTGATGATAATCAGGGCCGGATTAAAAGTGCACAGGCCCCTGGGCCCAGAGTGTCCCACGGGCCCCTACATCCTCAGTGCAACACTGTGAAAATGGTGAATGATAAGAGGGGTGGGAAAATCAAATCGAAAATTGGGATTTTGTTTTTTGTTTTTGTTTTTTTTTTTTTGCTTCACAATTTTAAAATCGATTTTTTTTTTTTTGTTTTTTGTTTTTTGTTTTCTTGTTGTTAAAAAAATTGAGGGTTTTTTTTTCAAATAAAATTAATCCACTCTAGAATTTTGGTAATTTTTATTGTTTTATTTATCTTTTTACTTGTCTTCTTGGGCATTATAACAACAGAATGATGGTCTGGCTACTGTGTTGTTTTTTAATAAATGAAATCAAGAAAAATTGCAAGCAAAAACTAGATTTAAATTTTTTTGTTTGCTTTTAATCCACAAATATCAGCAATATTGAAGAATTGTGAGAATCGCAATTGAAATCGAATCGGCACCCAAAAAATCGGAATCGAATTGAATCGGGACAAAAGCATATCGTCACAGCCCTAAACGATACAGTGTAAAAAGACATTTCTAACATCTCTGTGGTACCTGTAGCAATTCACTAGACACTGTGGTGTTACTATCTGGCTTTTATGTACATTTTGTTTCATGCCCAAACTGCTTGTGTACGGCCTATGTGCCCCCCACTAGTCTCCAAATGAGCCCCAAGTGGGTATGGGCCTGTGCCCATTGGATAATCTGGCCTTGATGATAATAAAGGCTTTAAAGATGGACGATGTCCTCGATTTCCATTTCACGTAGCAGGGGAGAAAAATACAAAAAAAATGTGGGATGCTGTGTAAAATGTACAAACAATGCAATGATTTGCAGATTTCATAACTTCATATTTTATTTCCAAACACATAAAAAGCAACATATAAAATGTTAACAGTTAAATATTTTCAAATTAAATGGAAAATTTTAGCCTATTTTGAATATGGTTGTAGCATTATATCTCTAAAAAACATATTGCTGGAAACATCTGGGAAGCGAGGAGACCTGTTGTTGTAGTTTTGGGAGAGGGATGTTGTCCCTCTCTGGTCTGATGCAGCTGCTAAACTGTTTAGAATTTTTTAATCGCTGGATTTTTTTATTTTTTTTTTGTCATGCTGGACCAATTCTTCTTGGTGAAAGAGCTTCAGTGCTGGATCAGCTCGGGCTGCACAATATTGAGGAAAAACTAACAATGCAATGTTTTTCTAATCCTGTGCAATAAAGAAAACAAGAATTTTCAGCAAATGAGTTGAATAGCACTTTAGGTAATGCTACTCTCCTAGCATCCTGTTAACAGTGAACCAGCACTGATCTTACTACTTTTTGTGTGTTTCAGGTATGGTTTCTGTCTATGTTAGAGAGTTTGCTTGCATTTATTGTGCAAGGACCTGAATTAAAGTTTTGTCCTGTTGTGTTTTGTTTACTACTGCCTGCATTTGAGAAGTCGTAAATGAAAATAGGCCGGCTCCCAATCCACGTCTGCAGATTAAAGATCGACAGATGGACAAATGTAGGAAGAAAATTAATTTGCTTCCTACATTACAGGACCTGTGATGTGACTATTGCACATATGTACATTGGGATGATGATGCTCAAACAACATATTGTGGAGCTTTAGCAGGACTCTGTGAAGGAATGCTGTCGTGATGGATGAAGCATGATCGTGCTAAAATATGCAGAATCTTATCTGAAAGAGATAGCTGTGCACAACATAGGCACCAATGCAACCCCACACCATCAGAGATGAAGGCTTTTGAGCTTTTTACAGATAATAAACTCTTTAGTTTGCAGGAAACAGCACTCACATTCTTTCAAATTGTGATTCATCTGACCACAGAACAGTTTTCCACTTTGCCTGCAACCATTTTGGCCCAGTTTAAACAGCAACATATCTGGATTGTATTCATGTATGGCACGATATAAAGCTTTAACCTGCATTTGTTGGTTTTCTTGGTGATTTCCAGAAGAGAATCGTGCCTGTTTTTATTGCAGTGCTGCCTGAGGGACCAAATATCCCAAACAGGCCGCTTTTACCTTCAGTCTTGTTCCCTGCATACAGATTCCTTCTATTTCTCTTAATCTTTTAACTATTATCTGCTTGAAATAGTAGGATCTTTATTGTTTTAGTAAATTTATATGAGGAAGATTTTTTCTTTTTGTTTATTCACTTTTTAGATGCCATTTTTTCCAGATTGAACCTCTGCCCGGCTCGACATCTGAGAGACTCTGCCTCTCTGAAGTGCTATTTTCAAACTCAGTCATGTGTCTGACCTGTTGCTAATTAAACTTAGTTGTCAGATGATCATCTAGTTCAGGGGTGTCCAGCTTTGGTCCTCTAGGGCCACAATCCTGCAGGTTTTCCACGTATCCCTGTTCCAACACACCCAACTCAAATGAATCTGTGCAGCAATTCATTGATTGTAGGATCTGATCAGTGTAAGCCAGGCGCGTCGGAAAAGAGAGATGTTAAAAATTTGTAGGACATCGGCCCTCGAGGACCGACTTTGGACTCCCTGCTCTAGTTATCCCAACATTTGAGATGCGATTCTGCCGTCAAATGTTAAAAGTTCTATTTTCCACACAGTGATTAAAATCTTAGTTTCAACATTTGAGATATGTTCTATTAGGAATAAAATGAGTCCATGAAATTAGCAAATCGTTGCATTCTGTTGATTTACATTTACGCAGCATTCCAACTCTTTTGGATTTGTCATTTCCTCCATTGCTTTTATACAAATAATCATCCACTTTGAAAGGTTCTCCAAACATTTTTTTACAGCAGATTTGTTATGGAGGCAAGAACAGTCTCAATCTAAGTAGCTAAGACATTTATTTATGGACTTCCTTTCAAACTGCTCCAACCTGCTTACATTGACTTCCAACCTGAAGTTGGTTTCAGACGCAATTTAAGTCACTTTTTGTTCACATCTAGATCCTCCAGGAAATCCGCAACCGGACCATCAAAACCATGTGCAGCCAGAAAAACATGCCCCACAGCATATGGTCACTGAGTCCCTTGCAGAGGAAGACGCTGCTGCAACACATCCTGGTGAACGACGAGTACCGCTTCCTCTACTGTTACGTCCCCAAAGTGGCCTGCTCCAACTGGAAGAGGGTCCTGAAGGTCCTGAGTGGAGCTCTCGAGAACGTGGACGTCAACATCAAGATGGACCACCGCAGAGATCTGCTCTTTTTGTCCTCTCTGAAGCCGGAGGAGATCCGCTACCGCCTCACACACTACTTCAAGTTCATGTTTGTGCGAGAACCCATGGAGCGCCTGCTGTCTGCTTACAGGAACAAGTTTGGGGAGATCGAGTCCTACCAGAGGAAGTACGGCGTGGAGATAATAAAGCGTTACAGAAAGGGCTTTGCCAAGGATGCCTCTGTGACAGGAGAAGATGTGACCTTTGCAGAGTTTGTCCACTACCTGCTGGACGAGGATGTGGAGCGCATGAACGAGCACTGGATGCCCGTCTACAACTTATGCCAACCCTGCGCCGTTTCCTACGATTTCATTGGGTCCTATGAGCATCTGGAACACGATGCGGAGTACGTGCTGCAACGCATCAGCGCGCCG
The DNA here is from genome assembly GCF_933228915.1 of Telmatherina bonti. Taxonomy (NCBI): domain Eukaryota; kingdom Metazoa; phylum Chordata; class Actinopteri; order Atheriniformes; family Telmatherinidae; genus Telmatherina; species Telmatherina bonti. The sequence continues at coordinate 30,548,331 of NC_136626.1, forward strand.
CCGTTTGTTCACTTCCCAGAGAGGCAAACGTGGTACAAACCAGTTACAACAGAAACATTACACTACTACTTGTGCAGCTTACCTCAGAAGCTACTGAGGGAACTTTTGCCTAAATACATTTTAGACTTCTCTCTGTTTGCTTATCCCCTCCCTAACACCACCGCCGAACACTGCCGGCACTAAGACGTGCAATGTTTTATAGTTTTGAGATTATATTTTTATAGAATATCACTTGTACTATTTTTTATTTCTAGGGAAGTTTATACTGAAGCTGTTACACATTTTTTACTTGAGATTTCTGCACATCAAAATGCCAGAAGAGAAGATTTCAAAACCACTAAAGCTTGAATTTGAATAGGAAACGGTGTGTACTTATCCAGTATTTCATCCAGTTTGGCCAATAATGTTGTTGCAAATGTTGATGTACAGCAGACTGTCAGAGCTTAACAGTCTGAGGGGGCACCCAGTGGTTTAACTAGCTAAAAGACGTCTCCTACTGGGTTAATCAAGGATTTTTTTTTCTTTTGTATTTCTATTTACACTTTCTGTTAACATTTGCAGTTTACAGTGCAATCTACTCCATTTCATATTTTTGCATACTTTATTTAGTAAATCAACACTTTTATTTAAAAAAAAAACCAAACACAAATAACATAATACAAAGACTTTAAACATCTTGAACATGTCAAGTTAAAAGCGGGGAAACATTTCAGTAATTACATCAACAAGCTGAGTGAGAAGCTGGATTTATTTGTAAAAGAGCAAAGGTACTACAGTGGGCATATTGTCTTGTTTTGACTGACTGGTCGGACGGTGTGGTGAAGCAGCTAGGAGGTATGCTACCGGGTATTTCATGTTGAGTGTGGAAACCTTCATGTTTCATGTCCAGACTGAACACTTCTGGCTTCTCGTGCCTTCTGACTCACTCGTCACTCCCCTTCATTTGTCTTTAATCCTTGAAGCTTACATTCCTGAAAAAAGAAAATTGAAAGGATGTTTTTAGCATGAAGGGAAACAAAAAGCTTCAAACTTTTAAGGCTGGGGTAGGTAATGTTGGGGAGCTAGCGAGATGTGAAAGTGGCGCCCTGTCTTGACCCCTCTGGTTTTGCTCCTTGTGTGATCCAAGACTTTTTTCTTACCTCCGCAGAGGAGGTTATGTTTTTACCGGCGTTATAACTCAAAAAAGTTATGGATGGATTTTAATGAAATTTTCAGGATTTGTTGGAAATGTGAAAAGGAAGAACTCATTTAATTTTGGTGGTGATCTGGATCACTGTTCTGATCCAGGAACTTTTTAAAGGCCGTGGTGGAGGTTTGCACTCTTCGACTGCTTTTCTAGTTCGCATCAGGACGAGGTACCAGTTCACTCAGAGTAAAAGAAAAAAAGTCTCTGAGCAACATTACCTACCCCAGCTTTAAGGCTTAGTTTTCATCTCCTCTACCAGGATACCAGGACGTTTCATAAAGGAAAAACTGGTTCATGACTTTCACGCTTTTAAAGCCTGACTTACTTATCTGTTGACTTGTCACTGGAGCGGTCGAGAGTTCGGAGGATGGAGCGCTCTGTGGAGGTGTGGTGAGGACTGCCGGAGACACTGAGTGAAGATGAGCTTTGCAGGGATGAAAAGGACAAACCTTGTCTGCGCATCTCTTGAAATGCCCTTTCACTGAGGACAGAAAGGCGACAGGACATGCGTATTGATTGTATCCTCAGGATTTGTGATATTCTTGTACAGAAATATGTATTATAATTTGCAGAGCTTATTAGTTATGGTCTAATACTCAGAATGGAAAGTGATAAGTACACAAGTTGACTCCCTCCAACAGTTTTGATGACAAATTCATAAAGGTCATTTCAGTAAACAATGTCTTGTAATCTTTGACATGGAAAGTTGTGTTTACATCATGCTATGGAGAAGCTGAACAAGCTCTTTTGTACCATTTGACAGTTTCCTTGTACACTGAGCTTAGACAATTATGGTAGATATTTGCAAATCATTCGCTGAACCTTTGCATAATGATCACGATTTCTAATAAAATTGTGAATAAGGAATTAGATTTATTCATTCATTCATTTTATCCTTTATCCAAACCGCTTAGAGCCTATCCCAGCAGTCTGGTCGAAAGGCAGGGTACACTCTGGACAGCTCGCCACTCCATCGCAGGGCTATTTAGGGATTGGATGTATATTGTACTTTATTACTGACGGCACTCAAAATTTTAATTCAGACTTGGAGTGTAAGAAATGTTCCCATTTCCACCTGTAAGCGACCATTTCTTCTGCTTTGTTGTGAATTTGAAATTCTCTCAAAAAAGAAAAAAAAACCTCAGAGTGAGTCTCACTGTCTTTTTTTTTTTTTCCCCCCATTCTGGTCTTAGTGGAAAAACAAAATGCATGTTGAAAATAAGGAACACTGACCTCCGCTGTCATACTAACTATGCAGAACCTGAAGTTGCAGAATACATCGTATATTAATATCAAGCTGCATGACAAAGAGGTTTTTCCATTAAAAATGATGGGTTTGGTATGCTGAACATAAAAATGGTCATTTTTAAAAATCTTTTTAAGTCTTTTTCTCCCCCTAAAAAACAACCTAATTTTCTGGAAAATGCTAATGTTTATTTCCATGTTAAATAAAGTTATATTTATATAATAAGCAGCTGTTGACCTGAATTTAGACTGAATCTAATGAGCTCACCGTTCAAAGCGCTCGGTGGTCAGTTGTCTCTTCAGTACGTCTATCTCCGTCTGCAGCTGAGACGCTTTGCCGCGCAGCTGGGACACTTCTCTGGCTTGCTCTGTTCTGTTCTCACATGTGCAAATAAACATCAGCCACTTCTTCAAAACTGCCATTTTATTGATTTAAAACTAATAAACCGTACTGGATTTATTTACGTCTTGCTGTCTGCCAGGGTGAGTCTGTCACGCAGGACTTTGAGCTCCGACTCTTTCTCGCTGGCCGTAAGATGAGTTTGGAACTCTTTCTGCCGATTGGTGGAAAGCAGCGTCTCGAGGTTGCGCACAGTCAACCTCTCGCTCGCCAGCTGCTGCTTGAGCAGCTCCGTTTCTGACCGAACATCCTCCAGTTCTCCCGTCACCTACTCACAGAAAGCAGAACTATGAGAGCATTCCGCCTGAACCAGCAGCATGCGTACTAGCACACTGGAATGCAACCAGTAAAGCAGAAGCAGCAGATTTAGGACTAAGTCTAAACCACATCCGGCCTCACCCTCTCGAGGTCCATGCTCTTTGCAGTCAGCTGTCGTGCAATGAGGTCCTTTCCAGAGTCCAGTTTGACACAGAGCTCCCTGACAGATGCCACATCTGAGAGGAGAGCAGCCTTCTCCTCCTGTGCTCTGTGTAGCTCCTCCTCTAGTCGCGACATCCCACGAACCAGTGAGGACACTTTGGCCTCATAAGCCTGCAGAGCCTGTATGTGCTTAGAGAAACAGAGCGATGAAAGATGTTAAGGTCTTGGATAATAACAGCTTGAGTTAGAAAAAGAAAAAAAAAAGTATTTTTTTATCGTGTAAATGCACATTAGCAGTATTTTTTCAACCTGTATCTCACCTGCTGGATCTCTCTCTCCTGCTGTGCAGCAGCATCTCGCAGTTTTCTGCGTTCTGTGTCTGAGGAGAGCAGCTCAAGGCGGATGGAAGTGTTGAGGCCTTCGGCCATCTGCAACTTCTGATCCCTCTCTTCCATTTCAGAGTGAGCCATTTTGAAATGTTCCAGCAAATCCCTATTCTCCTGTTCCTGCGGGGAGGGGGGGTCAACAGTTAACAATCAGCAGTGGGACTATGGGGTGGAAAGCTCGTCTTTAAAGGCTCTAATGGCATTCAGACATAACTGAAAATAATTGTATTTTATTACTTTTGTGGCCATCAGTTTCTCTATTCTGGAAACTTCAGAAATGTAAGAGTGGATCCTCAACTTCAGTTCATCCTTCTCATGCAAAGCCTCCTCCATTTCCACATGGACAGCCTGCACAAGGACACAGCGCAAACTTACTTCTGCTTTTGGTACGACAAAGAAAAACCAGTACTATGAAAAATAAATAAGATCTTCTGATTACTTGGTTCTCTCTCGTCATTGTGGCTAGGTCATCCTGCAGCCTCCTGTTCTCTCTGATTATGACTTCTTTATCCTTCCTAAGTGCAGTCAGCTCCTCCTGAGATGCATCCAGCTGCCTCCTCAGACTGCTGATCTCCCTCTCGCGGCTGTTTAATGCTCCTTGCAGTTGGCTGAGAGGATTAAAGTCACCGCGTCGCAGCAGTTTATTAAAGTATAAATATTCGTTTGCATTGAAAGCCACGTAGAGAGCACTGTACTCACGCTAGAGAGTTGTCCATGTTTTTCACTGTGAGTCTCACATCTTCAAGGGTCTTTTCCTGTGTAAATGCCAAAGATTTAAAGCTCATTAGAGCTTTTATCGCAAGTCACTGGTTCACATAAACATGGAGTATGGGATTGATTTATCTGTCGTCACCACAAACCATCACATTCCAACAAGAGTTCTGGTGTAAATGGTGGGAAAACAACAAAACATCCAGTGCTGTAGTGTGCATGAATGCATTCCTAGGTTAAGTTAATAGAAAGCTAATGTGTGGGAAGGGGTGATCATTTGAATGGTTTAGTTTTTAACAGGAAGCTTCTCACAATAAACATAAAAAACATTAAATTTTTCAGTGTACATGTGAGCAACTGAATATTGTTTTATAAATAGTTAAAAAAAGTGAATAAAAAGTTTTAATCTTAGTGATGCTTGTTGCAAAAGTTACCTTCTTGTTTAGTTTTTCTTGTACAACAACTAGTTTTTCTGTGTTTTGGTCCACCTCGTCCTGCAGAGCATCCTTCTCTCTGTCCAGGGTAGAGACAGACTTCTGAAGGGCAGCAACTTCCTCCCTGTGCTTGGAACTGTGCTGACTCAGCTCCCCTGAGAGAAGAAATGAAGAAAAGGGAACAAAGATAGAGCAAACAGTCAAGCAGTCATGGTGGAAAAGAGAAACAGAGCAGCAAATTCACCCAATTTTTCCTCGAGTTTGTCAATCTGCTCATGGGCTGCATGCAGCTCATTCATCTTCACAGAGAGACGATGTTGGGTATCAGATAGCGTCTGCTCCATCTGCTCTTGTAAAAGCCTGCAAAGTTTAAAACAAAAAAAACAAAACAAAAACAACAGACCGAGGTAAATGATTTCATACATTTAGGTTGTTCTTTTTTTAATTTAACAAACAAATTAAATTTCAAAACCTGACATAATGAGACAGTTTAGATTAATGCACTAAGCTGTACTGAAATATAAAACTTTATCCTCTGGTAGAATAATACCAGATTATGATAGCATTTTTACATGTATATTAACAATAGGGGTGGGAAAATTGAATAGAAAAATCGAAAATCGTGATGTTTTTGCTTCACAATTTTAAAATAGATTTTTTTTTTTTGTTAAAAAAGTCGATTTTTTTCCCCCCAAATAAATAAAATTAATCAACTATAAAATTTTGGTCATTTTTATTGTTTTTAATGATCTTTTTACATGTCTTCTTGGGCATTCTTGGTTACTGTGTTGTTTTTTCCTAATTGAAATCAAGAAAAATGACAAGCAAAAAAAAAGTTATACATTTTTTTGTTTTGTTTTTAAATCTATAAAAATCAGAAATATCAAAGAATTGTGAGAATCGCACATTAAATCAAATCGGCACAGAAAAAAATTGGAATTGAACTGAATTGGGACAAAAGCATATTGTCACAGCCCTAGTTAACAACCATAAAAATGAGAGCCTGTTAACTTCTATGGAAGTAGGCAAACTTACAAATGTAGCAGGGGATCAAGTACTTATTTTCCCTACTGTGTGTTAAAAAAAAAAAAAGATTTAAAAAAGAAGATCAATCTCCAAGTGTCATTCATTGATATTAAACAAATTATAAATAGATTCAAATTGATCAACTGTTTTATTTTCTTTTAATTTAACCCATCTCTACTAACAACATGACTCGGTTGTGCGGTAGAAGACGATGCATCACCTCAGAGCGTTCGCCTCGGCTCTCTGCTGGGCGACCTCCTCTGCATTGTGTACCAGAGAAATGGAGCGAACCTTCAGCTCTGCCTCAGCAGCCTCTCTGCTCTCCCTCAGTACACACACCTGTGACTGCAGGTCCAGCCTCTCCCGCTCCAGCTAAAGACGAAGAAAAAAAAAAGACAAGGTGGAGTAAACATCCACCCATATCTAATGTTAGGATCTAGCATAACTGAAAGGAGAAAAAGTGCTTGAACAGATTTCTGCACACATCCATCAGACTCACACTCTTGACGGTGTTCTCCAGGTGGAGAATCCTCCTCTCCTCCACCTGTCTGTCTGTCAGAGCTGAAGTCTGTGCTACCTGTTGAACCATGCTGGATTAGTCTCAACAGTTCCCATTCTCAGGAAAAATAAAAATAACAACAAAATAAATCAAAAATTTAAAAATCAACCTTGTTTACAGAACAACTTCTAGGTTAAACTGAACAAACTACATCATTGTCGATGTACCAGTCAAACATACAACTTACAATTTGTTAACTGAGAAAGTAACATGTCACAAAACACTGAAACTTCTTGTTATCAGAAACCTGCAAACTTCACTTCTACATTCTTGTAGTAAAGTCTTTACTATAGAAAACGAAGAATTAGAGAAACAACTTCAACAAGTGGTGGAAGTATTTCCAGTCAGGATGTGTCCCAGTTGGATGTTTTATGGCGGCTTAATAGTCTGGTTAAAGTTTGTGCATCAGAACCATGTAAGCCATGACTTCTTGACTGACCTTTAATCTCTCCGTAAGTGTCTCCCTTTCAGAGGTCATTTGTTCGATTTTCCCTTCAGCCCGTTTCAACTCCTCCTGCAGTCTCAAGAAGTCAGCCGACGCCTCGAAGCTACGGGCCAACTTTAGGTCATCTTGAGCCTAAAGGAGCAGAAACATCTGCTGTTTGTAAGGGCTGAATACTTGTGGAAGTTTCTCCAGTCTTACCTGTTTAAACAGGGTTTTGAAATGGTCTCTCTCATCGCTGAGGGCCTTCACGTTGTTCTGGAAATCCTCCATGTGCTTTTCAAAGTCCAACAGAGCCGCTTTAAGCTCATCTCTTTCTTTAATAACATGAAACAGGTCTGCCTCTGCAACTCCTCCCTATAAATGTCAACATGTGGCATTAGCAAAGCAACACATTATAATTCACCCCCCCCTTCCTTATTGTCATTTCCTACTTGTTTTAATTTGGACCTTGGACTCCTGCCTCTTTCTGGGCTACGAGTGGGGCTTGAGGTCAGACCACTGCCTCCCCTGACTCTTTTGTAGCGCTCAGCCTCCTGCCGATAGTAATCCCTCTCCTCCTCCAGACTCTTGACAAAGGCATCTAGACGAGATGGGGAGCGTTCTCTTCCACAGACGCCATGTGTGGCACGCATCGTCTCCAGCTCCAGCACCAAGTCTTTATCTACAAAAACAGCAACAAGTCGTTGCTGCACAACTATGATCAATGCAAAGCTGGTTTAATATGAACATGATTACCTGCTGTCATCATCTTCTCCACTTTGCCCTGCAGCCGGATTTTCTCATCCTCTAGGAAATTCACCAGTCCCTCCATCTTCTCATTTTGCTCTTTGAGCTCCACCAGCTGATCTCTGAGACGGTCTTTTTCAAATTCCTCTTCAGACTTTTCCTTAAATCATCCCACAGAACAAAGGTTTCCTTTTTAATTACACACTAAACCTCAGAAACACTGCTAGATTGAATTTTAAGAGCTGTTTGTACCCTTCTTATCTTTGTGACGATATCCTCCAACTCTTCAATGATTTTCTGCTGCCTCTGAATTTCTTTCTAGTAGGGAAAAAAAAAAAAAGAAAAACTTAATTATTAATTAATTTTGTTGTTTCAAATGCGACGCTTGAAGAGTTAATGTCTCCTTTTAGTCTCACTTTAGTTTCTTTTAGTTCCACATCGGCAGTTTCCAACATACGCTCCTTATCCATCTCCATGCGCTTTGCAAGGTCATCTATGTGAGTCAGCTCTTCACAGAGTTCCAGGTTTTTTAACGACAGATTGGCCACTTCAGTCGAGGCATCCTTCTTTTTCTGCTGCAGCCCCTCTATCTTTTGCTCCAGGGTTCTGTTGGTCTCTTGTAGATACTCAATCTATATATAAAAAAAGTCACAGATTACAGAAAGCAAGTACCAACATCCCTTTTCAATTAGATGACTTTTTTAAAAGGATCTACTTTCTACATATTCCATCTGCAGTGAGCTGTACTTGCCTGAAGGTTAAGGTGGGCAATCATTTTCTCGTTGCTGATGTTCTGAGCTTCAAGAGAAATGACTTCATGGGGCCGTCCTCCACGAAGTACATGATTCAGACGCTCAATTTCTTTGTCTCGCTCTTCCACCTATTTAAAGACACACCTCATTACAACTAATGCAACTTATAGCATGCTGCATTACGCATCAGTTTAGCTTTCTCACCTGAGTGTTGAGATGTTTTATACATTCTTGGGTATTTTCCAGGTCTAGTTTAATTTTAACAATGTCTTCTTGTAGTTCATTAATTCTGCAGATCAAAGTTACCATGAAGTGAGTTACATATTCTGAATGCAAGCATCGCAGACAACCTACGCAACCTTAGATAAACTCCACTATTCTTAGTAACCTTCCGTCGGCCAGCTGCAGTAAATCAGCTACATATGGATCGTCAGGCTGCAGAACAGGATAAGCAGATGTTGTGGACGGAGGAAGAAGCTCATCAATCTGCATTCGCTGTCTTCTAAAAGGGATGCCGTGTTTTTTGCCACCTGACACAGCATGAGAAAGAATCCAAAAAAATATACACAGAGGTTAAATGTCATTTTAATAATGCTGAGTTTTGATCAGATCTCTGGCATTGGGATACCTGGTGTCTGCACAACAGCTTGCATGTTCTTCTCCTGTAGCTGCTGGATGTGCTCAGATTTGGCTTTGCTGTCTTTCTCCAGGCAGCGAACTTTAAGCACATACTGATTGTTTAAAAACTTCAGGTCAGATGTTTCATGATCCAGTTTCCGAATGCGAGTTTTGAACTCTGAGAAAAAGACAAGATTATATGTGAGTTGCATATCATTTATGCCTACAGGTGATACATGTTTCAGGCTGCTGAAGAGGATGCGAGGCTGTCTTCATCATTTACCTCTAGTGACCAGTTCCTTCTCTTCCTTCAGTTTCAGAAGCTCACGGTGCAGCTGGTTGTTTTCCCCGATCACCCTGGCATTCTCCGTCCTGTAGGGCTCCAGCAGGGCATCAAAATTTCGGCTCTCCTTCTCAGTCTTTCCTGCTGATAGCTTAGCATTGCGCAGACTCTCGGTTGTGTGGACCAGATCACTGCAACAGGAGAAGATGAATGACAAATGACAACCCGTGAGCCAATGTGAAGTGTGAACGTGAAGTGAATAAGAAGCACAAAGCTTTCACCTGAACAGTTTCTCCACCAGCGGTAGTGACTCTATTCCAAGAGTCTGCCTGTAGCCCAGCTGATCAAGACGTTTTCGCAGATTGATGAATTTCCTCTCCGCGCTGCTGTTCATGACTGTGATGCTGAAGTCGCTAATGGATTTTAAAAGGGAGAAACTGAAGCTATAAGACCAAATGTTACGTTTAAACACTAACAAAATATGACTTGCTGTTAGCAAATGTGATATACAGTACAGCTCATATTTATTCATCCCCTTTCATTAAAGAAGGAAAAAAACAGCTGCCTGTAAAATAAGCTGAAATTGACTAAAGTAATAATCAATAAAAATTTTATGAAAATCATTACATTATTTTCTAATTCTGGTTCAATAGAATATTTTTTTTTAAAAAGCAAACAAATAGGATAATTTATTACATATTATATCACTCAAACTAATATTTTGTTGAACAATCCTTTACTGTTTCCGCTACAGTCCGGTGTTTTCTGTTCCTCTCAGTCAGACTTCTGCACCTGTTGAGATGTATTTTGTCCCACTGTTCAACAAAAAAGTGCTTTAATTTGTCCAGGACCAATTTGTTTGTTTGTTTTTCTTTCTTCAATTCAATTAAATGAAAAAAAAACAAACAATGTCTTATATTACTAAATTATATTTTTTGCAAATGTTCACTTATTGTTCCTTTTTTTAAGTCTCTAGTTATTTGAGAGACTTGTAAATTCAGTCTTTTCTTTAATGAAAGGGTATGAATACATATGAGCACAACTATATATATTATATACTGCATATATATATACAGTTGTGTGTGTGTGTATAATACATACACACACATATACATATATATATATATATATATATATATACACACACACACACACACACACACACACATACAGTTGTGCTCATATGTATTCACACCCTTTCATTAAAGAAGGGAAAAAACAGCTGCCTGTAAAATGAGCTGAAATTGAATAAAGTAATCAATAAAAATTTTATGAAAATCATTACATTATTTTTCTAATTCTGGTTCAATAGAATTTTTTTTTTTTAAGCAAACAAATAGGATAATTTATTGCATACTACATCACTCATAAACTAATATTTTGTTGAACAATCCTTTAATGTTTCCGCTACAGTCAGGTGTTTTCTGTTCCTCTCAGTCAGACTTCTGCACCTGTTGACAGGTATTTTGTCCCACTGTTCAACAGAAAAGTGCTCTAATTTGTCCCGGACCAATTTGTTTGTTTTTCTTTCTTTCTTCAACTCAGTTAGATGAAAAAACAGTGTCTTATAGTACTAAATTACATTTTTGCAAAATTTTACTTATTGTTCCTTTTTTAAGTCTCGTTATTTTAGTGACTGTTTTAAATTTAGCCTTTTCTTTTATGAAAGGGTATGAATACATGAGCCCAACTGCAAACATGCTAACGCTAAGTATTAGCTAACATAACAGGCTTTACGTTACGTTAATAACCTGACCTAATAAAATATTAGCATTTAAAGTGTTCAGTATTAGGTTAACTTCGACTACCGTGAAAGTCATAACCATACCATAATCAGCTAGTTGAGGACTGTGAACTTACTGTGCTTGAAAGCAGTTTTTTCTGACGGCTAATGTTAGCTAAAATGACTCCGACGTAACTCTACGTAACACATAATTATCTCACCGCTCGGGCAACCTACTCTTACTAGCGACATTTTATGGTTGCATCAATTTCTCCAGCAACTTTTGGTAATGATAAAACTTCTAAATGAGCATATTTCCGCGGTAAAGAGCTTTGAAAAGAGCGCCGATGATCTCTGGTTTGGATTCGTCACCATGGAAAGTCAGCGGATCAGTGGAAGCCTGTTTTGGCAACCCGCACAGTCCGTTTAAAAGCCGAACGGGCGGAGTCGTCTGTTTGTTTGGCTTGAGCAGCACAACTGCACCATTATTTCAATAAAATGGCAACACATATATACTGAGGAGATGCAAATTTATTATGTACACATGGCAAACAGAAACAACAAAAATATGACAACTAGGTTTGTGGGACTCGGTTGTTGAATATTAATAAACAGGCACAAGGCAGTTCAGCAACAACTTTCCCACTTCTCAGTACACAATTCCCTTTCATTAAGTTACAGAACACAGAAATGAAATGTTTATACTTAAAAAAAACCCAAAAAAAACCAAAAACATTAAGGGTTAGTTAAAGACTTGCTAGTGCATGTTCAGCCAGTGTGAGGCAGTAGTGAATCATTAAGGGCCAGTTCATAGCAGTTTAACTAATGCGACTGAGCAATGCTGGAAAAGTACTCCAACATGTCCTGGATGGTGAACTCCATGGTGATTCCAGATCCAGGATAGCATCTGCCTATTAGATCTTCAAAGTGCTTGTACTGACGGATGAATTCGTCTTGCATGGAGTGCCACACCACCTGGTGGAGGTATAGAGAGCAACATTGAAGTGACTGCATGAGGAATCTGCCACCAGTGACAAACTGTTTTTAAATCACATGAAATTACAAATCTTTTCACCTGCAGCAAACTTTCTTCTTCACATAGATGTTTGTCCACCTTCTTGTAAAGGTTGTCCAGGCCCTTTTTCACCTCTTTGCCAGGATATTCCTTGATGACTTTGCGCAGCTCTTGTTTGTTGAAAGCCAGATGGTAGCTCACCTCCTCCTCACGCACACCCTGGGCCACACGTGCTTCAACGCCTTCAAAGAAATGCTGCGAAACAGAGTTTTCCCATGAGAACACCTCTGAACTTGTAGTATCTATACGTCTACATTCATGGGAATGAAAATACCTACATGTCGTCATAATTAAAAGACTTGTTCTTACATTGAGTTTTTCCAACGGCTGCCCCAACGAGTTGATTACATAAGACTGCAGGTGGTCTGTGTATTTGTGCTTAGCCTCTCGTCTCTCTGCATCCAGGCAGGAAATCTTTAAACGCGACAACGTAGAAAAGATGTGATGGAAATTCTCCATCATCACAACATCCCGTGGGGTCTTTTGGCTTTCGTTGGCTACTTTTTCCACTGAAAAGACAATTAAGATGCAGAACTTGAAGACTGCACAATCTGTAGCCTTCTTGTTTGTTTGGCTTTTTTTTGTTGTTGTTTACAGACAAGCAGTCTTACCATTCACAAAGACAGCTCTGATAAGCTTGACATAAGCTTTGTCTAGGTCCCCTCGGCGCTCTGCATTGCGAAAGATTGTCTCAGCAAGTTCGGCAAACTCCTCAAACCCGGTGACAAAAGGTAGGATACCAACTTTGCTTTTCTTAGATATCTTCACTTCTTCCATCTGCCTGATTTGACTTGACTGTATTAGAAAGAGAGATTTAAACTGTACTGCAATACATGCACTCACCAAACTTTAAATTATGGACATCAGCACACAAAGCAATGAAATTCTAAAGTAGAATTTCCTCGACTCACAATGCATTTGTCAAAGTTCCTCTTGACAGTGACCAGCACATTTCCCAGCGTAGTGCTGAGGAAAGACGCCGGGTCAACATTTTCAGCTGTCCACACATGGTGACTCATCTTCACCAGCATGTACAGAGAGTGGAAGCTGTCAATCTTGTCACCCAAAGCGATCAGGCTATTGAGCTCGGTCTCAATGCTTTGGAAGATTTTATTCATCATCAGCCGCACCATGTCTTTCCTTTAGTCACAAAACAAGTTAACGCAAACAAATATAAAACATATATTAGAAAAGCTGTGTCTGTTTGTGAGAATAGATCTTATTTACACCAGAAATGTTAATAACCATGTCAGAGTACTGACTCTGATGACAAGGAGTGTCTATGTTCCGCCTGGGGAGGCATTCTTGATGGCGTGCTCCCATCAGACTCCTCTGTTTCAGGCTGACAGACAAACAGACATTAATATTACAAATGTAGACAAACATCTGGTGACATGAACATGAATGATGCTATAAATTAAACCAGAGCAGCATCTGCCATTACTGTATTATCTTAGTCTTTCAGGGGAAATCAATTCTCCAGTGTCAGACAGAAGTACGTAATTGTAGCCGTAAATTGAAAGTGACATTCACTTCGAAGCCTTCTGATCTTTCAGACAACACTTCCAGTAGCTGCAGATGTACCTGCGCAAGAGGGGGCATAACAGCCTGGTGCTGCTGCAGCTTAAAGAATTTGCTGATGAAATCTTGTTCTGCAAGACACAGAGGCTCCAGCTCACTGAGGACTTGCTCAAATATCTGCAAAGACATAAAAAAACAGGAGAGGGGGTGGTTGGGTGACAGAGTGACACACTGACTTATTTCCTTTCCGAATGTAAACTCTGTGCCACCTTGTCAAACTTGGTCCTGTCCGCCACGTCCAGGTCGGAGGCAGACATATTGCCCATGTCCAGCAGCGAAGAAGACTGGGATCGCCGGCTGTTGGAGCCCTGCACTGTCAACTTGTTCAGACTCGACGTGGAGCCTGTGAGCTTCCCAGAGCTGCCGTGCAGGCCTACCATAGCACGGCAGACACAGTATGATGTTAACCCACGTGCTAAATGTTTAGAATTAAAACTGTAGACTAATGCAAGTAAATTATTGGATTATCAATAATCACATGGATGAAAAAGGTTAGCTTTTTTTTTTTTTTTTTGGCATTCATCACAGAATCATATAACCATAGTAAAACACTGGACAGCAATCCGGTTGCATGGCCCAATAATGCTTTGAAGGACTATGTATGAAAGTAGCAAAAAGGGGTTTCAGGAAAGATTTCTTTTAGTGGAGTCACAGTGATGAGAAGCACAGTGGATAACTTGACAGCTCCATCCAAATATCATACTCACTTTCCGTTTCCTGTTTGAGTGCACTCTCTTTCCGCGGAAGCGTGGCTGCAGCCAGTTAGAAAGGCAGGCATCAAAGACAGACACAGGTTAGGCTTAAAACATGCAGCGTGAGAGGGGTGACGCTAGGTGTTAGATGTCCAAAGTTACATATATGCTGATGTGCACTGCAGTGGCTTTGGCAGTAGCTCAGACAAACCTTTGGAAAACAAATTCTTCTTTTTTTTGTTTTCAGGCAGAAAATCTACTACAGAGAGCAGAAAGCAGAGCACTATAATTCTGCCAAAACCCAAGCTTAACCAAGGGCGCTGTTCAGGTAGTAAATAAATACTGATAACAGAGCATGTAAAAACCCCTGTGCAAAGGGAAAAGAAGACATTAATGAAAGATAAAACAAGAAGCAAGAGTTTAACAATATAAAGGCACGTATGTGACGCAGAAAAGGCTGTAAAAGAATGAGGCTTTGTTTTGTATTTCTCTACATGAATAATATTCATTTTTGTTTGAAGCAAAAAAAAGGGAAAGAGGTAAGGAATAATGTTGCTGAGAAGTCCCAAGCATACGCCGTCAAACTGACCGCAGAGCAGAAGCTCCAGTCATGTTGAACAGCCTGGAAACACGAGCTCTTACCAAACTTGCCCTTCGCTTCTTTGGATGTGCCCGCCATTTTTATCTTGGCAACCTCAAAGAAGTCTTTGATTTCTCGCTCATAAAGTCTGCTCATGTAATCCACATATGTCTGCAAAAGAGAGAAGAAATTTGTGAAGCTGTCATAATGACAAACTTAACATGAAGTGAGGACCGCTATCTAGATAGTTTAATATTTACAATTCTTTGCTTATTGATCAAATGGCAAAAAAAAAAAAAAAAGAATGGCCACATGAGACAAAAACTAAGCTGTTCCTTTGTTTGGAGGACTAAAAATTCAACTCCAGTAAGACCAGTTGTGAAGCATGGCAGTGGTAGCATCATGCTCACTGGTTGTTTTGCTACCAGAAGGATTAGTAGACTGTATAAATTGTCTGAAATAATAAAAATAATTTGGGATATTTAGAGCATAAATCATCATCTGCCAGCAACTGATTTTGTTGAAGCATTAAACCACTGTAACAAAAACATCAATGGACACATGTGAATGATACAAATCTTCAAATCTAAGTCTTATTAAGAAACCAAATATACATGTATTGATAATATATCAAACTGTCTTTAAGTGAACGTACCCTGGATAAGCCCTCGTACTTCTCCTTGTGAGTGTTCTTTAGCCACTCCATAAGCTTGGCATAGCGCAGCAGGTCTCTGTGGAGGGGGCTGTGTTTGGGCAGGGTCAGCTCAGCTGTGTGCTGTGACAAGGTGGAGCTTTGATCATGGCCCTGTGGAAAAGAGTGATAACCAATAATAAGCGAAACATTCAGTATGGGAGCACCGTGTGGGGTCTTACACACCAAGCAGACAACCGGCTGTGTGGCATGTCTGCAGAATCGGCGAGCATCTATTTCTTTTCCTTTTTTTTTTCTGTGTGGAAAACACTCTGTTGGACCCAATTCAGATCAGTCAGCAAGTGAGAGCCCTCTGATAGGCTGAACTGTGTAGCGCTTCAACATAACGCCAACTTATTTTCTATGCATAAAGCAAAATGTTTAACTAAAGCATTCATGCAGAAATGGATCTGTGTGATGCATTAGTTTAAGTTATAAACCCACTAAAATACGTTTAACTGACCCAGGACTATGCTGGACACTAAAAACATAACTAGTGATGATGTTACATATAGTTCTTGTTTATGTTGTTTAACTAGTGTCTATTGCTTCATTCTGCACTGCAAACTTCTGTCCTCCTGTAGAGGCGTGGATTTGTTTGTTTGGTTTGCAGATGCAGACTTTTTGGTTTGTTTAAGTGAATTATTTTTCCTCACATGATGGCAATGCAAGTATCTACAGCAGAAAGTCCTGCTATTATCACTTACAAGTAAAATAAAATCCAGTTCCATCCTGGTATACGCACACGCACATCATATCATTAGCATTTTTTATATTCCAAATCCTTAAAAATCTCATTTAATACCACTGAAATGTACTTCTCTTACTGCTGGACTTATGTTCTGCTCACTTCCCCTCAATGTTAGCATGTTCAGTGTCTACAGCTTTTATTAGAGACATGCATACGGAGCAGACAAGCACAGCATTTCATGATGAAAGACTGTTGCAGCAAAGCCATGTGAGCATCCAAACATGAAAAGCCCCCCAGCCGAGACAGTTGGTGAAAGAGGAGAAGGATGGACAGGAACTCCACAGCTCCGATATCAAATGAGAGATGTTAAGTCGTTAGAAACATACCTTCTCATGCAATGAAAATGCACTCTAGAGGAAAAAGCTCGGGGTTTCATGGCATGTACGTTGGAGTGAATTGTGAGACGTTAATCACTAGCAAAGAAGGGACGAGTGGGGGTTTTCTGTGAGGGTACTCACTGGAAGTGACAGACAGGAGGACCTATAGAATTGAGGGATGGTCATTTTGAAGTGACTGAAGTGGTTGAACTGACAGAGACAGAAAGCAGAGTGGGATGATATAAAGTGAGCAACACAGAGAGTCAGGAATAGCTGGGAAACAGCTGGAGAACTGTTTCCCAGCTGGAAACGACAGTAGTAAGCCCAGGAAGAGTGCTCCAGCAAAACAGGAAGTTCAGGGGGACAGAAAAAGAGTCTGGAAAAGAACAGGAGATACTATGGTCTACGCACGAAGGGCAGGTGTGGGACAACAAGAGTTCGACTCCATCACTGATGTCCATAAATTTGTTTTTAGTTCTGATGCATAAGTTTCATATTGGCTTCAGAATCTCAGTTACTTCATAGTTTCATAGAAAATCATGAAATGCTCTGCAAATAAAATTCAGATAAGCATCTTCTAACAACAGTGAATTTGTTACCTGGTGAACAAACACATTATTTAGGTGATTAGTGAGGCGGCGAGCAAAGGTATCTCTCAGCTCAGCAAACAGGTGCTGTTGCTGCTTCACAGACTGAAGCTGCTCGTGGCCTACAGAAAAACAAAAGGACAATTCTGCCATGTGATTGACTGCTTCAAGGACAACAGGTAAATTCCACCAAGAAGCGATTATCCAGTATTTCTTTAAAGTGGAAACTAACCTGGTCGCAGTGCCACGTTCATGCACTGCAGAAGAGCCTCAGAAGCGTTAATGCAGGCCTCGATACCTTTAGGGGAGGTCAGGTCTCCATCTTGCAAGGCCCTAATGTGTCCCTTTGACAGGTCCATGTAGTTCTGTTGGTTTTTTTTAAAACATATCAGCAACTTTCATCATATTTATCCTGAAAAAATCATCTTAACTTCAAATAGCTAAAATATCAGATCAGCTTAGAGGTGTCACTGACAGCACTTGCTCAACAACTAAACACACACGTGGTGTAGGTTAAAGTGTGTGAAAATGCCTCACCACTAAGAACTGGATCTCATCCAGCAGTTTGCCGTTGTTAGTGTTGCTGATCTGGATGAGGCGGTTGCTCTGGGAGATCTGGTCCATTTGTTCCTTAACGCTCTGGAGCATCTCCTCATAGCTGCTCAGTTTGCCCTCAATGGTGTCCACCTCTGCCAGCGCCTCATCCAGCAGCTGCATCAGGATATTTACCTGCTTCTCTGACGCCATGATGGACTGAATGTTGGCCTTGAGTGAGAAGTGGTAAAGAGGGGTTATCAGCCACAGAGACCGTTTTCAGATCACTAAACAGAAAAATTACAAATGAAATAAATTTTTCCACTATCATATGCTATCTATCACTGTCATATAAAATTCCACTTTCTCACAGGTTTCTTGCTTAGCATAATGTAGTTTTCTATATATTGCTTTACTCACCCCATCCAAAACCTGCAACTCTTTAAAAAGCTTCTCAGCAAAAGCTTCAGCGTTTGAGATGGCGTACTCGCACATCTCCATCATGCCCTCAATATCCTGCTCCTCACGAGTGCTGAGCTCCTGGTAGTCGTCCAAAGCGTCCTCATCGCCGCCTGCGACACTTTGGCTCTCACCACTTGGAACAGACTCTGAGCCCGCAAAGAGATGAGAATGTAAATGGAAGCCGTAAGTACAAACATAGGCCTACACACACACATATACATACACACACATATATGTATATGTGTATATGTGTATATATATATATATATATATATATATATGTATATGTATATACATACATACATACATATGTACATACATGTGTGTGTCTGTGTTAAAAAACAACAACAGATATGGCCACATTCATTGTTTATAATGGATTTCCAAAAGATATCAACGTTTTAACTACAGTAAAACTGCACTTAAATGCTATCAGTGACAAAAAAATTATCAGAAAAATTAGTACAAATGAAAAACATCGCAGGTGGTTGCTAAGAAAAAGCATGTCAAAATTCTGTTTTTACATTCATCAGTGAAAAAAAATACAGTTCTTGCTATTTACACTGAATGATGAAATGATTGTAAATCAATAATCTGTATGACTGAAAAATATGTATTAAAGCAGGCTCAGGATGTATTAAAATTACATGAATTCAGGTGGACAATTACAAAAGCTGAAAGTGGAGTAAAGAGACAATGTGTGTTACGGAATAAACGTAATAATGCCCTCTATGTTTGATGACATTCAAATGGCAGGAGCCATGGAGAGGTGAGCGTCTCTGATGAGAGTGGTGGCTTGAGTTCATGAAAATATAATGGGAAAGGAGTGAGGAGGGGGGAAGTTTAGTCCTACCAACCTTCCGCTTTAGGAAGTTCTGGCCAGAGAAAGTTTCAGAGAGAAAAGTGAGAATAAAGCAGAATTTAACACAGAAAACCACAAAACAAGGCAAAAAAAAAACCAAAAAAAAAACCGGAACATTTTCTTAAAGGTGTGTCTATAAATAAAATCAACCAAAATCTAGAAGCAATATCCGCATCTGGGAGAAATGACAATCAAATGAAAGACAAAATTTGTAAATTAATATACGAGCAACAGGTGTGGGGCGTTCTAGCGTTAATACTACTGCACAGAGCAAAGTTACTCGGTTCTGTCCTGCAAGAGCCACAGCCCTGCTGGTTGTTGCATTTATTCAATTTAATCAGATGTGCTGAAGCAGGGAAACACTGAAAACCTACAGGGCTGCACCCCTTGTAACACCTTATTAAGTAGCCCTGACATACAGAGAAGCAGTCACACCTTTATTGAAATAAAATAGAATATGTAAAGATGCGTGCAGGCACAGCTATGACTGAGAATGAACAGCTTACGTACCTTCAAGCAACTGAGAACTGACATTCACAAACTCCACCTTCTTCCTGAGATAACGCTGGTTCAGCTTCCAAATGCAGGAAATAAAGGAGTTTTTCTCAGCCGTGCTGCTAGCCAACCAGCGGTACACCTTCTCAAAGTGAAGATCAAACTCAGGGTTTTCCTAAACCATAACCATAAAGCAGAGTGTGTTTTAGCCCCAACTCCAGGATGAAAGTAACCCAGAGAACAAGACAATGCAGACATCGAACCTTGCTTGCATCTTTGGCATCGACTTGTGTCAGGTCTCTGAGCTCCCAGGTCTGCTGTCTCTTGTAGAAATCTCCTTTGTCAGACTTTTTGACCTTAACTACTTTAACCTGGACAGGTCTTTCTGTGGTAACTAGGAGAAAAGACAGCACTTTACTTCTCATCACTACTCATTTATCAGCTTTTTCTGCTTTACAGAAAACACTCATACCTGTAGCACACAAGAAGCAGTTCTTCTTTTTCTTTCCTGCCTTGCAGACATTAACAATACCGAGAAGCCGCTCATCATTTGGCGTGAAGATGTCTCTCTGGAGAGCGTGCTTGATGGCTGTCATTGTAAATACTGTCTAATAGAACATAAAAGGTACTGATCACTGTGACCATGAGGGACACGCATCCATTATACGTGCAAGAAGACAAACTATTTAGTTTTATTGACGTGTCATTGATGTTATTAGCCCTGACATGCAAAACATAACAATGGATTGAACATGACAACAAAACTGTAAACACAACATCAGCCAACATCTAACAAAGATTAACATTAAAAACAAGATTTATCTCTATGTTGTCTGTTTCGTTTATGGATTTTTATTCACTTTAATGTCGTTTGAGGTGTTATTTTTAGGACTTAAGGACATTATCTGATTAAGTTACATACTGTGTGATGTTTTATCATTTCTTTTTATCCATTGATGAGCACATTACAATATGCAAGCGGTTATTTATATTAACAGTATGAAACAGTGTCTTTAACATAGCGGGCTGATTCAGGACATTTAGAAATATAACTCAGAAATAAGAATAAAAGAGATCTTTAAAATATAACTACACAAGTTTCATACTTGGTTAGCTTGTTGGGTGCTAACAACTCTGCTAGCACGACTATGCTAACAGCGATTAGCATCAACTACGCTACTTACACCCGCTAAACCTAAACTGTGGCTATATATACACAAAATAAATAGCCGGGCGGGTTCCCGTTTTATCCATGTAAATGCTCTATCTGCATTTACAACGCGTTTAACATCACAATTAGCTGTTACCTTGTTTTTGTTTTTTTATCAGTCCGACAGCCCTTCAAAGCAGCACCGCCCTCTCACTTCCTGGTTCCCGTTCAGAGCTGTCATGTGACTTCATCAACATCCAAGGACATCCAAACACACAATACCACACAGTCTATGCACAGTACTCTGAGACAAAAGAAAGAGAGGACCAAGGACTGCACAAAAGCACACCACTAATGTCTTTATCTGATAAATTTCTCAAATGATTATAATATTTAAAAACAGATAAATAAGTGTTTACACCTAGCGAGCTTTTTGCTTTCTACAATTCTGCAACAGCACAATTTTGGGTAATAAAATGCATTGGTGTCCATGAATTTATACATTCATTTTCCTAACCGCTTAACCTAATTCAGGGTCGCAGGAGCTGGAACCTATCCCAGCTGTCATTGGGTGAAAGGCAGGGTACACCCTGGATGGCTCACCAGTACATCGCAGGGCCACGCAGAGAAAAACCAACCACTCATGTGGAGGGATTCCTACTCATTCCTACTTTAGAGTAACCAGTTAACCTAACATGGTTGTCTTTGGATGGTGGGAGGAAGCCAGAGTACCTGGGGAGAATATGCAAACTCCACACAGAAAGACCACTGGCCAAACCTTGCCCCAGCCAAGTATCAAACCAGCCACCTTCTTGCTGTGAGGCCCCAGTGCTAACCACCATGCCACCGTGCAGCCATGTGTTCATGAATTCATTAAGATTATTTCATTCAAATTAAGTATGTGTACCCAGAGAAAAAAAAGGACTGAATACAGATAATTCAAATCAGTTTCAATTCAGTTCACGACAGTGTTATCTCAGATGGCCCAAACAGCCACAGCTGAAGTTTTACCCCATGACCTTGTATAACGACAGGAGACGGGCTTCGGTTACAAGTGGTTCTCCATTCATAAGTGGTTGAAGTACTCACATCTTACAAACTCTTATCAAACTCTACTATGTTATGTACTACATAGTAGTACTATGTTTATTTCCATGTCAATTAACATTTTTTTGCTACTTTCTATGTTTACTGCTTGTTCATGCAGAACCATTAGTAAGTTAGTGTTTGCCCTCTGCATTTTTTAAATAAGTGCTACTTGTTAATAAATACACATTTTAATGGAGAGAAGAGTCAATGTGCTGATGTCCATCAAAGTTGTTTAACCAGGTCAAGGTTGTTAGTTGCTAAATACATTAAGAGAAATAAGTCTTGCCTAATGCTCAGACATGCTCAAAATGTCCCACCCAATATACTTGCTGGAAAATAGTCTGTTTTGGAGACACAGTATTTTAATTACTTTTGCGATTTCAGAAGCCTTATTCTAAATCCAACTTTTAAGATCTTTTGAAGTTGAATTTCAGTTTTTGGCTTTGTATAATTAGATCCCCTAAATGAATGAAAGAATTTGCACCAGATGAATGCATTTTAATTTATAATGTCCCAGTTTTTCTCCTGGGGGAGCATGCCCCCTGACCCCCCTAGCTAAATCTGGTTACCAATGCTGTAATACTGGATCAAGCCCTGTCTACATAATGGCAGACAATTTAATTTGGACTTCTTTTTTTTTTTTTTTTTTTTTTTTTTTTTAATAAACACTTCTGATTGGTAGACTCCTCTTTGTCATGAGCTCAAACTGACCAGATTTAGGTTTTTGCTCACATACAACTTTTGTAGTTATGCATCACATACTTAATAACTCTTGGCCACCCACACTTTTTCCCTGGCCACTCTTTGGCTACCCCTAAAAAAAAGTTTCTGTGGGCATCCCTGATCTCAGAGCAACTTACAGACACATTAATTCAAGCTATTTAATAATAAATAGCCTGGTTAAGGAAAACCAACAGTTTACATTAAGATGATACTTTTCATGTTTTGTGCTTAGACACGTTCACAAAAGGAGGACAGAAACTAACTAGTTAAAACAGACTGCAGAAAACTTTGTGGAAACATTTGGAAGGCATTTATAAGAAGCATCATAAATTGTAGTTTGTCCTAGTAAAATTTTTATTTGCGATATCCAGAATGTGTATTCTAGATAGGACAAATGTTATTTTGGACATCCGGAGGTAAAAACCCAATAGGGAATGTGACATCATTTGTCCTAGTAAGAATGTTATTTTAGATATCTGAAATGTTCATTTTGACTAGGAATAATTGAATTAAAGATATAAATACATATCTAGCCAAGCTAATATATCTTAAAAGTGGCCATTGATAATGTTTAAGAACATATAGAGAATTGTCTTAACTCTTGAATGTCGTTAATCACAATTCTCGATGGGAATATTGTAATTCTGAACAGCAAAAAAAAACAGGTAAGACAAGCAAGAAAATGCTTGGAAAAAATGCTTTCATCCTAACTAAAATAGAAATGTGGACAGTCAATTACTCTTTTTTTTATGTTAAAATGGTGCCTTACCATTCTGTCTCAAGATGACCAAAATATGCTTGCAGGTATCTGCAACTGCATTATCCTAGATATTATTAAAATTTTAGATATCTAAAATTTAATTATAACAAGCCATATTACCTATAGTTGACATCTGTAATGGCATCTTGACTAGTAAAAGCATATTATAGAGGTTAGAAATTATTTTGTAGATATGTAGAATGTTTTTTTCCCTCCCTCCCTGAGCCGTCACCTTATCATGGTGCAGGGATTTGTGTGTCCTGAAGATCCAAGCAGCTATGTTTTCGGGGGCTTTATGCCCCTGGTAGGGTCACCCATGGCAAACAGGTGTCTAGGAGAGGGACCAGACCAAGCACGGCTCATTGACTCCTACAATGAACACAAACCTGGGCAGAAATGTTCCCTTGCCTGGATGCAGGTTACCGGGACCCCCCTCTGGAGCCAGGCCTGGAGGTGGGGTACAACAGCGAGTGTCTGGTGGCCAGGCCTTTGCCCATGGGGCCCATCGGGCTCAGCCCAAAAGGGTTACATGGGCCCCACCTCCCATGGGCTCACCATCTGCGGGAGGAGCCGTAGAGGTCAGGTGCAGTGTGAGCTGGGTGGCAGCAAGGGGCGGGGACCCTGGCGGTCCGATCCCCGGCTGCAGAAGCTGGCTCTAGGGATGTGGAATGTCACCTCTGGTGGGGAAGGAGCCTGAGCTTGTGCGCGAGGTCGAGCGGCTCCGACTAGATATAGTTGGACTCACCTTGACGCATGGCTTGGGCTCTGGAACCAGTACCCTCGAGAGGGGCTGGACTTTCTTCCACTCTGGAGTTGCTCATGGTGAGAGGCGCCGAGCAGGTGTGGGCATTCTCATCAGCCCCCAGCTTGGTCCCTGCACGTTGGGGTTTACCCTGGTGGATGAAAGGGTAGTTTCCCTCTGCCTCCGGGTGGGGGGGACGGGTCCTGACTGTTGTCTGTGCTTATGCACCGAACAGCAGTTCAGAGTACCCACCCTTTCTGGAGTCCTTGGAGGGAGTGCTGGAAGGTGCTCCTTCTGGGGACTCCATTGTTCTGCTGGGGGACTTCAATGTTCACATGGGCAATGACAGTGAGACCTGGAGTGGAGCGATTGGGAGACATTGTTCCCCCCCTCTGAACCCAAATGGTGGTTTGTAATTGGACTTCTGTGCTCATCATGGATTGTCCATAACGAACACCATTTTCCAACATTAGAGTGTCCATATGTACACCTGGCATCAGGATTCCCTGGGCCGCAGTTCGATGATCGATTTTGTAGTTGTATCGTCAGTGGAAGGAATACTTCGAAGACCTCCTCCATCCTACCAACACATCTTCCAATGAGGAAGCAGAGCTGGAGAACTCAGGGGTGGACTCTCCTATGTCTGGGGCTGAAGTCGCTGAGGTCAAAAAGCTCCTTGGGGGCAAGGCCCCGGGGTTGGATGAGATCCACCCGGAGTTCCTTAAGGCTCTGGATGCTGTGGGGCTGTCCTGGCTGACACGCCTCTGCAGCATCGGGTGGACATCGGGGACAGTCATCTGGACTGGCAGACTGGGGTGGTTGTCCCCCTTTTTAAGAAGGGGGACTGGAGGGTGTGTTCCAATTACAGAGGAATCACACTCCTCAGCCTCCCTGGTAAGGTCTATTCAGGGGTCCTGGAGAGGAGGGTCCGCTGGATAGTTGAATCTCGGATTGAGGAGGAGCAGTGTGGTTTTCGTCCTGGTCGCGGAACAGTGGACCAGCTCTATACCCTCTTTGGGGTCCTGGAGGGGGCATGGGAGTTTGCCCAACCAGTCTACATGTGCTTTATGAATTTGGAGAAGGCATTCGACCGTGTCCACTGGGGGCTCTTGTGGGGGGTACTCCGGGAGAATAGGGTACCGGACCCCATTGTACGAGCTGTCCAGTTCCTGTACAACAGGTGTCAGAACTTGGTCATATTGCCGGTAGTAAGTCAGATTCGTTTCCGGTGAGGGTTGGATTCCACCAAGGCTGCCCTTTATCACTTATTTTGTTCATAACTTATTTGGACAGAATTTCTCGGCGCAGCTGAGGTGTTGAGGGGATCTGCCTTGGTGGCCTCAGGATTGGGTCTCTGCTTTTGCGGATGACGTGGTCCTGTTGGCTTCATCTGGCCAGAATCTCCAGCTCTCAAGTGGGCAATTCGCAGCCAAGTGTGAAGCGGCTGGGATGAGAATCAGCACCTCTAAATCTGAGACCTTGGTCCTCTGCCAGAATAGGGTGGATTGACCTCTCCGGGTCGGGAGTCAGGTCCTGCCTCAAGTGGAGGAGTTTAAATATCTCGGGGTCTTGTTCACGAGTGAGGGAAGGATGGAGCGCGAGATCGACAGACGGTAATGCAGACTCTGCGCCGGTCTGTCGTGGTGAAGGAGCTGAGCCAGAAGGCGAAGCTCTCAATTTACCAGTCGATCTACGTCCCTACCCTCACCTATGGTCATGAGCTGTGGGTCGTGACTGAAAGAACGAGATCTCGTATACAGGCGGCTGAAATGAGTTTCCTCTGCAGTGTGGCCGGGCTCACCCTTAGAGATAGGGTGAGGAGCTCGGTGATCCGGGAAGTGCTCAGAGTAGAGCTGCTGCTCCTCCGCATCGAGAGGAACCAGTTGAGGTGGCTCGGGCATCTGGTCAGGATGCCTCCTGGACGTCTCCCTGATGCGGTGTTCCAGGCACGTCCCTCTGGGAGGAGACCCCGGACACACTGGAAGACCCAGGACACACTGGAGGGATTATATCTCTCGGTTGGCCTGGGAACGCCTTGGGTTCCCCCCCGCAGAGTTGGCAAATGTGGCTGGGGAGAGAGAAGTCTGGGCTTCCCTGCTTAGGCTGTTGCCCCCGCGAACCAACCCCGGATAAGCAGCTGAAGATGAGATGATGAGATGATGATTATGTTTTTTTCATTTTTGACATCTGATATAAAAATTAAGATTAGAAACAATTAAAATGTGGATACAATAAATTCTAGTTTGAAAAATTCTATTTCAGAAATCCAAAAAGTTTATTTTAGATAAGACAAATGTCATTTTGGATATCTGGAAGTAAAAACCCAATACGCATGAATGAGGAATGTGACATCATTTGTCCTGGTAAGAATGTCATTTTAGATATCTAAAATGTTCATTTTGACTAGGAATAATTGAAAAATAGATATCTAAAATTATTATTGTAACTAGGAAAAATTAATTACAGATATCTGAAACACATATCCCATTAAGCTATTAAATGTTAAAAAGGCTTGCAATAACGGTTGCCGAGTTAAAGACTTGTTACCTAGCAACGCAACTGCAGCGCGCCAGAAAAAGTGTTGAAAAAAGCAAAGTTTCGATGCTTTAAAGTCCGATTATTTTATTTAAATGACAAAAATCAAATGGAAATTCAGTCTATTTTTATATTTTTATTTAGTTGAAAAGTCTAAGCCAGTAGGCTCTGGTTAATTATCTTTAAAAAAAAAAAAAAAAAGGTCATTAAAAAAAAATCAGAATTCTGCCATTTAAAACTGAAGAGAACTAGAAAGTAAATTGTTTTTTTGTGTAATTTTTTAAGAATAAAATTGCGATTTCTAATCCTGGGCAGATGTGTTCTCAGTTTTTGAAAATATATATTATCAAATGTCTTTTTTTTATTATTAGGATTAAGATTTAATCTTAATCAATGAAAGGGAATATGAACATGAGTTTTAATAAGAATATGAGTTCATTGAATTTTTTTATTTCTTTATTTTATACGTATAATATAGTTAACATAATTTTTTAAAATATTTTTATTTTTTATTAGAATAGGAAATATTTTCTTCATATATGTACAGTTCATGCTTATGAAACTTTTCTTACAGTTTTTGTACTTATTTATTTGCTTGATCAAAATGTAGTTTGCTGTGTGAATTATAAGCATACAGCTGAAATGACTTTTCTGGATTTACTTTTCCCGCAGTGTGAGTGCATCTCCATCCATGTTGGTCAGGCTGGTGTGCAGATTGGAAATACCTGTTGGGAGCTGTTCTGCCTGGAACATGGGATCCAGCCTGATGGACAGATGCCCAGCGACAAGACCATTGGAGGAGGAGACGATGCATTCAGCACCTTCTTCAGTGAGACGGGAACTGGAAAACATGTCCCCAGGGCAGTTTTTGTGGACCTGGAGCCCACTGTCATCGGTAAGCAGCCTCTTTTCAGGTATAAATTAGAGGGAAATGTTTGAAAATTTGTAAACAACTCTACGTTTTTTTAATTCATTTCTTTATTTTTTTCTCTCTTCAGATGAGGTGCGTACTGGAACCTTACCGGCAGCTGTTCCACCCTGCACCCGTGGACATTACACCATCGGAAAAGAGATCATTGACCTGGTTGTGGACAGGATCCGTAAATTAGTGAGTAAAATGAAAGCAGGTGTTTTCATGTTGAGCGACACGTGAAGAGATGTAATGTTTTCGAACTGGTTTTCCCTCTCTGTTGTCAGGCAGACCAGTGCACCGGCCTTCAGGGCTTCCTGGTTTTCCACAGCTTTGGTGGAGGCACTGGCTCTGGTTTCACATCCCTGCTGATGGAGCGTCTGTCTGTTGACTACGGCAAGAAGTCCAAGCTGGAGTTCTCCATCTACCCAACACTTCAGGTATCCACTGCTGTGGTGGAGCCCTACAACTCCATCCTGACCACCCACACCACCCTGGAACACTCTGACTGTGCCCTCATGGTGGACAACGAGGCCATCTACAACTTCTGCCACAAGAACCTGGACATCGAGCATCCCACCTACACCAACCTCAACCACCTTGTTAGTCAGGTGGTGTCCTCCATCACCGCTTCTCTGCATTTTGATGGCGCCCTCAATGTTGATCTGACAGAGTTCCTGACCAGTTTGGTGCCGTATCCCCATATCCACTACCCTCTGGCCACCTACGCCCCGGTCATCTCCGCTGACTAGGCTCTTGGTGGCCGAAAACACCAACGCCTGCTTCAAGCCGGCCAATCAGATGGTGAAATGTGACCCTCGCCACGGTAAGTACATGGCCTTCTGCCTTCTGTACCGAGGCGACGTGGTGCCCAAAGATATCAACTCCGCTGTTGGCACCATCAAAACCAAGCACACCATCCAGTTTGTGGACTGGTGTCCTACTGGTTTCAAGGTTGGCATCAACTACCAGCCCCCCACCATGGTTCCAAGTGGAGACCTGGCGAAGGTCCAGAGGGTGGTGTGCATGCTGAGCAACACCACCGCCATCGGAGAGGCCCTGGGCTCGGTTGGACCACAAGTTTGATCTGATGTACGCCAAGAGGGCCTTCGGCCACTGATGCGTCGGAGAATGGATGGAGGAGGGAGAGTTCTCTGAAGCCAGAGAGGACATGGCGGCTCTGGAGAAGGATTATAAAGAGATTGGAGTCAACTCCATAGAAGGTGAGGGAGAGGAGGAAGGAGAAGAGTATCAAAGAAATATGAAGGAATTAAACAGAAAATGTTTGGCTGTTCCACTTAAACTTCTGAAAATGTCAAGTTTGGCTTCGTTCTGAAATAAATTTCTGTAATGTGAAGTTGTTTTTCTTTTTATTCTCTACAAATATTCCTACTCTGGTAAAGGATGAGAAAGGGTTGATGTTATCTCCAGTGAAGAGGAGGATGAAGAGTAGTACTGCAAGAAATACGGAGTATTTTTAATCATGATTAACAGAGAAGTTAAGAGCTACAGGGTTCATCCTGGACAGGTTGCCTTTTGGTAAAAATGCTCACAATTCCTTCCACAGTTTCAGTCTTTTCAGTAAATTCAATTTCAATCTTTTTTTTTTTTTTTTAATGCAAAATTGATTTTTTTTTTTAAACAAGAAGTAGCACAAAGTTCTTTACACAATAAAAATCGATTATATTTACCCATTAAAAAAAACAAAAAAAAAAAACAGGAGCCGTCATATGTTAAAAAAAAAAACATGAATTTTTTCTTTTTGTCAACAACCCTGGGCTTGTTGGATTGTCATGTGTTGCAACTTTGCAACAAAGTTTTGTACTTTACAAATTTTTCTTTGTTTTTTTTAAACATTTTCTTCCACTAAATTTGTCATTTTATTTTGAGGAGGATGTCTAAATGTTAAGTCATGTATCAGTTGACAACAGCAGATGGCATTGTTAATCCACAAAATAGTTTATATTTCTTCAAATGCCAAGTTTGACGTGATACATGTTTTGTTTAAAAACGTCTACGTGTGTGTGGCTATGGTCTGTGTTACATCGATGCATTACTCATGTTTTGCAACAACTGCATCAATTCACTTGGGCCATGTTTACTGCAAAGTCCATGGAGGCCACAAAGAGATGTTGAGCAAACCAATAAAGGAAGAAGTCAACAAAGTGTCAACTCAGTGAGTCAGACGTGATGGAGATGGAAATCAGGGATTATCAGCTGATCTGCACACAATGCCTTGAGGTACAACGTCTGTGTTTGAAGTTATTGTACAGAGACAGTTTTGGATATCCCAGCTGGTGAATGTGGCACGCTCTGTCACTACCAGTTAAATTCATGGTCTTTAACTGTGTGTGACGCGAGTCCTGCAATGGAAATATTTCAAAACGTGTCCAAAATATAAGATCTTTTTATTCATTCTTATCACTTGGCGCAACGACAAAATCTGATATATTATTCAGGAAACAACAACAGCATGACTGTATGTTTTATCAAGTCGTCTCCGGTGCATTTCGTCCTAGGAGTGAAATATTAGTTTTCCTGTATTCTTGGTAAATGTTAACACATTAAGTTGCTTATACAGACATCAGGTGGTTCACATTTACAGACTTATGGTTTCAATAAGGAAATAAAAACAGGACTATAAATTTTCTGTCTTTAGAGAAGGCCATTATAAGTCAACAAAGTTTAGGTAAAAACAACACAACTCAGGATCATACTTTTTTTTAATCATGAGATTATTATGTGAAGAGAAATTCTAAACAAGAGAAGCATCCAAATCAATCATGATTTAGTTTTTAATGTAAACATTTTGTAGCTGTAAAGTTATTTTTTTAAAGAATGATGATCAATGTACAGCCAAACTCTCAGTAAAAGCTGAGATGCAGGGTAGAACATAAACAGATTGTTTTTTCCAGAATCAGAATTGCTGTTATCTTTGTTGTACAACAACAACATTTAAGCAGCTTCTCCTTAAAATACTGTCTTTCAAAATGTTTACAAGTATTAAATAACTATATAAAAATAAATTTAAATATGTTCAGGGTGGGAAAATCAAATAGAAAAATCTCAATTTTAAAATAGATTTTTTTTTTATGTTAAAAATAATTTTTTAAGTAAAAATAATGCATTAAAAATTGTCTGTCATTTTTATTGTTTTAATTCATCTTTTTACTTGTCTTCTTGGGCATTATAGCAGCAGAATGATGGTCTGGCTACTGTGTTGTTCTTTCCTAATTGAAATCAAGAAAAATGACCAGCAAAAAAAAAAAGTTTTGTACTTTTTTTTTTTTTTTTTTAAACTACAAAAATAAGAAATATCAAAAAATTGTAAGAATCGAATTGGCACCCTAAAATGTATATATATATATATATATATATATATATATATATATATATATATATATATATATATATATATATATATATATATATATATATATATATATATATATATGTATATTTATATATATAAATATATATATATATATATATATATATATATATATATATATATATATATATATATACATATGTATATATATATATATAAATATATATATATATATATATATATATATATATATATATATATATATATATATATATATATATATATATATATATATATATATATATATATATCATATACAGTCTATGGTTTTTACACTCCTTGTAAGCAATTGGTCTTCAGTTTGCTCTTAGCTCACATTAGTTCACATCTTCTTGTCTTCTGTATTTGTGCTGACAGTAAACTCCCTGCAATATAAATTTACTCTACCAAGATTACTTTGTTTTGTCTTTCTTATTTTAAAGGTTAAGATATTTATTATCCAACAATGATGCATAAACAGACATGAGTCTGTAACTACATCATGACACGCGCTCAGGGACATTTTGAGGAACCACTTTCTGTAAATGCTCAAAGTTTATTGTTCCATCCACAAGTGCAGGTTAAGATCTATCATGCAAAGTAGCTGTGTGGGGACGAAATCCAGAAACAATGTTACAGGCTCCATGGTTTAAAAGTTTCAACTAGTTGAAAAACCTGGTTTCAAGATGGTATCGAGGAGCTTTAGTAACTATATAGATCTGCAAACTTACTCATCTGGAAAGGCGTCATAAACACTAAAAGGTATGTACAGGTTTCATACATATGTTTTGATTGTTTTCAGGGAAGGCTTTGCACGTTTCATCAACACAATCCTAAACTGCATACTTCCTCTACTGCATCATTCCTTTGTAGCTGAAACGTCAATATACAGTGCAGTTGCTGTAAAGCTTTTTAGTAGTTTAAAACATTTTGTTTATCATCATTAAATGTAAAATAAAATAAAAAGTAGCAAAAAAGTAGCAATTTAGCAGTTATTGATGTAGTAACAGCTGTTAACATAATTTTAGCCATGGATAATATAAAGCTAATAGCAGGAAAACTTGACAATAATGGTATCATATCTAATTTTAATGAGAAAGCTGCGCGAAAATATAGTAGATTTTTTGGAAAGTGTTGTCTTATTTATGCATTATTATATAATATTGTTATTAGTTTTCAAGGTTTTTTTTTTTTTATGTTGGCCACTTAACCAAACAACGGCAAATTAATTTCTTACCTTATTGGCAAAATGGAACAGCAAAAAAAATGCATAACATGGCTGAAATATAACATTTAAGCTTCATTACATTTGAAACTATCACATTTATTGGCTGTTGATACATTAATGCCAGATATTACATTCATGATTGTTACAAATCTTGTATCAAACAAAATTTAGACAAAAGACTTCTCCCAAAAGATCAACATCTGGTTTTTCATTCAATGTCTTTCCATTTATGTTGAAACAAGACGTGTTGCCACATAGTGGTAAACATCCCGTGTCTACATTTTTAGAGATGTTTTGATGCCCTCAAAATCAATATGAGCAAATATATTTACAAATAGTGATATGACTCAATATCATCATTTGATATGTTTTTAATGTCGTATTTAGAACCAAATATTGATCCACAAATCACTGCATGTAGCTTTTATTTACATTTTACAGACAATCCTTTTGGGATTGTTGGTTTTTGGGCTGTTTTGTGCATCAATTATTCAACTTTTTAAGCCAAACAGTTTGTCCAACAACAAGTTCATCACACGCCCATTTAATAAAACACACACTGTCATCATTTGCCACGCCATATGAAGTGCTGCCCATGATTCATCCATGCTCTCTGATGTTTCGGGACTTTGGTTGATGGTTTTTTTTCATGAAAATCCTCTTTTGAAATGTGCAAAAACAATGATTTCAAGCTATAATAATAATAATAACTGTAAACTTGTTTCAGGGTTTAACATGGATGAAAGTTTAGAAACTGTATTTACTAACTGGCCAAGAAGAAGGAGACAAACAAAGCAGAACCCTGTATAGGTGAGAGGTTTCGCCGCTAAATGAACCTGTCATGTCACAAGGACAGTACACTTATGAGGGAGCCCCGGTGACATGCATGCCAGATGACATGCAGACGTGACTCAGAAACAAAGAAGAATTTTGCATTACTGCCTCAGCATCAGGGGACGGTGATTACATTGGCATAATCTACATTTGACATTTACACTGATGATTAAAGACAGATAGCATTTTCTATGTAGATCTGGAATTGAAAACGATGGAGTTGCTATCTGGATGGCATTTTCTGCAGCCTTTCATATGCTCGAAGGGATCATCAGTGTTGTTTTAGACCCTGTTTACTGTCAGCATAAACCCAAATCTGCATAAATGCTAACTTAAAATCTCCCTTGGTAATCTGATTAACGCTTCGTTTTTCTGAGCATGGATCTTAAATCTGCAGCAAACTGAAATGGATATTACTCTTACACTAAAAGTGAGTTAATCTTGTCCCTTTTGCAGTAAATTCTGGGAAGAATTACTGTGCATAAATGAGAATGACAAACAAAGGCACTATGGGAGAAACACAGCAGCAGGCAGCTTTGTTTAAGACCTGTGTGAATGGACGCCTTACTTTAGCAACATCAAACCTACGGTAAGCTCTCTGTTCGTCAGTGCTAAATTACACATAAAAAGTACACTACTCATTTGAAGTGAAGTCAGCACTAGAACTGCTATTACATGGTGTACACGGAGCTCTTTGCTTGTTTCAACGGCCAGTGTGTGATTTTGTTTCAGAGTAAGTGCATGTGTTTGGTCGTCGTTTTCGCTGCTTATTGTTAATGGAGACATTTAAAATGTGTTCATGTGAAAGTGACAGAATGGTGGTGGTTAGTAAGTCAGCTTTGCCCTGTGTTTTGGTTTTATAGTTTTCATGTAGTGCATGACGATTTTACCTTATGGGCAAAGATGATTGACAATAAGCCCCAGTTGGCAATCCTTCTCCCTGCCACTAGATTGGCGGGGTAATAACTGGTCAAATAGGCACAGGGGTGAGGCAGGTGTATTAAAGCACCAGTGGAAGAAGGAAGCAGGACGGGGAAGGAGTGCCTCAATGGAACTCAACCAGCTTGGACTGCGCAGTCCTGGTGGGGCCTCGAAAGGACCGGTGCCGGCAGCAGGAAGTGGGAATGACTATGGCAGCGGGAATCTGAGGAGGATGGTGGCCGGCAATGCAGAGCGGTGCTGCGGGGATCACCAGCCTGATTAAGAGAAACAACCCAATGCTAATGTGATGGCAGCACGAGCTGCCGCACAGTAAGGGTCTATAGATTACATTAACTTTCTTTCTTTTTTTTTTTTTTAATTAGTTATGTAAACACTTTAAAAATCCACTCCATTTTTCATATTTTTATTAGCTGGGTTAACAGGGGGTTAACTAACTGCGTGCACAAATTTAGTTAACTTATTTTGTCACCTTGTCAATTTGCTTTGCTTTCAGTTAATATACTTTCCTTTTGAATTGCCAGATCCTGTGTCCTGGCTGCACTGGAGCTCCTGAAATCAGGCTGAGGCCAAATTGGGCATTACCATCTTTTTAGTTGGGGGGGGAGTGTAGGAGGGGTTTAGGTTCTTCTATTGATTGTTTGTCAGCTGTGTTTTGCATTATTTGGGCATTTCAGATTGTTTAGTTTATTGTCTTAACAGGTTACATGTAACACTATACTGATTAGTTAAGTTTATGTTGTAGTTGGTATAGAGTATTGTATTGTTCTCCCCCTCCTCGTGCGTCAAAATGGCCTGATCAGCCAGTGTATATATGTGTACCATAGACCGTATATGAAAGATGGACGAAGCCTTCGGCGGTTAAAAGTGAAGCCTATGCGGAAGTGGATAAAACTGCATAAATCTTCATCCGCTAGGGGCTGGGTCCAAAACAGAGCAAATCTTCACAGACTCCCATGTTAAAAAGACCAACTTCACAGCAGAAATAAACATGTTTACAGCCTGGTTCAAAAATCCATTTTAGGTTTAATAGGTCAGGTTTACCTTCATGACAACTGTGGGGGGAGTGAATTTTTTTCTAACTCGCCTGTTTAAAAGTAATTTAATCTCAAAATTGGACATATTTAGGGGCGTGTCCTTTTGATTGACAGAATCCCGATATCCCGCTTCAAGTAAGAAGAATGTAGACCAACCGCGGTTTTTAGCCAGTTAACAACGTGACTTAGCTTTAGTCTGCTTACCTCTGTTAGCTGGTTAGCTCCTGTTATCTCTGGGTTAGTTAAGTAAGCTCTTAGCTACAGAAAGTTCAGTGTTTGCTCGATGTCAATCATCCACCATAACGCTCACAGCCCGCCTCTCAGCTCCACCTCTTTGCCCATATTTGTATTTTCCGGGAGAGACGGCGTGCATGCCTCTGCCAAGATGGCGATAGTAGGAACCGCCAACCGAGCTTCAATTCAGCTCTTCAGAAATCTCTGGGTGACGTCACAGAGGCTACGTCCATTTTTATATACAGTCTATGATGTGTACCCTTGTTTTTCAGTTTAGTAGGTTAGTTAGTGTTTAAGTTCCTTATTTTAATGCCCATGTTAAAGTTTTGTTTTTTTTTTACCTCTTTTATGGACCCAAAGTCATTGCATTAAAGATTTATTTTGATATTTTTGTTAAATAAATGTAGACATCATGTTTTTCTAAAAAAAATTCTCTGTTTTTTTTCGGCTCGGTGCCTCACAGCTAATGAACAACTTAAAACAAGTTAAAGGAATGTCAACACCCTTAGCTGTTGTGTGTGTGTGTATGTGTGTGTGTGTGTGTGTGTGTGGGTAGGCTGGTTCCCCTCATGGAAGTCTGCCTTAAGTCCTGTCCTGTGTTTCCTTCCTAGCAACTGCGTGTCCGAGACCAAGGTGGGCAGCGGCGCGTATATTTGGATGACTTTGAGGAGGACACGCCCCTGCCTTGTCTGCAGCAGATCCCCACCCCTTCTTATTGAGTGTGGGACAAGTTTTAAAGAATTGTTGTAAAGGGAGAAGATGCTCTTTTATCCCGGGATTTTTAATAAAACTTTCATCTTTCTGACCCTTGTCATGGCATTCTGTTCCTTTAGCGGTGGGAAATTTTCCGGAATCACAAGAACCCTGTGTGACATTCACTGTGACAGCATTTTAACGGAGCAAGAAAGGGAGAGCTAATAATGCAAAAGTAAACGTGTGTTTCAGCGTCGGGTAAAATTGTGGAACAGCTGAAATGATCAATTTAAAGGGAACAAAAAAACATGTACATGAAGGTTCAAAATACAAGTATTGATTAAATATAAGCTTGAACACCTGAGTAACAAAGGAGGCTGAAGTTGATGTAACAGGATTTGAAGCCATAAATATTTAGTAAAAATCTTTACTTTAAAAAAAAATTATTTATTTCATTTTTTGTGAATTGGAGTATTTGAGTAGTGTAATAAAGTTGGAGCATTACAATGTTGAGTAGAAATGGGGTTGGATTATTGTCCTCTTCAGACATAAAATATTAAGATGTAAACCTTGAAAAGAAATAAAAGTTACATTTTTGCAGAATTATCACATATTTAACAAGCTCTTTTATGACTTTGTGATAATGAGTTGCCTACTGATAAAAAATGACAGAATGTGCACTAAAGCAGCTCTTGAGAGCCACTGGATATTCACTAAACAGGCCTTTTGCATAGAAGCCATTTTAATATGAAAAAGCTGGTGAATGTAATTTCCATTTAATTACACCATTTAAGCTTCTATACCTAAACAAAATGTCATTATGTAATATCCATGTTTGCCCACAGTTTTACATCTATTTTGTTGTTTGACTCACGGAAGTCCACACTTTTATTTCCACTTGGTGCCTAATTATGCCTCTAATGTTTGGACACAAGTGCAACATGTACAAAACTTTGTCAGTGGTGCACGTCACATCGCTCCCATGTCGATGCCATGTGGTCTGGTCTAATACCAACAACAGACCAAACAGAGAAAAGACTTCTACCAAAGCAGAGGATAACTCTGCCAGTTTAATTTTATCCTGCAACTTGTGTCAAAGGCAGTTTGATGAAATCCTTAGCTCCAAATATAACGAAATGTTGGCAGTGGACTAAGTTTAATTTTCTTAGAGGGTGAATAAACAAGATCTCTGTACACAGACTGGATGGGATGTTACAAATGAGGAAACATATTCAAAACACTAAAGGGAAGACTATAAAGTGAATGAACTGACTTGTTTCTTAACATAGAGAGAGAGGATGGCTACTGGAGCCTTCTGTGTTGGCTCAGGTTTCAATAAGAAAATCTGTGCGTTCACAGTAGTAAATGCAACCGTGTTCAACTCCCTGACAGAATTTTACAGACATTTTTCATGTTTTAACAGACAATTTTAGATTCTGAAAGGCTTTCACATACTAGCAAAGTTCTGCAACAAAGACAGTGTTTGTTAAATGGAGGTCTGTGAAGAAACTTATCAATGGTGTGTTTTTGTTTTTAACACAGAGTAGTATTTTAATAGAATTTTGCATTCTTACAGAAATATACATACATCCAAACTTATCATTCAATCATTCATTCAGTCGTTCATTAATTCATTCATTCATTCATTCATTCATTCTTTCATTCGTTCATTCATTCACTCACTTTGTCCGATTAAGGGTAACAGGGAAGCTGGAGCCTATCCCAGCAGTCATTGGGTGAGAGGCAGGTAAACAAGTAAACAGGTCGTGACCAGAGTTGTTTTTCTGTGAAATATTTAAATAATTTAGCCATAAAAGTACACTTAATTTTAAATAAAGGTTACACTTAGTGTAGCTAAAGATTTAAGTATTTTTAGGTAATACTACTGATAATAGGTAGTCTTTCCATTTCTGTGTGAACAGTGTTCCAGTGGTGAAAGGTGGAGTACAGAGAGCCTGTACAATGCATGAGTCCAGCAGGTATGATTGGTAATGAATCCCCCAGGCAAGTTTAAAAAAAAAAAAAAAAAGCTGAGACTAGTTTAATAATGAAATGAACAACTTAATTTAAGGGGAGGGTTTTTTTTTTTTTATTTTTTTTTATTTTTTATTTTATAGAAATGTAATAATTTGACTTGTCAAAGAATTTATGAAAACATTTATTTCAGGTGATGTGTCTTGTTTTTGTCATACATTTTGTTTGAATCTGACATGCCGGGTCACTTATAATC
Source organism: Telmatherina bonti (assembly GCF_933228915.1). Taxonomy (NCBI): domain Eukaryota; kingdom Metazoa; phylum Chordata; class Actinopteri; order Atheriniformes; family Telmatherinidae; genus Telmatherina; species Telmatherina bonti. The sequence continues at coordinate 30,586,346 of NC_136626.1, forward strand.
AGATGTTCATCATACTGTTCATCATACTGATGCAAGACTGTTCATGTGGACCCAGGAAGTGCAACTTAGTGGAAGCTAATGGGGATCCAAACAAAGAATAAAAGAAGAAAAAAAATCCCATACTACCTTATTTATTTCTGGGTTTTTTTATGCATGCATCATTTGAGTTGTTAACAACATCCGATAAAAGATTCATGTCAATTATCCCATTAGAAATGTATCTACTGAGGAAATGAATTCAACATCTATTTTAGTCCTTTTAACCCTGTTAGCATGGAAAACTCCTGATCCTGATGGAGAGCTCCGTTGGAACGCAGAAGTCTGTTAGTTCAACAGGAAATAAAACGCTGTTAGTGTGAAGTTTGGTGGAATTCAATATTTTGTTAAATGTCGACATTAACTGGAAACCAGAACTCTGTTAGAATGAAGATGTTTTTGAGCACTGAACTGATGGAGCAGGGGTGTCCGGTTCCAGTCCTGCAACTTTTAGATCCAGCACACCTGAACCAAAAGCCTGTCTGGTTATCAGACCTCTGCAAAGCTGAATGACATGAAATTCAGAAGGGCTGCAGCTACAAGTTGCAGGATTTAGGAAACTGACTTGGACCTGTTTGAGAATATGGACCTCTAACAGCTCTGAATGCAGATTAGTTTTGCAGTATTATTTAAGAAAGTTAAACTCTTGAATGTGTAAAACTCTCTTAGAAAACCAAACCTTCATTTAAAACTAAGTGGAGTCGGGATATTTTTCAGCGCTCTACCATTCAAGTCGGCCATTCAGTTGCATGAACGTTACACATCACTGCAGAGCTCTATTATTATATTGTACTGTGTTTGAAATGAAAAGATGTAAAACTTCTTAGACATCTAACCTTTATTAAAGCAGAGAAAGCAATTGAAAAGGTGTACATTAAAATAATAATCTGCATTAGAACAAAGATTATTGCTTGAACATAAAACTGTGTTTTATGATGAAGGAACGATTCCAGATCCAGTGTAGATCTCTTAGAAGATAAGACCATGAAAGGATCAGCAGAGACCTTATTAGGAAATAAAGGGAATTTAATGCAGCTATAAAAGAAAAAAAAATCAAAACATAAAAAACTGTCTTTTATATAAATATGATTTAAAAAAAAAAAAAAAGACAAGAAAGGGGTTAAAAGATGTGAGTGAACTAGACAGACATCATCCCCATGAATGTATCTGGGCATTGTATCTGAAGCCGAGCGACAACTGAGCTGCAGACGTCACGCGCAGCATTAGTAAGTAATGCAGGGAAACAGTTCCAGAAGTCCGCTTCGATAGATACTCACCGCCATCAGTTCAATATCTGCAGAGCAGAGACACTCCTCACTGCAGTCGCCTCCTGCTGCTTTGTCTGCAGCGTCTGTCTGTTCATAGAATCTGATAGCAGGGAAGAAAATTGCTGGAGTCTGGAATTTGTTCCTCCAGCCATGTGTTGGTAAAAACCACAATATCCCTTTCCCAGTAATCCTAGTGTCCTCAAGAGCGCTCCTGGCTTATCCACTTTTTTGGCCAGTGATCTGACATTCCCCATGATGTTCTAGGGAAGAAATGGTTTAAACTTCCTCCTCGAGGCTTTTTAATTTGCCTTGTCCTACATGCTCTTCAAATTATGTGAATTTGGAGCCTTATTCCGGGCAATAATTGGATTTTGGAAGCTCAAGCAGCTGCTCCCACGTGTAAATATAAAATATTAAAAATGTAGTAGCAGGAAATTCTCTGGTAGCAGAGCATGCAAACTATTTGCAAAATGTTTCAACAATTATTACATTTTTATGTTTATCGTGGTAGCAAACTAAAAGAAAGCCTATCAGCTATATACATGTCTTTACCGTGGACAAGGACTGAAGAAGCAGTGATCACAGACTGTCCATTGTGACAGGAGGCAAAACATCCTATAGTAGCTATGGCTGTGTGTATCTTATAAGCAGAACTGACCACAAAACTGCCTCATATGTGTCTCAAACTCTAAACAAAAAGCAAAACCATGCCTAAATGTCAAAACTTTCAATTTATAACATTTGTATGTATTTTATGCTGTATTTATATTTATTCTTATTCTTTTTTAAATACTTATTATATGTATTCCGTTGTAATGTCTGTAGGGGTGTATCTTGATTTTAAAAAATCTAATTAATTACAGGCTTTGCAAGTAATTCATCTTGACTAATTGCATTTTATTCACATTACAATATATTTTTTTTAAATCTTTTAATATCCATTAATGGATATTAAAGTTGAAAAAAATCAAATGATAGATGCAGACATTAACATTGTAAACTCAAGCACTGTTCATGTCCGAAAAATGACTTTGATTTTAAAATGGTAATAAAAAAAAGGACATATTTGAACTTTTGAGTACTTTAACTAACAGCTCCAGCTGTTCTCTAATTAAGAGTCTACAACATGCTAAAGTATATTCAACTTTTAAAAGGTTTTAATCCTCAAAGTTAATCCATGAGCATTGACATCAGACAGTAAACTAAGGCAGTCTCTGTGTGGCCCTGCGATGGACTGGCGAGCTGTCCAGGGTGTACCCTGCCTGTCGCCCAAAGCCAGCTGGAATAGGCTCCAGCTTCCCCGCGACCCGGAATGGACTAAGCGGTTCGGAAATGACATGAGTCCTGTAATGGTGGTGGTCAACTCCTGCTCAGACTGCAGCTTGAAGGTGGCCGTAGCCAGTGGTGTAGTGGTCCCTCAAGAAGTGCTTGTACGCTAAATTTTTTGCCCTTGTTTAAAAAACAGAAAAAAGTAGCCCAGACAAATGCTTTTCAGAATAAATGAGATGTAAGACTTCTCTATTTAGTTTAGCTTAAAAATCCATCTTTATATTTACAAATAGTCACATAAATTCTGCTCTTTGGCTTCATCAGAGGAAGAGTTATGAAGTGACTAAACCAAAACTCACAGAGACAGGCTCACACATATATTTTTATTATGTCTATGTTATTATGTCTATGCTAAGGTTAAGGCAGCTGATGGCTAACTGCACCAGAGTAGCATTGGTGACCTTTGCGATTCAGGTACATGTAGGGACGTTTGTAATTGTAAAAGCAGCATCACAGAGGGTTTAGAAGTTTAGAAGTGGGTATACTCAATGCTAACTGGAATATACTCCATATCGCCACGTACACCCTGGACTACACTGTTTGCTGTAACGATCAAACCTCTTGGTCTTCTGGACAGGAGAGGCGCTCAAGCAGGAGCAGCTGCCGCTAACGGAGAGTAAACTACACATTCTTTCATGTTAGTCACCAAAAGTGTCCAACATCACCAGAAATAGTTGCTAGACTTCTTCATAGTTGGTTTTCTTTAAATAGACTCAGAATAGAGTCAAAACATGGCTAAAGCGCTAATGTTGCTAAGTTAATACGGTGGTGTACTGTGTACATCAGCGTACCAGGAAATTGAGCGCTGACAAACGTTCCGTGTTGATTTTTTTAATGTGTTACTTTCCTGTAATCAATTAATTATAATTAACATGTTAAAAGTCTCAACTCTGATCATCTGCTGTATCCAGACTCTGGTACAGAACACTTCTTGTGAAGACATGTGGCATGACATAAAATTCTTAAATGATTTGGGGTAAAATATTCAACAGGTGTGAAATAAACTCTGCTGTTTGTCATCATTGACATGGGGAGCAGGAAGTCATAACACACTGACTTTTGCAGTGCTTTCAAGCCTTAAATGCAGTTATGTTTACTTTGAATAATAAATTATTAATCACAACATTTGTTGCTTGAAAACAAACCGTTTCTGTAACTAACCAAAGCTAAATTTGGGGCGGCTGTAGCTCAGGAGGAAGAGCAGTTGTCCTTCAACTGGTAAGTTGGGGGATTGATTCCAGGCTTCCCCTGAAATGCCGAAGTGTCCTAGGGCAAGACACTGAACCCCAAACTGCCCCCGATGTGCCTATCGGGGTATGAGTGTGTGTGCGAATGGGTGAATGTGACAAGTAGTGTAAAGCGCTTTGAGTGGTCTGTATGACTAGAAAAGCGCTATAGAAGTACAAGTCCATTTACCATTTACCATCAAACCTCAAGTGGATTTATGAGGATGGGAGGAAAGCGTCTATGGAAAATCTTAGTAATGTACAGTTCACATCCATCACAGCGAGGGAGGAAGTGAATTTACTCATTGTTGACATTCATTTAACAAACTGTGCCCACACAGGAAACTAAATGTGCCTGAACTGAATACAATGATAACTGTCTGGGACCAAGCAGTGAAGCAATGAGGACATAGAAAGTAAATTTAAAAAAACTCACCTAAAAATAACAAATCCAAAAAAATGAATTAATAAACCGGCTGACCTCTAAAAGGATGTCAACTAAATATAATGACATTCAAAAGTGAAACTTTGCAGACACATCAAGAATCCCCCGTGTCGTAGGTATTCCCTCAGGTCTCTTCTTGGAGGGATGAACTGGAACACTTCACCAGAGAGATGTCCAGGAGGCATCCTGGCCAGATATCTGAGCCACCTCATGCAGCTCCTTTCTATGTGGAGGAGCAGTGTCTGAGTCCCTCTCAGATGACTGAGCTACTCTAAAGGGAGATCTCTGCCAAACTGAATAGGAAACTCATTTCAACAGCTTCTATTCGAAGCCTTGTGTTTTTTAGCCACTACCCACAGCTCGTGACCATAGGTGAGGATAAGAACGTAGATCGACCAGTAAATTCAGAGCTTCGTCTTTTGGCTCAGCTCCTTCTTCAGCATGAGAGACCACTGCAGCGTCCACATCACTGCATACCCAGATATTTTATTGTGTAATGTGCCTTTTCATTAATGTCTGTATGTGCTTTGTATTTTTATGCAATCTTTGTGTTTCAGAGACTGTTGATGGAAAAATTAACTCAGAACGCTACAATCAGGCACAATGCATGTTTTCCTGTGATCAATGCCCTGTTCAATAAACTAAATTATTTAAAAACTAAACTATAAAAAAGCAAATCACATGACCATGTCATGTCATATGAAAAGTCTTCTTCCATATTACAGTGATTACATTATAAGTGTCTAAATGAAAATATGTTTATTTAACAATCTTCTTTTCCTCAGAAATCTTTTTTGAATGTCAAATTATTTTTTATATATTATCCATGACAAAATAAATTCTCTCTTTCTTTTACACTTATTTATTTGCTCAGTTACTATCTGTGTGAATTTTTTTCCCTCTCAAATTTATATTTTTTAATTTAAATTTTATTCACTCTCAGACCTCCTTTTTACCTTGCATTTAATAAAAACACTAATCTATTAAGCTAAATGATTTTTGGTTTCACTTGAAACTTTGTCACTAGTTTTGTTAGCTTGATTAGTGTAAAAACAGAAAACAAAAAAAGCCAAATCCATCTGTCACACTAACATTTCCCTTTTCCTCTTCTTTTCTTGAAAAACAGATTTATTTTTCCTAAAAACCCTTACTTTGTCCCCAGAGCCATATATGGTTAGCTTCCTGAAATTACAAATCAGCAATTATTGAATTGTCATATAAAATACTGGGATGTTTTGACAGACAAACTAGGAGATTTCATTGTTTCTAGATATGTTAAAAGTTTTTAGATGAGTTAAAAAAAAAAAGTAAACTTGAAAACCAGGCCAAAATGTTGCAGTGCAGCTTGGTATGTTTAAACAGAAGTTAACTTTTTAAACTATCACTTGATGGAGAATAACAATGTGTCACAGAGACAAAGAATAAGGTGGGTAAGTCTCCTCTGAGGCAGCTGGAGCGACTGGAAAATGTTTGAAAACTACATATTTCTATCACCAGGATGATGTCAAATCTTATTTTGAATCCTTGATCCTGGAAACCATTAAACAACTGGATAAAGCAAATGGTTATAATAGAATTAATATTGAATACAGAGAGACTTTTAAAGTTTTTCCGATGGAACGTCTTAGTGCCCTTGTTGGGGGTAACTCGAACATTTTCTATAAAACATGGCAACCTTTGCTGGATTACTTGTCTAAGAACATTGCTGAGATACTTTGTACTGGAGGCTCACATTTTCTGTTTAAAGGGAATACCTTGTAAAAACCCAATGTCACATACTATTAGGACATATTGCACTGGAAATGCATTGATTTGGACTCTGTAATAGCTTGTAATTATTTAGACATATGGGCTGTGCTGTGCTGGATTGTGCTGTGTTGTGTGTTTTTGGAAAAAAAAGACAATAAATTACATTTGAAGAAAAAAAAAATTAGGAATTAATATTGAAGAAATTCACATTTTGGCTAGCTGTTTCTGACTGTACCATCTGCAGTGATGGTGTTTTTTACGCCCATGTTTCTGGGCACTATCTGTTGAGTTAGAAGCTGCAATGGTAAACTGATCCCATCTACCAATAGTAAAAAGTCCATTAAAAAATTCCTGGACCTGAACGGTGATCGTGCATTTATTTAATTTTTTAAAATATCCTGAAAATGTAATCAAAGTACTTCCATAACATTTTAAGTTATGTTGCTAACAAACAGACAAACTCATGCTGCTACTCACAGCCTCCACCTTGGTAGAGGTAATAATCTTCCTTCAGTCCCTTTGGGCTTCAACTATTAAAAAGGAAATCTAATTAGACCTGTGTATGTAAATGTTAATCTGCTTTGTAATAACAGAACTCCTTAAATGTCATGACATTACAGGTCTTCTCCAGAAACGTGGACCAAAGGGAGCTTTCTCTGGAGCTTTAAGAAATAAGAATTACATCAGGTGAAAGTTACAGAGACAGATTTGTCCCAGAAAACAGCATAATTTCTCTTCAAAAGAAAGTTGTATTAATTCATGACAAATAGATTAGTGTAGGAGGATGACAAGGGTGGAGATGAGTAAGCTGATGCCTTCAACATAATGATCTTTTCACTTGTACTATTAAGCACTCATACATTTACAAAGAAAAAAGTTTTCATATGGGCAATACTCAAGTAGTGTTTACACAGAAATATGGCCTCCTTTAGTTGTAGTTTTCCACATATAATACTAGTTTCTTACATACTTTCTATTACACTACTATCCTTACACATTAATCCTTTAAATCATGCAGCATCTGCGTGCCCTCCCTCACCTGATATTTCCTCTTTATAGTACTGAACACAACCAACTTCCATCTTTTACTAGGTATGCTACTTACAACCAAAGTAAACTTACCTTGCTGCCTATTCACACATTAATTCGTCCGTTGTTAATTGTAGGTTTTTGCTGTAGACAACTAGACTTTTTTCATGTTGTCTGGTCTATTATAAAAGATATTAAATGAAGTAATATTTCTGCTTTCACATGCAAAGCTTCACAAAACCTACAAATTACCTAAGTGCTCTGAGAAAAGGTAATTGAGTAATGACTTATAATGAGTTGTTATAATGATGACTGGATTTAAGCAGGTCCTCTGAAAGCTAGGTCGAGGCCGTTTTATTAGTGAGCAATAATTGGAAGACATTTTTGTTTTTAGTAAGGGTGTGATTCCTGATAAGTTTCTCTGATGCTATTGTAAGATTGTATGTTTGTAAAAGCTGACGCAGTCATTATGTTGCTGTGATTCATCATAAACAACGCGGAGGTAGTTATGCAGGTTTATTTGCCAGGAGAGACCTCTGCTTTAACAAGATGTGATGCTGCTGTGGAAAACAAGTTTCTCCCCCACACCATTCCACCTGAAGCGCTGATCCTGGTGGCAAGATGCATCCATGTTTTCATGATGTTTCCAGCAGATTCTGCTCCTAGCATGTGAATGTGGAGCTAAAATGGAGACTCATTAGGCCAGGCAACGTTTCTCCATCTTCTATTGTCCAGTTTTGATGAGTCTGTGTGAACTGTAGCCTCAGTTTCCTGTTTTATAGCTGACAGGAGTGACATTCAGTGAAGCCTACTGCTGCTGTATTCCATCTACTTTAGATTTGGGGGTGTTGTTGTGACAACTCTGGTCTTATATTAACTTTAGGTAGGTGTTGCATAGGCGACTTCTTCATCAGAGCACATGGCTGCAGTGCAGCTGACTATGAAAACTCCAGGTGTCCTGAAATTTACTCTCCTCTGCAGCTTGTTTGACTTGGACAGTGACTTGTAACCACCATTGACATCCACTTTTACATGCTGCACACACTTATTTTTCATTAAAGAGCTCTATTTTCTTTAATAAGTATATCTTTACAGGACCAGCATGTCCTTCCCTCATATTGTCACAGCCTACCACGCGGGTCCTGACATTCTGCATTTAGAGATGACATCCTGCATTTTATGGAGTGACAAGTAGTTATTTGAGTTATTGATGCCTTACTATCATCCTCAATCAGAGTCTACTTTTTCATCTAAAATCGGAAAAACATTTCAGTTCAAAAACTGCTGCTCACTGGATGCCCTCTCTTTTTCAGACCAGTCTCTGTAAACCCTAGAAGTGGTTGTGTGTGAAAACCCCAGTAGATCAGCAGTTTCTGAACTACTGAGAGAAAAAAACCATGCCAGGATCTAAGTCACTTCAATCCCATTTCTTTCTCATTCCTCAAATGCTTTGAGTTGTTTCCATTTGATTGGCTGATTTGCTATTTATGCAACTGAAGTAACTAATCAGGGGTGCCTATAAAGATGCCAGTGATGTCATATAATAAAGTGACACAATCATTAAATAAACATACAAATCCACTTATTCTGAAAAACAAGTATTGTGAAATTGCAAAAAAACAGAACTTTTAAAGTCTGTATTTAGTCACTAAAATGACCTAAAGAGAAGTTATTATACCTCCTAGAAAATCTCAAAACGTAATTGTCTAAATATTGAGATAATATTAGGAAGAATCCCAATAAGCCTCTCAGAAATGAAGCTTAGCAAAGGGTCAGCACTTTGTGAGAGACAATGTCGCCAAATAGTTCCATAATCTATGAATGATGTATTGCAGCGTAATGATTCCATCATTTCCAGTGTGTAATATCATTAACAGATTCATGAATGCTGAGAGAGGACAGCGACAACCAGTGGCAAACCTTGCTGTGCAGGATTTGTTTTGTGATGCACATGACTTAGTGACTTGCACATATGTGAAAACATCACCACTTCTAAATAATACAAACATATTTTGATGGAAAAGATGGTGCCATCCAGATGACTTCTCTTCTAAAGAACACCTTGCTTTATTAGCAATACTAAACTACATTTTGTGCCTAATACAACGGCACAATTTAAGAAGTGCAAAACTGTCTGAGGTGTTTTTACAGACCTGCATGCATGTATTTGTATGCTTTATATGATGTGTTGTACATATTTTCATACACCTTTGTCAGCTGTTAAGCATCCATTGAGTCTTGCTGAACTTTTCACATCATTGGGAAGTTGAAATAAAAACTGCATCTAACAGCAAACCCGCCCACTTCAACTTTCTGACCACAACACGGCACAAGGAAAAACGTTCTGTCCAGATGATGTCTCAACAACAAGTGGCCAGAACTCTCAAACCAGAGTTGTAAGAAAAATGATTATGCTTTTCTTTCCTCTCAGACATGATGAGACAACATATTTCTCTCTTCTTGCAGAGCATGTAAGGGCTATAAGCAACAAATGACCACACAACAACATGCATTCCCACACAAAATAATCCCTGGCCATGTAATAAAGTCAATTTTCCTCCAAAGTCACCAGACAGGCTCCAGAAAATTCTGCGTTTTGTTTTCCAGACAGCTGCATGTTGTGTCTGGTGATCATAAGATGACAAGTTCTATTTTCTTGATGTTTAAGGTGAGCTTAGTTTTTATTTTTTTAAAAGGCAACACTTGTAAAAGTAGCTTGTAATGATGTATTTAAGTGCTTAATAATTGAGAACAGACATTTTACTTTTATTATAGCCTTAGTGGAAGCTTGCTGTCCTCATATATATGACATATATGTCAACAAAAACATATGGCAAGAAACATAATAAAGTGAAAAAAAGTGGGGAAAATAGAAAAGATTAAAAAAAAAAATAATTAAATCACTACAACACTTTTCTCCGTTTTCTTTGTCACACCATCTCCCTGCGCTAACCAGCGGATCCACAACCTAATAAAAAACTTTCCGCGCGCGCAGAGGTCCCATTGACGACAGCACGTGCCTCCGTGGAGGGTGTGCGCCGCGAGCCTTCATATTTCTCTGACGTGAGAAAGTGTCAGAAGAGCTTGAAAGGGGGGGAAAAAAGCGCGACAAAGGCCAACCAGAGAGAGATGAAGAGTTTCCAGAACCAAAGCCAGCCTGCGCGGCGCGGAGCTCCCAGCAACCTGCACGGCGTCAGCAGCCCCGCCATGAGTCCACTCAGCCCGGCCAGCATCACCCTCACCGCCCTGCTCATCCTCACCACACCAGCCTGCACGGGTAAGGCACTCCGCCCTGGACTTCATCACATGTGCTCTTTAGGTTTGTCTTGAGCTCAGTGAAGCTGAAGAAAAGATCTAGACTTTTCATCAAACCACCCAGTCTATTCATTTGTCTTTTTTTCATTTTTCTCTCCATCCTTCCCAGTTGCCTGATTGACACACAGGATGCTCTGAATCATGACGATCTGGATCTTGGCTTTTAAATTTAAATAGGGATTTCATGCTTTTAATTGAGATTTTTGGTTTGCTTTTATGTATAGTCAGTACTGAAAAGATGTTTATTAATCCATCTGTCTTTCTACCCATCAATCTTTATTAACTGATGTGACGCCAAACTATGACAATGTGGCAAAAAATACTTGGATAAATAAATAAAACTGACATGTTCTGCTTTTTCATCTCGATCTGGTCTTTCTGACTCTTTGTCTTCCCTGACATGAAGTCACAAATGACTGAAAGGAGCGCAGATGCTCACTGACAGTCCCTCCATCACCTCGCTTCAGAGATCTTTGCATTGTTTTAGGATTTAATATAAATTTACAAATTGTTTTATAGAAATATTGGTCTTTAGAATGGACAAGTTTTTGGATTTTCTTTCTTTTAATTCATGGTTATTTTCCAAAGCAGATGTAATTTAACATTAACCCTGTCCATGATCCATGCAGCTCTTACCCAAAGTAATGGACATTCACTGCATACATGTCTGAGCATTGAGGAGGGGGTGTTATTTCTCATCACACTGTCTGAAGCTTCCACGATGCCAACACACATTCACGCTGCTCTTATATCTGTTAAAGTATTAACCGCTTGTTTCTGTGTTGTGGTGTAAAACAAAAGGTGCTCCAGCAGATATTCAGCAGGCCACAACAGATCTGAGGCAGCTACTTCGTCAGGTACCATTTCATTTTTTCCCCCCATTTTGTCTCTGTCCTGTTGGAGCTCTCCTCCATCATCCTCTGTACTGCTCCACAGATAGACTCTGCGTGCTCGTCATACCCCTCTGCAGACCTGAAATTCTGGGTAAGTGAGACAGATTGAATTATTCAAAGTAATACAGATTAACTTTATCATAAAGCTAAATTTTACACAGTTTTTTTAATTTGTTATTATTATTATTATATTTCCAGGATTCAGATGTCTTAGGGGAACTCTGTGTTTTGATGCTGGTTCAAAAGTCAAAGGTATCACAGATCTAATATTCTTCATTCATCTAAGCACTTAATTGCACAGTGATAACAAATAGAAAAACGCAAAATGATCTGCGGCACAAAATAAATGAGAGCAGAGAGCTTGACTGAGATTAACTTCCGTTTCTGTTAATATTTCAGGAGCTGAGAGTGCAAGATAATAGTGAAAGGGTAAGTGAGAGTTGATCCAGCGGTGTAAATGTTCCCTGAAAACAGCTTAACCTACAACATACAAGTAAACCTAACATTGTGTTGTTTGTATATGTGTGTGTGCATGTGTGTGTGAATTGTTGCTGCTGTTGTTTTATGTTCTGTACTGTATGTGCAGTTTTTATTTCATTACTTCATTAGAACACAGTGCCTTGTTTTGTCACAGGGATGGTAAGTTGGTGAAAAGATAAAACTGCGCTGCTACCAACCCATGATGACCCCTCCACTACTTTATGTGACCTGTAGCTATTGTAAAAATGATCGTAAATGACACATGAGTATTTGCATGTTATTCCCAGAACCTGGATGCATGCATGTATTTATAAATGAGGAACATATCTGCATGCAGACAAATACGTGGACACATGCACAGTCTAAATATGATCAGATGAAAGATGAAGTCTTGTCTTAGAGCTTATTGCTAATTGACTGTTTGCTGACAATGTGTGCTGTGGGCAGCTGGCGGCATGGTTTTCGTTGGATTCCCTTGCCCACACACACACACACACACACACACACACACACACACACACACACACACACACACACACACACACACACAAAACACACATCTGAATAATAAGGTTTTAAAAAATATGAAGAATAATGTTGAGACTTCAAAGTCTGTTTACAGCCATTGTATTTTCTGCCCTACATTCAACTTTATGTTGCATTATGGTTTATTTTTTAAAATGAATAAAGTTGTCTTGTTTATATTTATGAAATATGGTTTTAATGAATATTAATTATTTTTTCCCCTTTTGCTTACTGTTATTACATTCAAATCAACAGAAGTGGCCAGTCATACAAAATAGCTCCTACAAGTGAAATAGTCCTTTTCACACAAATTTATCAGTGTTTAATCAAAAATAATTTACCTTAAATAAAAAGAAATATGTTATATATGAATGAATGAATGAATGAATGAATGAATGAATTAAATTACTTTATGGAGAAATGAAATTTCAAATTTTAATTTGAATTATTTCATCAAAGCATTAATTAATTAATTCAAATATTTTCAAAAGGAAATTTGATCATTTTTTTAACTGGTCATGTTTTATTTGTAATGAGACAGTCACATTTTATCTTTGTTTTAATAATTATAAGACGATATTGTACTTTCTAAATTCAAGTATTGATTGATTTTATATTGACTGCAATGACTTTCCAGAACTTTTGAACTGTCAGTGGAAACTACAAAACAATGTTTAAAAAATCCCGTTATTCTGCATCTGTGATATGAGCTCTTCTGTCCACAGCGTGAAAAGGATTTAACGTTTATGTTTACGTGTGCATTTATGTGCACTAAAGCCAGAGTTCCTGCTGAACAGCCCACAGTGCTCATTCATTCACCTCATTCGATGTAAAACAGCACATCTCTTCCATGAAAAATAATACCACTCACAATCCTCCATCACAAAGTTGTTCAGTGACACAGGTTGGGATGCATTTGGTAAAAGTGCGACATTAAAGCTGCCACGAAGACATAGCTGCAGTGTGGAAGCGTTTGCATTTAGTTTTGCATATCCTCCTTGTTGAATCAACATTGTGCAGCTTATCTTTTGCTGCTGTTGATGTTTGACTGTCTCTGTCTGTGTATGTTTGTTAGATCCCTCAGTTGCACCCTCTTCTGCATCTAGTTTCTCAACTCCATACCAGAAGAGAGAGAGGACTCTCCATGCGTGTATGTACCACTCACATCAGTTCTTCATTTGGTCTTTGTTTTGTTTTGTTTGTTAAATGAAACCAGCAATGCAAACTGTCACAAGTCCTCTTTTCATGGGATGTCTTCATAAAATCTTCTGATGACACTGATAAAAAGCCACTGCTTACAATACCTTCAGCTGGCGTATTTGTTAAAAAAAAGAAACAGTATTATCAGAGCTACTGAGGTGATACAACTGGAATGGGAGTAGTGCATTGTATTTTTGTTAGTTTGCAGCAAATGTTAATGCTCAATCTACAGTTGAATCAGATGTGTTTTGCTTGTCCTTAGCTTACATGACGATAACGCTGTATGAGCTCAGTCTACATTAGCTGTTCTTTCCCAAGCCGAGAGCAATTATGGTCTGAAATTAGTGGAGCTGAAAGGTAAATTCATCCCTCATGGCTATCAAGCAAAGTGGATAGAGAGGAACTGTGGGCAAGAAATGTGGAGATAGTTTGTTTTGGAGAATCCAGATGTGAAGTTGGAGTGGGTGTGTGCGGTTGGCTTGGCCTGAACAGGCACTTTGTTGTCCATGTTAAGAAAATAGCAAATGGGATTGACACAATAATTTGTTTGCGAAGTTATAACCTGTAGTTTTTGTGTTCATGCAGGCTGAACTTCAGGGACCTGGCGGAATTGAGAGCAGAGGCTACTTCCTCTACAGGGTATGCATGTGTTTCTTCCAGCATATAAGAGGAAATAAACTGTGTGGTGAATTTATAAAAAATGTCTTTGCACTTACAGCCACGAAATGGAAGACGATCCTTAGAATACGAATGAAAAAAAGGTAAAAACACAATGATTCTTTTGGCCAGTCTTTAACATAGAAATGCTTCAATGACACCTGGAAGTTGCTGCTTGAGAAGAAAGGCTGAAATGTGATAATGTTGTGTTGGATTAGTATTTCATAAAGATATGATCTTCGTATTTTTACACAATCAGTATTTGCTGTTACTTGATATCACCAGGGCTGCTAACAGCATGCATGTGTGGGGCTATGTGTATCTTGAAATGTAAATGTGTGTATTAATATGCTTTAGAATTTACACCTCTGAAGGGAAGTGTACAGAGATGGCACAGAGCCCGAGACCCGAGCCACCAAACCCCAACCAAGCGATCCAAACTCCAACCACAGCCCTTCTGCCGCAGTTGTATAGTGATGTTTGAATGTACACAATGAATATTAATTAAAATATCCTTCATTTGTCCAAGTTTTATTTTGCATTAAATGTGGGTTATTTGAATTAAAAATACTACATTGGGAGGTCTTGTGCAAGTTGGATTAACTCAGCAAACATACTTTTTTTTGTTGTTGTTAAACTACAGTTATTATTTTCAAGTTAATCTCAAATACCTAAATATAATGAGAGTGGTTAGTCTCGTTTTCCTCAATGAATAAATGAAAGATGTAATTACTTAAGTTAACAGTAGATGTCACCATCCTCCCTTTATTAAAGTTTAAAGCTTGGTATTTAATGGTAAAACATGAAACTTTCAAACTAATCTCATGATTTTTGGCCTAAAGCTGAAATCATAGTTAAACCTTTTGTTCTTTTTTTTAAAATGATGTCCCAGTTACACATAAAATATGTAAAAAATGTACCAAAAAAAAAAAAAAAAAAAGATTTTCTCCTTAATATTTCAGGTGGTAGTGCTGCATTTTTCCATGCAAAGTAAATGATCTTGCATCCAGCAATAAAGACATGTTTTCATCTCAAAGGCCTAATTAGTTTGAAGGCCTGTGAGTTTTAAAACATGTGCTACTGAGCAAAATATTGCATTAACTCCGGCCAACCACAGAAACTATGATCCCTCTGTTGGGCCTCAATTTGGACTCCAGTCAATATAGTAAGAATGACCTTCAGAGTGTGTTGTTTGAGCACAATGTGACACACATTACATGAATACACACAGGATTGTTGACAGATTGGAGAAGATTTAGTTGCCACTAAAATGGTGGAAAATTTGAAAATGTAAATGTGAAATAATGTATATTTAAATTGAAGTAAAGTTATTACTACTATACCAAAATGGATGAGTGGTTGTTTTAATAATGTCGGTTGTTGGTTTATTTAACAACGCTTTAAGGTCAGCTTAGAGTTTTGTACAAGAGTTTTGCAAAGGAGGAAAGGATGTTATGTTTATGTGAGGGAAAACAAGCAATAAATGTTATGAAAAACCTGGCTTTAGATTCTGTCATTTATAATATTCTTTGTTCTTGGACTCTTGAAATGAACCTGAAACTCAAGAAATTAAACTTTTTAACATATAATGAAAAAAAAAACAATGGTATAGCTCTTTATTTATTTATCATCTAGTAGTAAATTTTTTAACTAAACAAAAATACTTCTTAAATTTCTCCGCAGATACGTGTTTGCAACAGCGCCACGTGCATTATAGTGGCCAAAAACGGTATTACTATGTTACCCGTCACCATGGTGATGGGTACCACGCCGGGGATGGGTGACGCTCTGCTACAATTACCGTGTGTCACAAGAATCTATCTATCTATCTATCTATCTACATATATAAACACACACACACACACACACACACACACATACATTATAAATATATATATATATATATATATATATATATATATATATATATATATATATATATATATATATATATATATATGTATAGTAAAAATAGTATGAAAAATTTAAAACGATTATACATGTGGAGAAAATTGAAAGAAAGAGAGTAATGAAGAAAGAAGGAAAGATAATAATAAATGAAGAAAGACAGTCATAAAGAAGGTTAAAGAAAGAAAGAAAGACAGTCATGAATAAAGAAAGAAAGAATAATAAAGAAAGAAAGACAGTAATGAAGAAAGAAAGCAATAAAGAAAAACGAAAGAAGGAAAAGCAGAAAGAAATAAAGTAATGAAGAAAGAAAGAAAGAAAAAAAGAAAGAAGGAAAGACAGTAATAAAGAAAGAAAGAATTCTACAAGTGCTTTTGATATAACGCACAGACTTAGCGACTCTAAAGTAACCAGAAGCTGTGAATGTTTCGGTGTGGAGAAATGTGGATGCTGGTCAGCGTCTCTATCCCGGCGGTGTTATCAGAGACAGGCCCTCCTGGCTCTCCTAGTGACTAGTCTGCCTCTCAGCCTGCGCAGTCCACCGACAGCAGCGCCACCGGGTGCAGGATATCCTGATGAAAACAAGACTCTACGGGGGTAAGTGTCCTGTCTTTACCAACGAAACGTGTCTCTATGTGTGTCTTTGGCCTTTGGGTTTACTGTTGATGGGTGCAGAAAGTAGAGTTTTACTGGTGTTTGGTGACACACCAGTAAAAGGCCCAGTGACCCACATTCTTACCTAATGCTACACGTTAGCTGGCTAGCGCTAGCTACAACTGGGTTGACACACATATTGCTGACGGGTTAAGCGTCGCTACAGTCGCTGATAAAGTCACTAATCAGCGGGGAATTCTGGCTATCATTCTTTTAGCAAGAACTGAGATTGGTTTAATTTGCGTGTCAGTTTTGGCTTTCTGTCAAAATTTGAAGCTTTTTGTTGCTGAAATGGATGCTAGCAAGTAAGCTAGGTGGCGTTAGCTTGCTGCGACCTCTTCCAGTTTTGCCGGCCGGCATCAGGAGGCAGCATGACATGACAGCTGCATTTTTAACCTAAAAGCTTACCCAAGTGCAGTTGTTTATATATACCAGGCTGTCGTGCATAAACATAAATGTAGTTGAAACTTTTCTCATATGTGTGTTATATTTTTTTTCCTGCACAGTTGTGCTCATATGTATTCATACCCTTTTTATTAAAGAAAATGCTGAATTTACAACAGTCACTCAAATAACTGGAGACTTAAAAAAGGAACAATAAGTAAAAATTTGTAAAAAATATAATTTAGTAATATAAGACAATAATATATTGTTTTTTCCTTTAATTGAGTTGAAAAAAGGAAAAAAAGAAAAAAAAAAGAAACAAATTGGTCCTGGACAAATTAGAGCACTTTTCTGTGGAACAGTGGGACAAAATACCTGTCAACAGGTGCAGAAGTCTGACTGAGAGGAACAGAAAACACCTGACTGTAGGGGAAACATTAAAGGATTGTTCAACAAAATATTAGTTTAGGAGTGATGTAATAAGTAATAAATTATCTTATTTGTTTGCTTTAAAAATATTTCCATTAAACCAGGATTAGAAAATAATGTAATGATTTTCATAAAATTTTTATTGATTATTACTTTAGTCAATTTCAGCTTATTTTACAAGCAGCTGTTTTTTTCCCCCTTCTTTAATGAAAGGGTATGAATAAATATGAGCACAACTGTAGTTAATGATCATATCTGGGCTCCAGAAGTCCAGCCTTATGTGCTTCCTAACAAACTGCATGTGTCTGAAACAAATAAGTATAGTGTCTGCTTATTGTTATGCAAATAATTGGTCAGAATTTGTTGCCAATAAAAAACTTTTTAAAAGTGATTTGCTTTTTCTGTAAAATTCTCAGTTTTTCTGAACATGACACAACCATCTGATTAACCATGTGCTTCATACAGTTGAAAAAAAGTTATTTTGTGGTTTTAATGAGACTTTAATGAAGTGTTGGTTTTGATAATTTGTTTTGCAGTAGTTGAAGAACTTTAACTGTTTGTGAATGATAAGAAAGACTTGAAGCTTGTGAAGGCTGCTGAACTGGTTTTCCTCTGATTTCCACTGTCGGTGTTTATTGTGCAATCAGAGAAATGAAGGAATTCATGAGCATTCATCATTGATCAGCTGTCACCAAAATAGTTTTTTTGTGATGATTTTTAGTGATTTTTCTTTCTTATGTTAAATATACTTATCCGTAGCAGTGGGAAAATTGAATTGAAAAATTGAATATCGGGATTATTTGCGTCACAATTTTAAAATGGATTTTTTTGTTAAAAAATTGTTTAAAAAAAAAAAAATCCATTATAAAATTTTAGTCATTTTTATCTTTTTTATTGATCTTTTTACTTTTCTTGTGCATTATAGCAGCAGAATGATGGTCTGGTTACTGTGTTTTTTCTACATAATTGAAATCAAGAAAAATGAGGAGCAAAAAAAGTTTTATACATTTGTTTTTTGTTTTTAGCTTTCAAAAATCAGCAATATCGAGGAATTGTGACAGTCGCAATTTAAATCGAATTGGCACCCAAAAAATTTGAATTGAATCGAATCGGGACTAAAGCATATCGTCACAGCCCTACTTATCAGACTGTGTGGGTTTTTCTTTGGTATGAATAAAGTCAAATCTACAAGTAGTTTGATACTATGTCATTATTAGACTTTTTTATACATTATTTACTCTATGGCCAGACTAAGTTTGCCCTGTAAAGTTAATATATCCTACTGCTGGATTAAATTACCATTGCATTCCTTTGGCACTGGAAGAGCTGATCATTATCTAAGAAAAAAATCATTCATGAAAGAATTGGAAACTTAAAATGATTTTAAAATAGAGGCTGTTGTGAGTGGTGTGTGCTTCCCAATGTGCATATTGCTCAGAAAAACAAAGTGTATTTTTTGTGAGTCATGATTTTTTTCTTTTCCAATCAAAATGTTCCAATAAAAAAAAATCCAGCATGGGCCAGGCTATAATGATCTGTGGTAATTTTCTGTTTTTATTTTTAAACGGTACACAACAAGTGCCAAATTTAGTACACATAGCATCGCTGAAGATGTTTGTGGAGCAAGGAAAACTACTTTGACACGTATTTTTCATTGCTGGTGCTGTTGCAGCAGTTAGGATAGGAAACCAGAACAGATCCTGTCTCTAAATTCATGTGTTCTCTTCTACAAATAATAATAATAATAATAATAATAATAATAAAACAAAGAACCCAACAAGCAGTGATCTCTTCTGTTTCATTGCTGCTTGCCTTCCTGTACACACAGAAACATTTTATTTTTCAAGTCAAGGTTTTAAAGCTTAGTTGAATTCTTCACAAAGCCGTAATCATACATGGATTTATATTTTGTTGGTGTGTTTGAGTGGGAGTTTCTGAACAAAAAGAGTTCAAACTTGTCAGTCAAGAACGGGATTAGTTTTCCCTAAAGAGGAAATTACACAGTTGGCGATGAGGGAGAGGAACTCTCACTGATGACATGATCACCTGCTATGCCTAACAATCTAATTACAATATTCCTGGTGTATCAGGTTGTTTTGATACAGAAGAGCTGTGTTGGTTCAGATGGATTTTTTTTCCTGGTTTTAGATAAATGCATGGCTCTCAGTCATTCCGGGTTAAAATGAGTTGCAGTAATACTGGTAGTGAGCTGACTAGAGGGACAAATGCTAAGGTTCGGAAATAGCAGTAGTCCGTTTTATAAATTTCACAAGTTGCTTTTGCAGTTTTGATTGCTCATGAAGTTGCCATTATTCTTGGTTTAGTGCACTGGCTTTTAATGTGAACCACCTTAATAATAAGTTACTTTCTTTGCGCTTCAGTACAGCAACAAAACAACAAAATTGCTTTAAAAAAAAAAAAAAAAAAAGAACAAACAGTTGAAATAACATAATTAAAACTCATTTTTAAGTACATTTCATGCCTCAGCACAATTACACATCTAAAGCTTTTGAATAATCATCACAATGTTAATATTAATCCTGATCAAGTCAAGGTTAAGCATGTAATTGCTGCAGCGTGTAGGAAAAGAACAGTTTTTGTTAGAGCCTTACTTCATTTGAAGTATTATGCATTGTAATCCCATGTTAATTACTTATTGTTAATGTAGTACTGCCATGATGGCAGAATAGAAGTATTTAAAGTTTTTATAAGTGCTACATTCTGCTCAACATAAAGGTTAACATGTAGATGTTGGGCTTGATCTGGAAAAGTGTTTCTGTTGAAACTTTCCTTCTTTTAATGCAGAATATGTAGTTTTACAACCCCATGAAACACAGGAATCTCAGTCCATTTGATGTTCCGAATCATATTAGATTAACTCGTCGTGGCAGTTTGGTAACATGCTAAGCTGTTTTACTTTTGCTGATACAGACGGTTTCTATTGTGTCAGTTGAACACGGTAAACTTTATTCTACTGTGTTGTGCCTATAAAGATGATAAAGAGCAATGTTATTTGCTGATTTGATCATTGACAGCTTAACCTAGTTTGCACTTTTGACAAGGAGATTGACTGAAACCAGCAACTTCCACCACGTCCATTATGTTCAACATTTCCTAGAAATGACACTCTAATCCCAAACATTATGCTCTGTTCCATGAGTTTTCATTTTCACTGCAACTTTTATTATGTAAATAATAAAAATCAGGATTTTTATTCTCCAGATATATTCTGTAAACCATTTTTTTGTCCAGACATGACAATATTGAACAAAGGCATATTTAATTTTTAAAAAGTTTTTGTCATAAATAATATGTATGTTATATGTGACTTTTTAAGACATTTGAAATATAATTGATATCATCATTTACCAATGAAATATAATTGACATATCAAATAAGATATAAATGAATCAGACATATCAACAAAAGATGAGTCATTCATTCTCCAGACTTTTTATACTGTTTTTTTTTTCCCCTCCTTTTTTTTTTTTTTTTTGCTTTTGGGGACATAAATAAGACTTTGTCAGTTCCCATTTCTATGCACACCTTCACTCAATAAAATAATGCCCATAACTTGTCTAACAGCATCCCTCCTTTTAGTTTTTAGTGTGTCTGAGTATGTGTAATGATACAGTATTGCAAGCTGCACTTTAATTAGTAAAAATGGATTATAACATTAGCAACTGAATATATTCTGTAATGATTTCAGATATACAATTTTTAAAATTTAATAATTCATTTTTGCTCCAGTTAAATTCCAGAAAATAAAACAATTGGAAACTAATGTAAACTTGAACAAATTAAAGTTAAATTGTATTGAGTCTGGTTTTCATCCTGATTTTTGACAGTATTTAAATAGTATAATTATTGTAATGTGTATGTATATGTGTCATCTTTTAAATACCAGACAAAGTAAAACTGTATATATTTAAGATTGTAGCCTTTTCTTGTAAAAAGGGAAGAAGTTGACCTACATCAGGATCAGGGTCGATCTTAGTATGATGCTATCTGATGATACTACGATCAGGGAAAAATGGGTCAGGTCTGCTGGGTTTTCCCTAAAAAGTGATGTGGGTGGAAGTACAAAGTATGTAACATAATTGTGAAAGGCTTGTTATCTTTCAAAATATACATAATCAGATGATTTAGGTTTGACATCTAAAAATGTTTTAACCGTGTGATGAGGAGATTGTGGCTCCTCAGAGCAGAATTAAAATTTCCTGTAGTGAGAGTTTAGTCATTGTTTAACTTCTTAAAAAGACTAAATCATTAACTAATACTTTATGAGTGCTTTGTGGTGTTTTATTAGGTTGCTATATTAGGATTTAAATAATGCTGATGATTGTTTACAGTTAAATAAAGTAGGTTGCTGTTGTGTTAGTTGTGGATTATCTTGTGTTTTGAGACAAACACACATCTTTAGTTACAGTTTGTTTATTTAAATGTATTCAGAAACCCTGAATATGGGAAAAAATAAACAAAAGACACCACACACACATTCGTGTGGAATAAGCAGAAGCCTGAGCCTATTTAGCCCACCCCCAGTACATTCACTTAACAGGATTAGAATAGTTGCCAGTTCTTATTATAATACTTACACTGCTGTTTTACAGTATATATCCCAATACTTTTATTCAAAACTAAAATATTAATCTACGAGATGCAAACAATTTTCATTGTTTTCATTTTTTAGCTTCATTCATCATTCAGTTTCAACATGACATTAGCATCACATCAGTGACAGTTCGTCATGTTAATGCTTACATTGCCTGAAAGCAGACACCCCCCCCCCCCCCCCCCCCCCACTTGTTTAGTTAATAGTTTGGGGAATTTGGGTTGTGAATGAATTACAAATAGATCTGTGTGTGTGTGTGTGTGTGTGTGCGCGTGTGTATCAGTGTGCTCTTTCTTTTGCAGTGCTGTGGGAGGCTCATGATGACCCAGATGTTTTACTTCTGATTCAGTAACATGACTGACTTTTCTCTGATTTGTAAATCGAGCTCTTGTTTTTTCTGTTCAGCAGATGAAGAATACAGACATGCCTACAGAGTTGTCTGTCATGCAGTGAAGCAGGCGGCTAACTGATCACCACTCAAAGAAAAGAGGTGAGTAACTAAGTGAGTTTTTGATACTCACGCAGCAGCAGACTGGTTCAAGCTTTTTCATGTTTAGGTAGAGATCTTGGAATGATTCAGTAGCTCTAACAAAGCTGCTATTTCTTTTTTTCTTTGTCTATTTGTGTTGATTTGGAGTTTGTCTGATTGAAAATAACGATTATGGAACTGAGATGCCTGATTCCCAAAAGCTTTTGACATGTTTCCTCAAGAGACGATGCTACGGAGAAGCTGATTAGGTAGTTTTTGGTTGCATATGCTGGACTCTTGATTATCTGTGTTTGCTTTTTAAATAAATTTAGTTTATTGTAGTGTCTGGTACTCAGACTGGAAAATCATACGACCGACCATCTTTTGAAATTGAATCAGTATAAATCATCTGAATCCATGATGTGAATGATTAGATGTGGATCAATGGATACTTGACAGCTACAGTGCTCTTGTCAAGAAACATTATTTCAGACAGTTGTTTGCTGCACAGGAACATTGTCATGGTAGGAAATCAGTGCAGGCAACATAATTACTGCTTTCTCTTTAAGTTGCAACATTTATGGAAGCACACAGCTGTGCTGTACAACATGTTGTTCTGCCAGAAATGAGTAAATTACTACTTTCAAATGCACACCTCTGATGCACTCCACACATCACAATCACAATAGCTTGGAATGACGCAAAATGCAGTATATAAAGAGCTAAGTTATTATAAATCATGATGGCCTAATGTAAGGACTTCAGACCGAAAAAAAACCCAGCTTGAATACAGCAGAGGAAACTTGCTACGTGCACAGAGATAGGACTCATGTAATTAACTTACATCATCAATAGTAACTATCTATGGTCACAGTCCACAATGTGTTTTTCAGGCATTTGGCTCATTCACGGCTCAACCAATTTGTCTACTGTTGCTATTGTAAAAGTCCAAGGTTTTTACCACAGATAATCACTTTCACTCAGTTCAGAAAGACAGGGAATGTTTGGACGGAGAATTACATTTTACGGCAGTCAGATCACCCACTCCTAGCTCCTAGTGGAATTAAACTGTAAACCTCTCTTTAATTTGTTATTTAGGCTCAGGTGGCTTTTGTTTACCTGTGATAGTAGCTATCTTTTAGCAAAGTATAGAGATAATGTCAGATGAAGGGTGAAATAGTTTCTTTCATTGCCAAAATGGCCTTTTTAAAGTAGAAGCAGTAGTTAAATGTATATTATTATTATTATTATTATTATTATTATTATTATTATTATTATTATTATTATTATTAATAATGATTTCAGATGTGACGGTAATGTTACCCAAAATGTCACTTCTGAGATGTTGTTATGCCAGCAGTAGCTCATATATGCTGTCAATAGTTGAAACCTGGCATTTTTCTTTGTTGTCGATTACAAGAACGTGATCACTGATGAGGTTTGGTTGTGCATGTGACAGTGTAATTAGGCAGCAGAGAATGAATGAATGAATGAATACTTTAATTTCGGCTTAAAATCCGATAACTGGTGGCTTAGTTGTTTTAGACATTTAATTAGGGAAGGACATGGTGACTGATTTAGGTAAGCCAATCAGGAAAGTGTGGCCGTCTGCATCATTTCCAAACAAATCTTAGAAATCTGTTTTCATGGATGAAAAGCTGAAACGTAAAGAAATTTTCTTTTTTCTTTTTTAATCTTTCTGTTCTGTTAGGGTCAACAGCGACTCAGTTTTAGGTTTTAAATGCATAAAAGAACAAAATACATTTGTTTTTTGCATCAAGTCTTTTTGACCATTTCAGGAACCTTTATTTCTACAAAATAAATGAAAAATTTTCTTTTTCTTTCTGAATTATGAAACACTTTTGTTGAAATTCTAACGTTTGTGTTGTTATCGCTGGTTTTGACCCAGTGGAAAAAATAAAATTATAAACCTAAACCATGATATAAATCTAGTCCAATATTACTATTTTCCATTTGCTGCAATGTCATCAAAATTACCCCTGGAATGACATGTTTTGAGCTATTTATGCCAAAGTCAATAAAAAGAGTCATCCTTGATTTGACAGACTTTGAAGGAAATAAAAGTCCAGAGAGATTTAAAAAAAAAAAAAAAGACTTTTTGGCCATTTTCTGAAGCAGAGATATATAGATTGATGTTACCTTGACAGAAATAGATTTATTTAAGAAATGTGTTCTCATACCACCCAGTAATAGTCAGCTAACACAATAACCTTTAATAAATTTATTTATTCTTATGATTCTTTTGAGGTTCATATTACCGTCTTTCTTTTAATGACAGTGAGGGGTAAACTGACAAACTCATGTCCTGGAGACCCACACCAAGAACATTCAAAGCAATATTTCTAAGGGTAAAGAAGCCTAAAAAGGTGACCAAGAGATGAGAAATTAATTGGATGATAGATTAGTTTTTGGGTGTGTTTTACAGCTGATTTAAGACACAAGTCCCAGACATGTTTTTATAAAAGATTGTCACAGAGCGCTGACAAAGGAGGAAGATTAAACAGAAGAGTTTCTGTGTTTGGACAAGGCCTCTGCCTCACATTTACCTCCACATTCCAAAATTGTTTTTATTTTCAGGCTTCTGGTCCATCCTCAAATGTAGACACAGCTGGCACCAGCTGAGAACGTTGATCACATCAACACAAAAACAGTCATGGTTTTATGACTTACAAGTATTTGTTTCTGCTTGTACACCTGTGTATCATGAGAAACTATCTTGATCTTGATTTTAATAAAAAGATCTTTTTTTCCCCCCTTTTTTAAATAATGGACAGGTCTGAATTGTGTGGAATTAGCTAGCTGCTACAATGTGAGATTACCATGAAAAATAATGGCGATGCTTTCAGAAAACACAAAATTGTAATGTGATTGCACTTTGCCTTGTAAATACAAATACAATGAGCTTGAATGACTTCAAGAGTTGAGTTGTTGCTGTTGAGTACGACATTTTCCTTTTAGAAGATAATAAGATGAAGATATTGAGTTTTCAGTGCAAAGCAGGAAATCTCCAATTGACGTGATAGATTTAGCAAAATGCTGACTGATAAATAACTGGTGTTTGTTGTTATTTTCCACTTCATGCTTAGGCAAAATGTTTTTCAGCCTGATAGTAATATGTGAAAGCATCCTTACATTGCATTCTAGTTCAGTGGTTTACAATGTGCATGGGGAATTATGCTGAATTTAAAAAAAAAACAAAAAAACAGGCCAAGTAGACATCAGAGGTCCTCTTTTCTAGCTCAGATTAACTCGTCTGTAAAATTTCTTTTTGCCTTGACAAAATAGCTTTGGAATGACCTAGCATGTTAATCTGCACTGATTAATGTAGAGTTGTTATAAATCTTGCAAAAGATATTGCTAGATGCATAAAGTAAAGTCAGTGAAGTCCTTTTTGGATTTTCCATTTGATCAGAGTTGCGTAGAAGAAGTTTAATGGTTCAGATGGCCGTAGATCCAGTCATTCTTGATCGCTTCCCCAGCTCTGCCAGTCATGTTTCTGAACTCCACTGACCCACTTGGCGTCAGGATGAGGCCCCTGGCGGTGGTCCTGCTCTTCTGGGACGGCCAGCCAGCAGCATTCAAGCAGCATCTGCCAGCCACTGCTGCTTGCCTCTTAAACATTCCTGTCTGTTTTCTGTGGACTGAATATGCTAAACAAAGGCTGCTTTTGTGCTACTGGGCCCTTTGGACGTGTCTGCAGTAAGTGGAAACACAGCTGGCTGCCCAGTGTTGAGAGTTAAGTTGGTACACCATGTGGGGAACTCGGCAATGTTGACAGTGTTGCTGGTTTTATTGCTTACAGAGAAAACCTGTGTGATGATTAAACCATCAGCTGCACCTCTCCTTTAAAAATCACATCTTTTAATTGTAAAAGTGGATGATGTGTGTATTTGCAGATCTTAAAGAGGATGCTAATAAGAAATATATTTTATTTTGAATCTTCCTGCTGTTGTTGCTGCTTGCTGGTTGTTAAAACTGCATGCAATTATCCTGACCATCTCCCAGCACATAGAGTAGAATCTCTTCCTTATCTGCTCTTAATCTGAGTACTAAGGCTGTTTGTAAATCCTAGAGAGAAGAGGAAGATGTTGGATAGCTCCGGACAGTCAGATTTTATGTTTTAAATGGTTGATGTAGTGTGTTTTGTGCCACCTGGGGTCACTGAGAGTTCATAAATCCCCTACTCTCAGGTGTCAGGGTCTGACGTGGGTGAGGAAGAAAACATAAAGGTTACTATGCAACCAGAGCTTACCTAAACTGTGTGATGTCAGACAGCGCTTTCCGTATGTTTTAAGTTCCAGAAAAATGTTTTTAGATTTGATGAGGTCTGAAATGACCTTAAACCATATAAAACTGTTGTATTTCTTTGTTTATTTATTTAGCAGACATAAGATTTCTGTAATGTTTGAAAGCTGTGTAGATTAAGTTCTATATTTTAACAAAGAAATAATTTTGTTCTTTCAAGCATAACTGACAGTGGCTTTATCTATGTATCTATGTACAGATAATGATTTTGATTCAGATTATGCATGAATTTGTCAATACTGACAAGATCAGTTGCAGAATAAATGCACCAATTCTAAATATCATACAGGTATCAGTTTAATTACCAGTTTAATTACCGGTGTAGGTACCAGATCTGCTCAGGGCCCTGCGCGAGTCTAATAAGATACTCATGGTGTCTAATTTATCAATGGATATTTTTGCTTTTATTTTACATTTTCTTTGGCAAACATGTTTTTCGCAGACCAATAAGCCCTTTTGAATCTGATGTATCGATTTTATGATCAAGGCGATTTGTCAATACATTTCAAACAAGTATAAAACCACCAGTCTGAGCTTGCCCTCGCAGTGACACACTTGTCCATGTAATGCAGCAAGCAAAACATTATTTTGTTTGATTTATGTATAATAAGTGGTTAAATTGGTAATCAATATTGCAATTATGAACTAAACAGGAATCGCTAACATCAACATGAAGTCACATAATATATTTTTGTTATATAATTTTTTTTATTCCTTCTGAAATACGTTTTTTTTGCTCTCGGGAGTTTTGGAAGTGATGGTCAGACTGTGGTAAGTCCTGTTAGATCTTTATGAAAGTTGTGCGTGTATCCCACAAAAAAGAACTGCAATCCCATATCACTGAAAAAACTACTTTTGTAACAAAAAAGAACTACAATCCCACGTCGCTGAAAAAAACTTCTTCCGTGAGTTGTACGGACCATCCACAATAGTGTACTCAATGTCCAGCCAATCATATACTGCGATGTCATTGGCAGGCGCAGGGCGCCAAGCGGATCCGGTATTTACATAGTTAGTCTTTGTCTAGCCATTTCAGTCACGTCATTCATTTTACAAGCCACTTGCTTTTACATACTGCTTTTCTTCTTTTTTTCCTCTGCAGTCTGAAAACATCTCGGACTGAAATCATCATTTAGTCCATTTTGGGATTAAGTATAAAAATCCAGGACATCTCTCTTTGGGACAGTTTCTTCAAAAGATCACCTCCAGCTGTTGTGTCCTCCTTCCAGTTCCACAACTCCCAGTGAGGAGGGTAAACTGTGGTTTCCTTCAACATAGTGCACAATGTAGTGCAATTGCACGATATTCCCTTTGCATGTTGTTGTTTGATGCTCTGGTATCTGATGTTCCAGAGGTTGTTTGGTTTACCCAACATATGTCCACCCACAGAGAGATGCAGTTGAGTAACATCATGGTGATGGTCCTGGTGAAAAAGCATTTTTGTGCCTCACCCCACACTCTAAACACAAGTATCCATGTGCCGTGCACACGTAGATGTGCACATACATGCATGTTACAGGTGAGGTGACTGGCCACACACATCCTGTAAACCAGCCTTTCAGCATCGCAGACAGCGGCCAAAGCTTATAGAACAACTTGTATACCAACACTTGGACTTAAGCAATTCTTCAGATCTTTTCTTTGAAACCTTCTTATTACAATATTTGTTCTTACACAGCTGCCTTAATCTGTCTTTGCTGTTTTTGTTCATTAAATGCATCACAGGACTAGGTTTTTCACAAATTAGTATTGATTACTAGATCCAATGTCTATGTTAAACCTGGGACCTTGGCTTGAACTTTGAATTTCCTCTCGGGGATGAATAAAGTATCATTTGATTTGATTTGAAATAAATTAAGATGTCTTTTATTTTCTGAAGAGAACATTTTAAAGGTGGCAAAAACTGGGATTAAACCCAGACATTTTTTCAATATGAGGTTACGGGTGTATTGCCCAGTGCAACCCATTAGACAACGGCAGATTTGTTTGGTTTTCTTTTTTTTTTTTTTTTTGGCTTTTGGGGAGGAAAAAAAGGTAAAGTGGTTTGCATGAGGTAAATGCAACTCAGACACATGATATCCTGAAGGGCTGGGCAATGGAGTGTTTATTTTTTAACCCTCCCTAAACCTGACAAACGGCTGCTTTTTTTTTTTTCTTTTCTTTTCTGTCTTTATGGGCCCCTGATGGCATCTGGCCTCTGATGCAGCTGCACCAGTTGCACCAGGGATATTTACGCCACTGGACAGATGTTGATATGGGATCACATGGGTAGATCTACAATTTACATTTTTTTCAATTTGAACTCCTCTATCAGAATGTGGCATGTTTTTGCAGTTTTAATAAGTTTCCTTTGCTGTATCCAAACAGTTTTACTCTATTCAGTAATTAAACAGTGGCAGTCCTCTATCATGGTCAGGGAAAGACGTTCTAATCGAGTAGCAGTGAAATGAAATGTACTGCATGACAGAGCAGCACACAATGTTTACAGGACACATGTGCGACTGTGGTATTGGACAGCTCAAGCTGCCACAGTGTTTTATATCCACTGATGAAAATAGCTGTCACAGTGTGTAATCTTATCTTTTTTTTTTTATTATTATTATTGTTTGACATGAAGGTTTGCTACTGAGGACTATCAGTTGTGCAGGAATTCAGCCAGGCTATTTTTACTCTGTGTGGCGAGGCCAGTTGCTATGGTGTTGCCCCTTGGTACCATTTGTTGAGCTGGCATCTCTTTGCTGGGTGTGGCGGGGGTGCGTGACGAGAGGCACCATAGATCCACTTTAGAGTGAGTCATATCCTCAGAGCTACGCTGCCCTACATCTGAGCCTGCACACCCACATGCAAACACAGCCACAGATATGTAACAACAATGCCTTGTGAGCAATTGGAAAATAATAATAAGAATAATATTAAGTCTGTAATTTGATGTGTTTTGGGTCGAATAAACACGCTTAAGTGTGTTAATTTGACACAATCTGGTGGAGTACAGTTTGACAGGAAATGCTATGAAATTAAACTGATCATTAGCTGTAGTTTGGAGCATCTTCAGAGCTTTTGTTTTTCCTGATGTCTGTGGAAGTACCGCATTGTGTTAATATGTCATGTGCTGAAAGAGAAAACGACTTATAGATGGTTTGTTTCTTTGTGCCTGCTATTGTGAAGGTTCTTGCCAGGCATAGTGGTCAGTTTTTAAACGATTGTCTCGACAGTGTGCTGCGTTATTGGTGAGAACTTGAAGGCGTTTCCTGTGGAGCTGTAATTAAGTTGATCGGAGGCGGAGGAGGAAAGTAGGTCATTGGGCCAGCAGGTCAGTGAAGCACTGATGACATCATGGTTATACAACCCTGCTTTCCCAGTTGCACAATGCTCACTATGCTCTGAAAGTGTTGCTTCTACATCTCACGTCTCTTATTTTTGCTTCATATAGCTTATGTCTGTTTTAAATTCACTGACAGCTGGTGTTTCTGCACCCCCCCACCTCCTTGCTTTCAGTCTGTTTAATATTTCTTGGCTGTTTTTGTGATGATTTGAAGCCAAGAGAGAAAAGCTGCCTGCTTCTGTCCTTCAGTAAATATTAACTCTATAGATAAGCTTTTAACTAGTACTCCCTTTTATAGATGTAATAAGGTGTAGTAGGACATTTGTGTTTACAAAACAGTTATTCTTGAGAAGGTACTCATTCCCGGTATTTGTACCAAGAGTCACATGCGCTGCACGATGAGCTCTGCATAGCTGAAAGTCAGCAGGTCATGATAAAGCCAACTCCTCCCCCTACTGTCATTTTCCGTTCTTCTATGTACAAACAGAACAGTCTAAATATATATAGATTTTTTATTTTGTTTAGTTCAAAAATAGTTATATAAATCAAAGATTATCTCTCTTTAATTTTCTTAATGGCAGGATAAGTTCTGGTGACTGGGATTTATCTCAAACATAAAATATGTGGACTCTTACAAGTAAATCTGTTTGCCTTGTTCAGTACTTGATTTGAGAAGAAAGAAGAAATCCAACATAAATTTTCAGTCAAACCACAGGAAGATTTGTATGGTATGAATGAATATGTTTGTGTATTTGGTGAAGAAACTGGAAGGATTTTCTTGCCACAACAAATAGATGATAATGGTGAGAAAACCTTCCTTACAGCTTGTAATAAGTTTGAGAAGGAAATGGGTCAATTATTTAGTACAGTGTTCTTCAACCTTTTTTGAGGCAAGGCACACTTTTTTCACTAAAAAATATCACAAGACACACCACAAACCAAAATGTTTTTTTTTTAAAGTCCACATTAATAATATAAAGTCCATCTTGTCAAAGCCTCTTGAATAGAAATCAGACAAACACAAGAAGAAGGAATTTTATTATCTTTCACTGGGGTTTGTTTGGATGAACACAGAGCTGCTTTTTAGACCAATTAGGGGAAATTGGGTAATTTCTCAGGGCACACCTGATAATCTCTCACGGCACACCAGTGTGCTGCGGCACAGTGGTTGAAAATCACTGATTTAGTAGACTACAGACCCAGCTGGCACTCTCGCTTTAATTTGGCATGGCTTACACCTTAAAGTTGAAGAACAGTAGTAATATCTCATTCATGATGTCTGCCTTTAAAGCTAGATACTGTAGATGCTTTTATGTTGGCGATTGTGTTTATGTATATACCTTATTAGCATTTAAAATGTCAAACATGTGGTAGTATTCTTTGAAATAGTAGGAGCCTGTGTCTCATTATTCTTGTACTAAGTTGTTTGCATACTTTACCAGTAAGCTACCAGCAGTTTGTTGGCTGATTAGCTGATTATAGCCTCACCAGCATTATTCCTCCTTATTTGCCTAATACTTTGGAGGCAATTTATATCCATTTCCTTCCTCCCCTGGTAGGTGATCACACTTCATTAGTGCACCCCATACTGACTTCCTCTGCTGCATTGTTTCCAGGTCCTTGAGGACCACTGCCCTGCATGTTTTAGTTCTTTTTTAACTCCCTCACACCCGATGCAGATTAACTGAACTGCTCGTCTTGCAAGCCTGCTAGTTAGCTATTCACTTGAGTAAGCTGTTATAAAGTATGGACACCTCTGAAAAATGCAGGGCAGTGGTCCCAGATGAACAGGTGAGAAAAACATGGTGTGTGGAGATGTAGCTGGAAAACTTTGACTGAATACTGGGTCATTCCTTTATTTAACTAAAATCTGCTTCATTACACCAGGTAATCCTTGGTACGCATGTTTATGAATAAAACTGTCCCACGTTGTCTCTCATCGTAGCTAACCAGCTTTCTTTATTTGTCTTATATTATGGGTTTAACTTAAAGCTCGGGTAGGTAGTCCTGTTCAGAGTAGTTTACTGTAAATCTGTAAAAACTCCAAACGTTGGGATTGAAATGGAGTTGTTCATTTCTTATATTTCGTAAGCTCCTTCTCCCGGCTCCCCTCCTCCCCCTCCCACAGCACAAACCTGATAGCCGTACACTGCATATAAATAGCTTTTTCAGGATGAAAATGCAAAGTAGAGAAGAGAAAACTTGGAAGGCAAACATGGCTGAGAAAATGGAAGAATTTCCCCGACCCAGCTAGGTTTATTTGCCTTCTCCTGCTGAACAGCCGAGAAAGAGAAAATTATGGAAAAAGCTGCGAATAAAAAAGCCTTGGATCACGCAAGGAGCAAAACCAGAGGGGGAGGAGCCAAGACAGGGCACTACTTTCATATCTTGCTAGCTCCCCAACATTACCT
Organism: Telmatherina bonti; assembly: GCF_933228915.1. Taxonomy (NCBI): domain Eukaryota; kingdom Metazoa; phylum Chordata; class Actinopteri; order Atheriniformes; family Telmatherinidae; genus Telmatherina; species Telmatherina bonti. The sequence goes on from NC_136626.1 coordinate 30,619,016, forward strand.
ACCCCAGCTTTAAGCCAATAGTCCAAGGGGTAGGGTAGATCATCAACCAATTCGAGGACTGGTGGTTTGATACCCAGTTCTCCCATTTCACATGTCGAGACTTTCCTGGGCAGTAAACCAAACCTGATCACCAATGGGTTATTATTGTGTAAAAGTATTGTATAAACAGGTGAATGTCGCTGGTATTGAAATGTGATTCGAGCATAATCTAAACTATTTAGATTATTACCCTCTACTTGTTTAGCTGGCAGACTCACAGGGGTCCTGCTGAGAAAAGCCATCACATATTAATTTAATGGGTTATATGTCAGGACAAGGGCATCTTGTTATGCACATGGTGTAAAAAGTGACAGGTGTTACCCTGAACCCTAATTCATTATCTTACAGCAGCAGATAATTGATAAACTCAAACTCAACAATAAACTCAACAAATCTGATTTCTTTCATACAGTTCATCAGAAAGGACAAAATCTCCAGCACAAGATCATGTGCACAGCAGTAGCAAATGCTCCAGTGTGTTTGTTGGCGTTGTCTTTGTCTTCTGGCATTGTGTCCCTCACTGAAGATCCAGTGTGAGTGTTTTACACGTGTGTTCTCATAAACCACCACTCCAGAACGTCTCGTGGGATTGGAAGTGTATGTGTGAAAGTGGCTTATGTTTAATAATGTTATTGGTTAAATGTGATTATTTGAAGCAGTCAAGTTGAAAAGGACCCTGTTGATCTCAGCAGTGACATAAATCTGACTTTTCATTGACCTTTTAAACAATCTGAACAAACAGCGCACATCTGGAATTAATTAAAGTGACAAGGTTAAACACATGATTCAGATGTGTGAGGGTGTGTTATGTCTGGTCTCAAACTATCTACAGCAGGGCTTCTCAACCTTTTCTGTTCCATTACCCCCATAATCCCCACCAATAAAATGTATGGTCTGACTACTCACATTCCAGCTCTTTATGATGATTCCTATCTTTTGCTGAGATTTTTTTTTAAAAAATATAATTATTTTGCATCTTGTTCAGATTATAATTTAAACATGACCCGCATCAGACTCCAGTGAGAACAGTCTACAACCCTCGCATTCAGCACACTCTGTTTGGGTTTTAAATATGAATGCTATGTATGCCATGTTTTCAAAGCTGACAAGGTTGTGATGTAGTTTTGTCCATTGTTTACATTTTACTGCATCTTGTCTCCTCAGTATCAGATTGTGACGTCTGTCTCACTTCAGAGACGTAAAGTCAGATGAAATGTGACATGGTCCCATAAACAGCAGCTACTGAAAACATCAGATTATGGATCTAATTTAGGAGAACACAGAAAGTGGACTGAATGTGATTTTTAAAACATGCAAACATATCAATAAAATTATGTAAATTATGTAATTATGTGTAACTTATAGCTGCACAATCTATTTTTTTTTTTTAACATTGTCATTGCAGTGTATGTGTGCAAGAAGGCAAGTGAACCTAATATGTTCATTTCTGTCCCTTTACAACCTGCAAACGTGGATGGAGAACCCATCTTTTCAGTTTACAGCTACTCTAAAGCAGGCAATCGTAACATGATAAAAAAAAAAAAGAAATATATACTCAGGACCTACCACAATAAAAGCAAGCAATAAAAGATAACTTTCAAATACTGACAAAAAGCATATTTGTAAATTCATGCCAACAAGATGTCACAAGTGCAGCATAACTCGTCACTTAAGTTATCTATTCTAGTCTTCTGTTAAAAATCCTTGTCTTTTTCATATCACAAGATATATGGTCGAGTTAGAAAAAATCATTCAGTCCAAGCAACTGTGGTAAAAACAAGGTTGAAACTTATTTTTCTCCAGAAATTTCAGTTTTTTTGATGTATTCTGAAATGATAGATAATTTAATATTAACATCTAATAATGTACTTGTACCTTTTTGTGCTAAAAGTAAATATGTGGAATTTTTATTTATAGATTGTTATGCTGTTATTTTAGTGTCTGACTGACAGGAGATCAGAACTGCACTACATTTGTGTCCTGAACTAAAATGTAAATTAACAACGCTGGTTTGGGGGTACTTGGCTAAGAAATTAATCTACAGGAGTAGAATTTTGGAAAGAAAGCTAAAGAACCACTGATATATTGCAACCTCACAGTTTACAGCTCTATTAATAATGCAGCATTGTTACAACTCTGCTGCTGTTGCTTCAATACAAAACACATCAATGTTTTACAAAGAGGAGTGTTTACATCTGTATTTAACTGTGTGTTACCAAGGTAACCAGTAGAGGTGGAACAAAATCTTCCTGTTTTAAAATCTTGAGGGGGAAAATTCAGGTGTAAAACTGTAGATAGAGATGATATTTTCTGTAAAGTCACATCTGGCTTTCAGGGTAAAATATTAACATTTTAGACTAAGCTGTCTGTTTGAAATCTTTCCTAATTTGTGTTTTCCTTTCCTCTCATAGACCCAGATGTTCTTGCCATGTGCAACATTTACATTCAAATCATACCAAAATCTCAACTCAGTGGAGACCGTGAGTCACGTTTAGCCACAGGAACTGTCAGCGACTCTCCTCCAAGAGTCTCGGGGGTCCACTGCCACCACAGAACCTCCTCCAGCAGAACTTTCCTCCCACGGGACCGGCTAAACTGTCGGTAGGGACAACATTGAACTCTAACATGACTGATGTATTTAAAACTTTTTGTGAAGAGATTCAAGTTTCATTTGATGAATTTTTATTTTATTTTAAAGGTTTATTCACAAATGTCTACCTCACGATTAAAAGACCCCTCTCCAATGCTGCAACCCTAAACAGGATACAAAATGACCTCCAGCATTGACCGGTGAGTAAGGACTTTGTCTTGTTCTGTCCATTTTGAATTATAAAAGTGTTCAGTATTAGAAAACAATACGTTTCCAACTAGCAGTCTACAGTCGTCCCGTTATTTAAATATTTTCCTTTTTTATTTTCCTTTTCCTTCCCACTGTTGCCAGTGTGCTTGCTCAGGATGGGAGATTGAGTTGGACTCAACTCAATCTGTTGGTTTCCTTCTATAGGCTGTTATGAATTGGCTTTCATTATGTTTTCCTCTCTGTCTGTAAAGCGTCTTGAGATGGCATTACCGTGATTTGACGCTATATAAATAAAGTTGAATTGAAATGAATTGAATTGAAAATATGTTCGTGTTTTTATTCACTTGATTATTAAAATTTAGTCATTTGGAGGATACAGAATTTTGGTATCTTTCTATTGTATAATATGTTTAAAAGCTAATTTCTCAGCTTTCTGTACTCTGTTTTTCATTGCAGACAGTATCTCTTTGAAATGAACAGGATCGCCTGTTTCTTAACCATAGATTATTAATGTAGGATGTAATGTAGCACGGGGTGAAAATCACCTGATCTTAGTGTTCTAGGCAGAGGAGCACACTTGGCTGTGTGTATGGAAAAGTTTTTGTTTTTGTAGAGTTTGCCACAGACTTGTTTAGATATCGTCTAGGAATGGTCATAAAATTTGTGTGCTGCAGAGATTGCTTCTGTCTGGACAGCAGAGAAAAGATACAGTATAATCTGTATGTAAATTAAGATAACACTTCACTGATCCCACTGTGGGAAAATGTACATGTTACAGCAGTGGAAGACAAAAACCTGGAAAAGAAAAGCTGAGCTACTTTTTTTTTTATTTTTTTCCATTTGTTGAACCATTTTTTTCTTCTACTGTGCAGAGATGACAGCAGCATCTTTGATGGGTTAATGGAAGAAGATGAAAAAGATAAAGCAAAACGGTAAGATCATCATGTTAAAATTTAAATTAAGAATTTAACTAAAGTTAAAAAAAATCACCCCCCCCCCCCCCCCCCCCCCATCATTTTCTTAGATGTATAATTTTAATGGTAGACTAAGGTAGATGATGGATGCATCTTTTGAAATAAATGTGGTACCACAATCTGCAGATATGCAACATTCAGCACAGGATGTGTTTTTTTTTCTTTTTAACTACAGTTTATCTAGATGCTCAGGTCATGTTTCTAGTATGGTTGTAATTAGTAAGCCTGTAATTTATGCGCCATTAATCCATAAAAATCCAACCCAAAACATCCTTTGTGCCTTTAACAAAAACTAAAATAAAGTACCAAAATGTTTTAGCGATATTTTCCATTTATTAAATGAAATGTCAAATTTTTTATAGTATAATCTTCTACTTTCTGGTGTCAGATAAGGGACAAAAGCCAAAAATTAGACTGTGTTCCACAGGGAGCAAACGTTTTTACTACAAAGTGATTCCAACTGTCTCCAACTGTCTCAGAAACTGTATGTATCATTTACGTCATGTTGGGTTTTTATGGGGTGAGAGAGATGAGAACCATAAAACACAAAAATTAAATGTCTTTTTTTGTGGGAATAAACAATACTGTTATTGTTTTTATGCCTAAATCTACAGCGTGTCCCGTAACAAGTCAGAGAAGAAACGCAGAGACCAGTTCAATGTCCTCATCAAGGAGCTGGGAAACATGTTGCCAGGCAACACCCGCAAGATGGACAAGTCTACTATTTTGCAGAAAAGCATTGACTTTCTGCATAAACACAAAGGTATGAAAAAACATAGTTACCATTACCTGAATTCGGTTTTATCTTGATGTTCAGTGAGCGGTATGTTTTGGTGTTTTTAACAGAAATCGCTGCTCAGTCTGAATCCACTGAGATCAGACAAGACTGGAAACCTCCTTTTCTTAGTAACGAGGAGTTCACTCAGCTGATGTTGGAGGTGAGGCAATTTTAGAGGTTCCTTTTTACCTCCATTTAGAAATGCAGATTTTTTTTTTAAATTAAAGGAGAACTTTTTTCTCTGCCAGGCACTGGATGGATTCTTCCTTGCAATTATGACCGATGGGAATATAATCTATGTCTCGGAGAGCGTGACATCCCTCTTAGAACATTTACCTGTGCGTATAAGATGCTTTATGTGGAAAAAGTTCTAATGAACACATATTTTTAGTTTTTCTACTATAATGCATATGCAAGACTCACTGATGTCGCTTGTTTCAGTCTGATCTTTTGGATCAAAACTTGTTAAACTTCCTGCCTCCCGGTGAGCACGCTGACGTCTACAAGGTTCTGTCCTCTCATGTCATGGAGGGAGAGACGATTACACCTGACTATCTAAAAAGTAAATGGAATCTTTCTGATAGCCCCTACTCTGATGGGTTTTCTTGTTATCTGAAGTTAGCACATTGAATCTTTTTTTTGTTTTTCTTTTTTATTATCAGACAGAAATCAGCTGGAGTTCTGCTGCCACATGCTTCGAGGGACAGTCGATCCCAAAGAGCCCCGTGTGTATGAATATGTCAGGTTCACTGGAAACTTCAAATCCCTGAATAATGGTAGGTTAGACTGAACAACTACAGGTTTTCCCTTTTTTCTCTTCTTTTTTTTTTTAAGGTTTAACTTTTTGTTCTGCCTTTTTACCAGTGCCTAACTGTACCCAAAATGGATTTGAAGGAGTGATCCAGCGATCACTTCACTCTGCCTTTAAAGACAAAGTGTGTCTCATTGCGACTGTGAGGCTGGCCAAACCACAGTTTATCAAGGTGAGGATCACTTTGTTGCCTTTGTCTTGTTGCTACAAAGGTCCAAATGCGATGCTGCCATGGCAACATGATGCAATGGGTACCTTTTGAACCACAAATGAAAATATTTTGAATGTTATGCAATGCTCCGCTGGTTTATCATGTTGTTTTTTTAAACTTCCTTTGACTATCTGGAACTAAAACTATCTTATTACCCGTTTTGCTTTTGACATTAATCCTGTTAACACCTGCTACTATCTGCGTTTGAATGTGAAGTAAAATCATTCAATCCGTGTTTAGTCCTGCAGCACATTTCTCTGCAGAAGACATTTTTTTAAAAAAAATTATTATTATCCATGTCGTGTCCAGCATTGAAGCAAGCAGAAGGATGTCTGGGTGCTGTGTTCTGCTGAACAAATTTGCTTTGCCAAGAGGAGCTTTACAGATGTGATGAAAGCAATCAAGGCCACTAATGGCCTTTTCTCACCTCACCCAACACGATGTGCACACCTTCCATCATCCTACCTGTGTGTTGGGACTTTTCATTGATTTCAACTTGGTTCAGCATCGGTGGGAAAACACCATCTGGGAGTACTCACCACTTTTTTTATTTTTATTTTTGGACAATTTTAACAGAACACATTTCCAGATGGAAGCTCTGAGACTCTCAGCAGCAACTCATGGACAAAAAGACAAAAAGAGAAAGAGATTGATTGAATTTTCCTTCTACGAGACAGCTAACAGCTCACTTTCACCCCCATTGTTGTGTAGTTTTGTGTAGATGCGATTATTCCAAAGGGAGCAACTTAAATGTCACTTTCTTTCTTACCCAAAAGAACTGAGGGAATCTCCAAACTGTGAGATTGCACTCGAGATCCAAGTTAATCTACAGACTTGACATTGGAAATGTTGAGGTGCAACACATGATTCCTTTTCCAAGTATGATAAACATCTCTTAAAAAGGACTTGGTCTCAGAACTGAAGAAGCTTGGTGGATAAATCACTGTAGGGTTGGTGGGTAGAAGAGTGCAGTGACTTTTATCTGGAGTTAAAATTGTTGTGGTTAGATACTTTCCCAGCTCTTGTCTTACATGTGGGCATGAAGAGCATGTTTGCACTGCGTGATGTTTTATTCAGCACCCTATGGCAGCTTGTTGGTCCTATTGCAGAGAGCAAAAGCAGAGAATTACGTTGTGTTTTTTCAGATTTTCCTTTAGGAATACAGAAACAGTGTGTTTCTGTGGGAAAGAATTTGATGCCCTTGCTTACTTTAATAACCAGCAAACATGTTCTGATTTTTTTCCCCAATGTTTGAAGGTAATTTTGACAACTTTAGTGCAATCAAACCTTGCAAGGCTCCTGTGGTCAATGCATGGAAACCCCTGTTCTTCAGTTGTGATGTAATAGTGGGAACTTCCACTTAAGTAGCCTGTGAAACCACTGATGTTTCAGTCTGTTGTTGAGAGTCGTGACTCACCTGAGTTTTCATTAGTGGGACTATTGTCCATAGTTTCACTTGAGGCCAAGTGAACAGGTCATGCCAATCTCAGCTGAAAGGCTGCAGTTGTAGGCAGGGGAGAGGTGATGTCTCAATCTGCCTGCTCTTTTAAGTAAAGGTTTAATCTGCTTCGACATAAATGGCCTCTCACACTCCCTGCTCAAAGCACTTTCCTCATCTGTCCAAGACTTTAACATTGTGATCCTCAAGAGTGTATCCTTTATCATTAGGATGAAAGAAACCAGCTGAGTGCTGACACGATGAGTTGGCTGTCCTGTGTCGAGTCATCCGTTTGTTCAGCGGTTGTTTAGCTCCCCCAATGTAGAGCTCATTGCAGTCCTTACTGCACGGACTGCATGCACCAGGTTGCTTTTGTGTGGTTGGCAGATGGGTTCTAAGGATGAGCTAATTTCTGTCTGATGTTGTGAAAAATCCTGCGTTTCTCAGAAATTCCGCCTGAATTATAGATGACACCACCTTCCTTTTACTTTTTCTTTGTTTCCTTTCTCCTTGCATTGTTGGTGTTCCCGGATCTTGTTGCAGTTTTATCATGGGTCTGTTTAGCCACAATATTTAGGAGCCCTCAGGTATTTTTCTTTCTCTTGGACTTCTGCATTGGTAAATTGAAGAAGCTCTTCTGGATAAGAGCGAAATATCTTCACTGATCCGAGCCCAGTCCAAGTGATTTGACTTAATCTACATTGGGTCATAGCTGAGATGTTCACTGTCATGTCAAGTTTTTGTACTCATTAAAAATGTGTTGCACAGAGATTATGTGTGCATTAACTTATAGATTATTCTACTTAATGTGATTTATGTGAATGATTGTGGGCTGTCTTTTTGCGATGGTTCAGCCTGTAGGAAACCATCTAATACAGGGTCAGCAACTCCGGTCGTCGAGGGCAACCATCCTGCAGGTTTTAGTGTTTTCCTGGAACAACGCACAACTTGTTATCTTCTGCACCTGCCTGTTAATGAGCCAGTGGTTTAGGTTAGGAAACAGTGAAACCTGCAGGATGGTCGCTCACGACGACCGGAGTTGGTGACCCCTGGTCTAATGCCATCTGGTCATACTGTAACGGTTGCAGGTTGACCCCTCGGCTGTTACTGGTAGTTTCTGAGATGTTACTACTGGGAGCATGAAGAGCTTCAATCAGTTCGTCTTGTTGCGTGAAAACACATTTAAAAAGTATTTCAGAATGCTACTTTTGGTGTTAAAAATGATTATTTATGACATTTATGACCTCTGCCTTTCAAAAAAACATTTTGTAGGATGGCAACACAAGGCGATGTCTATCAGTTGACGCTAACCCTCTAAAGTTGTTAAATAACAATTGTGCATTTAAAAAATGATTAACAGTATTTATTAGATATTAAAGATGTTTGAGTCAGTGCACAAGTCAACAGAAATAGTTCATAAGGAGTATGTAACATTTAATCTAATACTTTTCTTTTGTTATATTAAAAAGGGTGTTTTATTATTGTGTTGACTGTTCTGAATATAGAAGATACAGGCATTAATTTTACACTTGTTCTCCATCTTTCACAGGAGATGTGCACTGTAGAAGAGCCTAATGAGCAATTTACCTCCAGACATAGTTTAGAGTGGAAATTTCTCTTCTTGGACCACAGGTATGGTAGTTTCATTGTTTTTTATTTCATCATAATGGGAATGTATGTTCTGTTTGATTCTCGTCTTTTCTGTCTTTATGTATCGTGTCGATATGAGGAACATTTTTTTGCCTCGCTTATGAAAACAATGCTCAGTTATTCATGGCACGCTGTTGCTTCTGAGAACACCAGTAAACATGTAACAGAGTGGTCAGGACAACCTGACCTGCAATCACTCACCAGTATTTCCCACAGTGATTCATGCAGTTTTAATGATGCAGGATGACATCATCAAAACCTTGTACTGAAGTTGTCATCACTCTGGCTTTATCTTCATGCCAGCTCCTCTTAGTTTTGGTTTGTTTGGGAGGAAAAAACAACAGAGAACTAGTCAAAAAGAAAAGGATCAGATTTAAAAGAGGGAAACAAACCAAGTTAAAATATGTAAATTTGCATGATATACAGTGGAAACATGCTTCTTGTTGGTGATGAGGATCTCATTGTGACATTCCCGGTGTACCAGCCTTTTCCACGTTACTTTTAAAGGTGGTGGTAGCGTGGATTGTCTGATTTATGTTCTCACTTCCAAACCCAAATAAAATTTAAAAAAGGAAAGGATTTATAAAATTAGAAATAATTATTTTGCTTTAAAAGACAAAAAAATAAAATAAAGGTGAATCGTTATATATTTGTTCCAGTTAACAAAAACAAAACGCCTGAAAGTGGTCAAAAAATCATTTCATCCTGTCTCACACCACCTGACACTGATTTCTAACAACAAAAAAACACAACCTCTGGACGCGACATAAATTACCTGTCTTCCCTCACCGTTCTCACACTCATCAAAAAGCCAAATAACAGACTTTAAATAAAAATCTATCTGTGTCATATAACCTAATATACTAAAATATAATACAAAAAATTATTTCACTTCCACAACAGCCATTTCTCATAAAAGAAAACAAAAAACACAAAACGCCTCTACAGCCGGGTTGTTGGTTAATATTTCCTGCAGTCCTGACAACTTGTTAACATGTAGGATTTGTTAGATCTGTTGCTGCAGCATTACATGCATGCAGCTGTAAAACTTTCAGTGTTTAACCGTGTCAGGAGGCATCCATCACAACTTATACTAACTCATCTGTGTAATACTTACCTGGTTTGTCCAGAGCCCCTCCTATCATAGGTTACCTCCCATTTGAGGTCCTGGGGACGTCGGGGTACGACTACTACCACATAGATGATCTGGAGATGCTGGCTACGTGCCACAAACACTGTGAGTGCAAACTGTCAGCCATTAATTTAGTTTCCGTTGAAGCTGACAACTTTTTCTTGAGTTTATAACCCTTTAATGTGCGTCTTTTTCTTCTTTATTTCTACTAAGTAATGCAATATGGCAAAGGAAAGTCCTGCTATTACAGATTCCTCACCAAAGGGCAGCAATGGATTTGGCTGCAGACCCAGTACTACATCACTTATCACCAGTGGAACTCCAGACCAGAGTTTATTTTCTGTACACACACTGTGGTGAGGTACGTGGAAGATTTACCTTCTAACACTCATAAAGAAATGATTTTCTTCTTCCATTAATTCTGGATGTTTAATCTACACGTGTGTTTAATTCTCCGTCTTTGCTGATCAGCTACGCTGAAGTCAGAGCAGAGCAGCGCCGAGAACTTGGAATTGAAGAATCACCTCCTGAGATCAAAGCGGACAAGGTGAGACATTTTCTCGATAGGAGTTAGTTTCTTTGAAATTAGTCAAAAGTGGTGATGATCTCTGATTGTTTTTGTAACAGCAGTCGCAGGATTCAGGCTCTGAATCCCGACTGGACCCGTACCGCAGCCGGACCTCTTCGATCTCGTCCCGCAGTTCACGCAAATCCTCTCACACTGCCGTATCTGACCCACCCTGTAAGCACCTTCAGAAGCACTCGGTTCTGTTATTTATTCATTTATTTTACTTTTTTATTTCACACTAATCATCTTGTTTAATTTTTTTCTTTAGCATCACAGATGAATATTCAGGAAAACAGAAGCACACCAGCTCAGCAGTCTCCTGCTGTGGAGATAACATTACAGCGAAGGTCATCGGCCAGCAGAGAGGTCAGTAGAGGAGCTGGAGAAAAGTCCGATGTCGCTCTAACTTCTTCGTGCTTCATGGATAACAAGAAAGTTCATCAGAAATGTTTTTGTTGTTTGCATCAGCCATCGAACGGCTGCCAAAACACAGGGCAGAGTGTTGCCATGGTTTCCCAGCAGCAGCAGCAACTTCAAAACAGCCAGGTAAGTTACTGATCTAATTCTTTTTAATAATCTAACTAGAGCGTGTGGTGTAGTAGCCAGCAGGTTGCTTGTGTTTAACTTATCTCAGACGTACCTGAAACACAGTTTCAGTAGGTGTTTAACCTCTTCTTCTCAAGAGCCTCTGGGACAGGGGGCAGCGTGAGATACACACTAGGAAGCATCAGTCCTGACAGAAAGCAGATAAAAATCACAGGGAGAAACTCATCTAAAAGACTCTACTGAGCATTAAAACCACATAAAATTCAGAACCCAATCAATCATATGGGCATGTGATAAAAACATGAGAATAGCACAGTCCACTTTAGCTTTTTCTAATCTCTCCACTTAAAGCAAACCACACGAACAAGATGCCATGAAAGCAGACTCTGTGTTCTCCAGTGTCTCAGTCTGACATGAATCTTGAAGATCAGATTCACTCTTCCTATGATATACTATCTTGGCGGTCACCTCTTTCTCCATCTCCATGTTATTTCTGATTGTCCTGTTGTCGTCAGCTTTGACATAACAGATATTTACCTTCATTATACGCTGTAAAACTGTCCAGGTTCACATTTTTAGCTTTACTTTTGCACAGTTCTTCATCAGACATTACTTTTCTAATTCCTTTAAACTGGGCTTCTATCCCCTGGTTTTCATCTAAAGTAATGTCTGTGTGTGTGTGTGTGTGTGTGTGTGTGTGTGTGTGTGTGTGTGTGTGTGTGTGTGTGTGTGTGTGTGTGTGTTCAAGGGGGATGTGCCATGATACAGTAATGCATATCTCTATCTGAAACTTCTGTAGTAATCCTAACATGTCTAAGGTTTCTTGTGAGACTAAGATCATACAAATAACCCCTTTAGTCGTGAAAATGTATATATTTATATTGAATATATTTAATTTACTTTGGGTATTTTGGGTCAGATCTGTACCACGTAGCAGGATTAACAAACCCGGACATCTCTCTGTTACCTGGGTTGACTTATCCAGACCCTGAGAGGCGGAGGTATGATGCTGGTTATCAACTGGGTAATTGAACCCAGGGGTTTTCTGATTTTGATCAGTCCAGACTCGTATAAACAGGATGGTGTTTGCAGCTTCCCAATCACAAACATGGAAAAACCCTGAAGAGTAGCTTACTTTACGATGGAAGAGCAGAGAGTTATTTGTCAAGAATATGAAGGATTCACACATCATCCAGGTCAAAAACAACGTCGTTGCCACAGCAACAGTCAGGAATGAAGGCTGGCAGAAAATTGCAGACTCTGCTAATGTGTAAACTTTTGACATTTCACAATAATAATCCCTTGGAAAATATAAACGACCAGCACTCTGGTCACTCATTTTCCCTTCATAACAACACAGACGTTTCAGCCTCTTCAGTTCCATCCTTTATGTTTTCCATGAGGTTCATCGGAGGCTCTGAACCCATTTTCTGTCAGAATAGTCATTTCTCACCATGACGGCACAAGTAGTTGTAGGTTCCATAAATTCCTGGTTCTGCAGTCCTGCCATGTGTGACTACCAGTATGGACCAGATGCAGCCTTAGTGACGCCATACAGACTTGGGAACAAGTAAAGACAAAAAAAAAAAAAAGACTTAAAACGATAAATGAGAGTTTTATTTTTACATCAGAAGGATGCATCTGTGTCTAAAAACTCGTTCACTCCTCAGCGCTCACGCACCAACATCGACAGAATGTGTGTGCTATTTTCCAAGAGAACCAAATGGATGTAGTGCTTTGATACGCGCTGATTTTCTGATCATTCATTGTAAGTTACCATGGTGATTTAAACCTGTATGGGGTGTCAGCGTCGTCGTACGGAGAACCCAGGTTAACCCTGAACTTATCTCATTTTCTGAACCACTTTGTTCATTGAAGGGCAGCAGGGAAGCGTATCCCAGCAGTCACTGGGCAAGAGGCTAGAGTTATATTGATAAGAGAAACTCCAGCTTCGTACTACAGGCCTCAGCTGCAGTCAAAGCAGCAAGGAAACATGTCAAACGTGAACAAACACAATTCCACCCAGTGTCCCAGTTCAGTCTCTGTCATCCACATTTTCACTGAACAAAAAGCAAACAGGATTTTGGTTTTCCAGATATTTTGCTTTTTGAGAAATGTTGTTAAAATGGATGAGAAACATGAACATATAGATGTCATTTGATGCAGTTTCGTGACTTCTACTTTACTCTCATACACTAAAGTTTTATTAAGTTTTATCACTTAATTAATGTTTTATTTGTTTTATTAATCTGCGTTCGGTTAAAGAGACAGTATTCAGGGAATGATGTATTTTGGGGGGGTGTGGTGGTGTGTTTGCTCTCTGTTCTTGTGTGTGTATATGAGTGTGTGGAAAGAGCTTGCGTCTTTATTGTTTTTAAATGTCTTGTTATCTACTGTTTGTTTTAATCCTTATGACTTGATTTTATCTTGTAAAGCACTTTGTGTTGCCCGTGGCGTGAAATGTGCTCAAGAAATAAAGTTTGAATTGATTTGATTAAAGTGTGTTATTGTCCTGTTATTTTGATAAAAATGCGTAATGCTGGTTTCAAATGTTTGTCAACTGAAACGACTTTAGAGTAACGTCTATTTGGAGGCTACATGAACACTGCTATTTGTTGATGATGAAGCATCACTGAAGGATACGTTGTTGCCAGATTAGCGATGTGAAAGTAAAAGTAAAGCCCTTTGTGTCATATTTCCATGTGTTTTGTCCTCTGACAGTCAGTGCAGCTCTCCAGCCAGTTGGAGGCCATGCAGCACCTGAAAGAGCAGCTGGAGCAGAGGACCAGGATGATCGAGGCCAATATTCAGAAGCAGCTGGATGAGCTGCGGCAGATCCAAGAGGAACTGCAGAGGGTGCAGGGACAAAGTCTGCCGGTACTAATGGGGAGCTGCTGGGCAGCATGAGAAGAAAATGTTTTGTGTAAATGTCTGTTTGGTTGCATGCATCACTGTTACATTTCTGAGTTATTTAACAAACATCTTGTGTGTTTAGCAGATGTTCCAGATGCAGAAAGGAGCAGGAGGACAAAATCTCAGCCCTGGTCAAATGGCCCAGGGAGGCTCTGGGCAGCAAGGGGGGACAACTAGCATGCAGGGCCAGGTGGTCTCTGCAGGGCCCCTACAGAACAGCATACAACCACAGCAACATGCTATTCAACCTCAGTCACAACAACAAACATTTGTGAGGGAACAGAACACATCACTCTCCCAGGTCAGATAAAATCACACACATTTTCAACATGTAACCCCTTTTTTTCTGACATTAACTCTGTCAGAATAAACCGATAATAGTTTATTCTGTCTTCAGCTTTGTTAGACATGTTTCCATCTGATCAATGTTAACTTGTTCTAATTCTGCTCTCCAGTCTCAGCGGTCAACTCTCACTCTGCAGCCTCAACAAAACCCCCTTTCAGCCTCTCTCTACAACACAATGGTGATCCAGCAGCAAAATCCTGCTAATGTGGTTCAGATTGCCACAAGCCTGGCACAGAACACTGGACCCAACACCCCTGCTGTGGCAACCTTTGCACAGGACCATGCAGCTCAGATAAGGTCCGTTTCTTTAATACAATTTACTCCTTTTAAACCTTTTTTTAAAAAAAAAATTTCATCACTCAAACATGATTACTATGAACCGATTTAATCACTGTTGTTCCTGTCATAGTTTTCATTTAATGTAGCATTTCTGTTCAGCGCAGCTCCATGAGGTCAAGTTAATCCTGTCTGACGGTCGCATTTTCTGTCTCGCACAGGTTTCCTACTGGTCCTCCGCTACTGACTAAAGTAGTCGCTGGACAGATGGCGTGTGGCGCGGTCATGGTCCCCACGACCATGTTAATGAGTCAAGTGATGACAGCTTTTGCTCCTCAGCAGGGTCAGACACAGACCATAAGTATTTCCCAGCAGCCACAACAACAACAACAACAACAACCACAGGAACAGCAGGTGAAGCCACAGTCACAAGTTTCAGCCATGCAGACAGGACAGGGTCCACTGACGCAGCAGCAACCACAGTTTCTACAGGTACTACTGCCAGTTTGATAGCTGCAGTGTTTCTTCGGCTTGTTGTTAAAGGCACCAGATAAGATTTCTATCTTTCAATTAAGATAATTAGTTTATAGATAGAAGTTTACCCTGCGGATAACATGGATGGTTGAGTGAAACGGGTTTGCTTGTAACGTACCTGAACATGGTAAACACCACAGTCACCACAGCACAAATGAACAATCAAGCAACACTCTTAAACACTGAGCAGGCTGCACAACAACTATAAGAAGATGAACTGAGAGTTGATTCAGTGACTAACTGGTTTACACACACACAACCCATCCCCAAACAGGTAAACACTATTGTTTCATCGGACAGTCTTTAACCTTGATTCGGGCAGCTTTGCCTGTTTGATAAGATTCTGTAAAGTCACAAGACTTCTTTACATCCAGTGTTGTGTTAATTTTTCACCATCATGTTGTGTTGATGATGGGAGTGATGATGATGATGATGATGATGATGAGTTACTACACAAAAGCCTCTCCGACACATCCCAAACATCCGTAGTCTGAGCCCAGTGGTTCCTGGTGTTGTCGGCTTGGAATATGGCCATGCCTCCAAGGAAGTAAAAAATCCACTGATTGAATAAATGGGAATACTTTCATTCTCAAGTTTTAAAATTCTGAATAATTTCTAATTGAAATATCACCATGTAAGCACAGCGTGATGGCGTAGTGGTTGGCACTGCAGCCTCACAGCAAGAAGGTTGCTGGTTTGAGCCTCGGCTAAGGGGAGGCTTGAAGTGTCTGGAGTTTGCATGTTCTACCCGTGTAAGCTTGGGTCCTCTCCGGCTTCGTCTTGTCCACAACAAATGCATGTCAGGTTCATCGCTGTGGTTAATGGATCACTTACAAGTGGCCACTGCAGTTAGCCATTGTCTAATGACTCTTTTCCATTTGTTTCTACTCGTCTCAACACGTCTCAGCTTGGTCCTGTTTCTTTTCCATTACAATTGAGTACCAGGTCTAAAAGGGGCGGGGTTTGTGTGAAATCGCTGTGATGTCAGTGTTTTGCATGACAAGCTCTATAACAGCACAGGACCTAGAGGCAATCTGCTACTTGGTCTGTGGCTCCATTTGTTGGAACCACTTCCAGTCTCGTCCGTTTGATCCACTCCGACTATTGTGGTCCTTGACCTGCCGATAGTCACTTTGGAGCTTTTTCAGCTTCTATTGACACTGCTGAACACTCCGTTGCTAGCCGTAGCCATTGAGTCAGAAAGCTCTTGATAGATTTTTTCAAAGAAATGTCTCCATCTCAGTGTTGGACCACGGAACAGACTTTTGTTGCGCCATTGCTTGTCATGTAATGTAAACAACTTGCGAGTTGGATTCGCTCTTCCAGTGATGTCTCTCCCTGACCTCTGATTGGCCGCGCCCCTGAACAATAGCGGCATGCAGTCTGGCGACGTCACACACAACCCGACTCAGCTCGCTTAGAAGAAACTGGGATGAGGAGTTACAAATAAAGTTCCGGTAAGCAGGTACAAAAGCCGAGTGGAAAACCCTCCACACCGAGCCAAGGCGAGTTCAGTTGAGACGAGCCGATACTAATGGAAAAGGGTCATAATACTGATGCACAGCTTACTAACTTATTGTGTGACATTCTAGTAGAGGTCATTTAAGTGATTCAGCCTGGCTGTTAAGAGACTTAAAATGAACTGAAATAGATATTTGGGAGTTTAAAACAACCTCACGACAATCTGAGAAGTCTTATTCGCTGGTTTAACACCAGGACTGTGAGGTGTTGCAAACTCTATTAGATCAGCTGAGTTAGAATTTCAAATGTTGTTTATCTTGGACTTAAGTTACATATTGACTGATCTGTTTTTTCTGTCAATCTAATCTAAACATTTCACTGAAGGCACCGCGGCTCCTCCATGGAAACCAGCCCACACAGCTGATCTTCCAGACAGCGTTTCCTCTCCAGCAGCAGAGTACCTTCACCACTGCAGCCCAGCAGCAACAGCTACTCCAACAACAACAACAGAAACAGTTGCAACAGCAGAAACCGCAACGACTTTCCTCTCACAGATCAGACAGTTTATCTGAGCGTTCTGCCACGCAGCCACAGTAGCTGACAGAAGCCTGCTGGAAGCAGAATTGGCCAAACTTAAGCTTGTCTGTGTGGGACAGTAGTTTCGCAGCACTGAGAGCATGCCTAGGAGGCTGCATCGCAGTTGCAGGAGCAGGCCGGGGCTTCCCATCTCTCACAAGGATCTTCTGCTGTTTGCACAGGACTTCCTGAGCAGAGTGCAGCTGAAAAACCTGGGACAGGGCTCCCTGCTGTTCTGGCAACCAGTACTGACGCTCGGTCGAAGCTTTCCTTCCAAGCAGCAGACTCCTCTGCAGGCCCTGTCCCTTCCTGAACTATGTGTGAGCATGTGCATGTCTGTGTGTGCTGTAGTCACTATTGCAGGATAATTACGTGCCACGCTCACATGAAGGTTTCTGTCTTCACTCGAAGGAGATCCTGCAGAACAGCCAGAGCATCGGTCGGTTTGGATCTCTTCTCTTATTCTTGTTTTTATGTGTAAAAGTAATTCTGGTTCAGAAAATATTTTTCAGAATTTAGAATGGATGGAAATATCTCTGTACAAAATACCGTCTTTAATATATTGTGTAAATATAAAACAAAAAACAAAAGCAGTAATATTTTATATGATGCATGAAATGAAATGCATAGTCTGTGATTTGCAGCTTGAATAAGCTTTTTTTCTCTCTCATCATCCAGGAAAAAAAGACCTTAAAATGCTCGGTTGCTGAGGTATCCCAGCTTCCTTTCTCTGGGGGGGGTGGGGGGGTGTTTGCTTGTCTGCATAGCAGACAATGTGTGTGTTGTTTGTTGTGTCACAGTTAGTTTTTTTTTATTATTAATCCTTAACCTATATTTTTTCATTTAATTTTGTAAACGTGTCAAACTGACAAAGTATTTGACTCTAAACACAAAGTGTGCCATATGTCATTCAGGAAACAGAAACTAAAAGTTAAGCTACATGTGAGAAAGAAGCCTATCCATAACAGGGCTTCATATTATTATGATTACCGTAGATCCTTTATAACATTCATATTCATTTATTTTTATAACGTTTCCAGATTCCCCCGTTGTCCTACTAACCATCATGTCTCTGACTCAAAAGGCTCTAAAAACAGATTCCTGAAAATGTTTAGAAATATTTATTTTTTAAATCTGTCCTATAAATCTATGGGAAAGGGAAATAACGCGTGTCAGCATAGTGCTTGTTACGTTACGTCACCATCCGTCCAGACTTGCTAATGACGAGACCTGAGAAAGGAATCGGTTTAACACTCCGTCTCTGACATCTTTGCATCATCAGGAGACGCCTGACAATGTAAAACTGTCTGAATACATACTGAGGGTGATATTGCCCTTATGCTTGTTCTTGCTAAGTGTCTTTTTTTTTGTTGCTCCTGTGTGATCAGAAAGCATCTGTGTTGCTTAAATTGCCCCATTTTCCCAGTTCTCCAAGTCTTCATTTGCTGTTTTAATCCCCTGATCTGTAATTAAGATTAACTTTCAAACACACCTACTTTTTTCCCCCCTTTTTTTTTTTTGCATCAAGATGAAAATATTGTCGACATCAACACAATGTCCCTGCAGAGACTGTGCCCCCCCCCCCCCCCCCCCCCCCAGGAAACCATGGTTCAGGAAAGTTACCTTTCCTGAACACGCACGCACGCAGACGACGCGTGTTCTCTGTGTAGTTTTAGACAGAGATACTGGACCAAAACGTTCCCTCATGCAGACAGCCTTTCTAACCAGGAGGCTCAGGTTTGTTTTGTGTTACTTTGCACTGACGTTTCCAGATTAGTGTACTTTGCACTGACGTTTCCAGACATACAACAAATGTTAGTGTGTTTGTTGTATGTCTGAAGTTAACTTGCAGGTTCACTGTTTATTTTTAGCGGTGGGTAGGGGGGCTGTTTGACTGGGTTGATGCATTTTGGTGTTTAACTAGAAAACGTCTTGTTTTTTCATACTGTACATTCCTGCAGCACTTTTTCTCAACGCTTTAAAGCCTAAAAGCGGTGTGAACTTGTGGCTTTTTCTTTGTTTTATCTTTGCCAAAAGGGCTTTCCCTCGTGATGCTTTTCAGTTCAGGATGTAAAGCCTGGACTAGAAATAAGATGTTCTGTGCAGTTCATGAGTTGGGCTGTAAGTGGAGTTCTGGAATTAATCTAAATTCCTAAAAATGATTTTATTGATCTCTTAAAGAAAGGCAAAAAAAACAACCACATAAGCAAACCCCTGATACTTTATTCAGACTATCTGTTAAACTACAGAAACACATTCCACCCATATTTATCAGATCTTAATGTCTTTATTTGGATTAATTACTGTTCTACAGTGAGAAATAAGGCATCTATTGGCTTTGTGCAGGGATAGAGTAGATAACATATTCATGATCCTGCTCAGCACAGCTCTCATTCATCAGCATGAACTTAAATAGAAAATTTAAAACATGAAACTTAAAGATGCACAACAGATCTGTAGATTTAGAAAACTACTAAACCTTATTTGTTTGTGGATTTATAAACCCAATACCAAGTCCCTTTTACCTGTTTTCTCCTCTGTGTTGTTGTTGGGCCTCATAGAGCTCCATAATTCCAACCCAGACCTCAGATTCTGCACAAAGAACTCCTCTACCTCCTCCTCCTATAAAATATGATTTAAAAAAAAAAACAATCTTGCACTGCCACACATATAATTTAAGTAAGATTAGGAAAAAAAAATCCCACAAACGGCACTCTTCATAATAAGGGTTTAAATATATTCCTCTGTGTCAAAATAGCAGAATATGTAAGACAAGTATTTTGCATGAGTTTAGTCTTTTGGCAAATTTGCACAATGTATGATAAGAGGTGGTTGATATGAGAGCTGGGTAAATTATTTTTCTACTGCTGGTGTTAACCTTATCGAGTCAACACCATTAAATGTAATGATGTATAAAGAATATGTTATAAAATCAATCATTTAAACTACATATGAAGGATCTAAACTAACTGTGACATAGACACAAAGACCCCCAGAGAGAGCTTTTTACTTGTGAGTTGGTTATGCAAAGACTGTCAACCTGTTTTTTTTTTTAAAAACTTTTTTTGTGTTTACTTTGTGTTTTTATCTGCCAGTCAAACAGTTTTTCTTCATGCTAAAAAATAACTGAAATTGACCTTTATTCAGTAATCAGATGTGATATGCAAAAGACCTTTACCATTATCAAATCCTAAAATCATGAGGGAAAAAGTGGTTATCCAAAGAAAAGTCATCAAGAGGAGCCTCAAACTAAGTGTGCATTATGTTACATGTGTAGTTGACATGCTCACTAGAAACTCTGAATGTCTTTTAATGTTCTCTGCTTTCAGATTGTTGTGGCTTTTTCTTTCTTTTTTTTCTTTTTTTGGTTTGGCTCAAGAAATGTACCGCTGCAGTGCACTGGACAGCATACACAAGCAGCCGCTTTGATGAGAGTCCATGCAGATCTCTTACAGTACACCCTGATCCCCCCTGATCCCGGTTTCATATCCATATTTGTTAGTGTTGCAGTGTTGTTGCTTAAATTGTAAACATTTAGCTGAAGTTTGCACAGTCTAGATGTAAATTGTCCTAGATTGTATCATTTTAGCTGTTAAATGCCAAAAGTACTAAACAACTAATTGTGTGGAGATCATGTTTCATGGAAAATTGGAGGCAGGAATTATTTTTGGTCTTTAAAAAAACAGATTATCTGGATTATCGGATGAAGACCAAGTAACCCCATAAAACAGAGTACGCCGTCTGAAACTCTGCAGCTGGAGTAAAAAATGTTTCGCATTGATTACCAAAGGCAAACTTTAAAGTTTGTGCCCTTTCTGCATATCTGCTTTATTTAAATAAAAAGCCTCATGATTGCTTTTTCTAACTTTTTCCCCCTGAAACTCCACTACTGCCACCTGCTGGTCACTTTAAGGTTTAACACCATTATAAGCTGCAGGAAACTGAAGCTTGAATCCGTCTCGATCTTCTTCTGGTTTTCTAAAATGACCATTTAAGGTGCAATTTCCCTCTCAAACATATAATCCAATTTAGCGTGAAGGTGCCTGCAACAAATGTGCTGCCTTATTTATTTCTTGATCCAAATCCTTTATAAACTTTTTTTTTTTTAATGAAATATGTCGTTATCCCCCTATCAAAATAAAAACTATGAAATTTCTCTGTTGTCGAATCTTAAAACTTCTTTTCATTCCAGAAGTCTAAGAATTGCCATTGAAGCCAAACAGTAGTGATTATTAGAAATGATTCAAGATCAGACATGAAACAATTCAGCAGTTCAGGTTTATTGGTATCTTACCCGCCATATGACAAACAGAAGTATTCACAGCCTGTCAAATATTGACAATGCAGCTTCAGCCAGTTTAAAAACCACTTTTCAATCCCTCGCTTACAGAGATTTTTCCCATTCTGTGTCTACAGTACATATGCCTAAAAGGAAACAGAATTAAGATAAATAAATATAGGTTGGGATGTTTAGTCCCATCAGCTACAACACAAGAAAAAGGAGTGACTTCCACTGTTTGTAGGAGAGATGACTTATTCTGTACCTGAACTATTGGTGCTGTAAGCATAAAATTTGGAGATGGTAGGTCCATACAGGATCAGGATTTTTCATTATCTGACTTCAAAATGGGAGTACAACATTATAGAACTCAGCAGAACTGTGTTTGTGGCCTCGAAATGTGAATCTTCCCACATACGTCTGGGGGGGGGGGGACAGGCAGTCAGTGGTTCAGGTCGGCTCCTATGCAAAAATAAATAGGAGGTATGCAATCTTTGCCTAAAATATATCTTTACATCAGAACACACACAAAAAGGTTATATGTGCTGCTGGTTTCCCTTCAAAGTGGGCTCACATCTTATGGGTTTTCAACGCATGGAGCAAAGTGTCACTAAAAGGGACGAAGGTGAAAACGACAGAGCGACATCAGCTCTGAACGCTGGCCACACAGCTCTGTATACGAGTAGACTTCTGAAATCAAAATGTAAAAATTTAACATTCAATGTTTAAAAACAAAGATTTCCAAGAAGATGAAGAGCAGAACTAAGATGGTTGAATGAATAAAGTCTGCCTGGTTACGTTTCAGAGCAGCTCAGCTGCAGTTAGAGGGCAGCGATTGGTTTCAGATGGGAACAAGAGTCCTGACTCCTCCCCCAGCTGCCATCTGTCCCACCCTGCAACTCTCTGCTCTCTTTCTCTTCAGGCGTTTCAGACGAGTTGAGAACTTGTGTTTTCTTTTCTAACGTTGTGCCCATCTTCTTGACTACAAAACACTTCTTGGCCGTCAAACAGCCGAACCACTTACAAGAATTTGCCAACAGCAGGTTGACGCTTGTGGGCTTTATTAAATGCTAACCTCCACCTGGCTGAGGAATCTCACTGATTCAGACGGTAAAAGAACAAAGGCTTTCCAAGGAGACAGAGAGGATTTTAATCTGTTTAACCTGTCAGATTCTCCTCTTAGACACACACACACACACACACACACCACGTCTAAACTAAAGACCCTACAACAACTTAACTATATTTTACACATATTTACAAAGTAAACTGAAAAGTCTCATCAGATTAGAGTCCAGCTTCCGGCTTGATGAACAGGGCGGAAAACGCAAACGCCAGAAAAACAATCCCTCCAATGATTGTAACTGTGGAAACAAAAGAAATCGATTCAGTTTGACATAAAAAAAGCTTTCTGTGATTTCTTTTCTGAAAAAAGATGAAGTAAATTTATTTATATATATATATATATATATATATATATATATATATATATATATATATTTTTTTCAATAAAAATCACAAAGCACTTCACAATAAAACACAAAAACTTAACATAAAAAACCCAGAAGCAAATGAAAGTAAAAGCATGATTAAAAAGATGCATCTTAAGATGCGTTTTATCACTGACTCAGCCGATATCAGGCTGAGAGGGAAGGAGGTCCAGAAAGAAGGGGGCGCTGCTGCAAAGGCTTAGCTGCTTCCCTGCTTCAACACATCAGATTCAAATGAAATGGAGCTGAGAGCTTGTAAAGTTCTGCATGATGACTCGTTCATTTTATTCAGGTGTGTTGAGGCAGGAAAACATCTAAAGCCTGCAGGACTGTGACCCTTGAGGACCAGAGTTAAAGAGTCCTGCTATAGAAGATGCTACACCAGGGGTGGACACCTCTGGTCCTCAAGGCTGCAGTCTTGCAAATGTTGGGAGTTTCCCTGCTCCAACACACCTGATCTTAATATCAAGCTCTGCACCAGTCTGCAAATTTAGTCTGATCTGTGTCGGGTGTGTTGCAGCAAAGAAACCCCCAGCACTTGCAGGACTGCTAGGACCGGATTTGCACACCCCTGGACTACACAGATGCATGAAATGAACAACAAACAGGAATCAAAACTAATTCTGTATGGACAAGTTACTTCACTAGGATCCTTGAGAACCCATCAAAACAGCCCGACTCAAAAAAAAAAAACCAGGCTTATGACAACTAAAGATATTAACAGTGGGGATTTATCATAAACAGAACAAAAAAACCTATTTTTGCAGTAATGAAGGTTAAATATTTTGTTTAAATTCTGTTTTCCCAAAAGTGTAACAAACATGGATTTCCTTCCATTAAAGGATCCATTTATCTCCTTTCTCCAATGCAGGAAATGGAAGAATAACTAGTTTTTGAGCAAGTTGAATCAATTTGCCTTCGTTCATATTTTGGAGGTTTAAGAATTGCACATCTTAAGATCAATCCTGAACTTTCACCTCTGGCAAAGTTTCTGCACATTTCTTGGGAAATTGAAAGTCGAATCATGTAAAGTGACCTCATTTATTAACAAATACTACGCTGTAATGTCAAAAACAACAAACAAAGTGGGCAAATCGAATAAAAGACTTAAGTGGAATAAGCCGACAGTAAAGAACATCTCACCTGTTCTCACAGATATTTTCTGAGCGATCATTCTTCCTCCTATCACAGCCAGGCCTGTACACAGACAGTGTCCAAATGTGCCTCCCACTGCGACTCCAAAAGGATCCTGGGAATTTACAAAGGGAAATAAAACCCTTTCATATCGAAAATGCCTGAAAAATGACACAATCCAGTTGCAACATGTCTATTATCTGCACTGAGCCGTCTGGTTCAAAGCTTCTGTCTCCTGTTCCGGCTATAAAACCAATATTGTCAGACATACCATAAGATATTAAAACACAGTCGTGGCTCAGGATAAATGTAACAAACCTCTCGCGCTGCCAGAATAATGGTGGTCAGCTGAGAGCGGTCTCCCCACTCTGCGAGGAAGGTGAGGGTGAAGGCTTGGATGAAGATGGGCGAGATGCAGCTGTACCACTTCTGCTGAGGTAGGACCGTTCCCAAGCCGGCCTCCACATCTGGAGCTCCGTTGACGAGTTTAGACCGCTGAAGCTGCAGACATCGGACGACAACAGAAATTAACCGTCACCATTTTCCACTCATTTGACTGAATTCTTCATCATGTCTTCCTGCATGGGAATGGCTTTAATGTGTGATGGAGACCTGCCGACGGACAAAGTTATACAAGCAGTCCTCGGTTTACGAACGAGTTCTGTTCCTACGCTGCAGCGACACAAGAAGTTCCAATAAACCCCGGCTGCACAATGGGGTGGGCTTGGATATTAGGTGAGGTTGGATGTCCAACGGGCATGGTTGGATGTCAAATGGGCGTGTTGGGTGCCAAATGGGCGTGGTTGGATGTCAAATGAGTGTGTTGGATGTCAAATGGGTGGGATTGGATGTCAAATGGGCGTGGTTAGGGTTAGGGTTAAGCCAATCAAAATGTTGAGGGGGCAGGGTTGGTCGTCCAACGGGCGTGGTTGGGTGTCAAATGGGCGTGGTTGGATGTCAAATGGTTGTGTTGGATGTTAAATGGGCAGGATTGGATGTTAAATTGGCGTTAGGTTAAGGTTAAATTTAGAGTTAGGATTAATCCAATCAAAATGTTGAGGGGGCGGGGTTGGACGTCCAACCGGCATTGTTGGATGACAAATGGGCATGGTTGGGTGTCAAATGAGCGTGTTGGGTGTCAAATGGGCGTGGGTGGATGTCAAATGGGCGTGTTGGGTGTCAAATGGGCGTGGGTGGATGTCAAATGGGCGTGGTTGGGTGTCAAATGAGCGTGTTGGGTGTCAAATGGGCGTGGTTAGGGAAAGGATTAAAGTTAGAGTTAGGATGAATCCAATCAAAATGTTGAGGGGTTGGACGTCCAACCCCACCCAATAACCAGCCCCGTTTCATTCTCCAGGCTGCATCCAAGACCCTCTCAGAAATTCTGCTTAAGTTGGATTTTTACCCTTAAATACCCCCTAAATACACATATTATACATCATATGAATGGAAAAACAGTACAGGCAATTAAAATGGACATTTCAATTAAAATAAAATAAATATACACGCACTGAGGCGTCGTCTCAGCCTCCGCGTCATAAGAGCTTATACAGAACTTCGCAACTTGCTTGATTTTTTAAAATTGATATATTTATTCATTTGAGCATTGTAAAGTCGAAACGATTCAAGTCGAGAAGCACGTAACGCAAGGACAACCTGTGCAAGCAAGCTTGTGGTTTCATGCAAGTCACTTTTCTTTATGGTGCACTGAGAAAAACCTGATCATTACGAGGCTCAAGGTTGATTCTTAAAAATGAATTAAAAAAAAGAGAAAACAGGAAGATGGCATCACAGTCCACTGCAGTGTACCTGTGGTGCAGGTATAAATTAGTAGGAGCAGGAGAACCAGTGTTTTCATATGAGCACGATCAACTTCGTTTAATGACTAAGTTGATAGCCAACTTTGTGGTTCTGCTTATCGAGATTGTGAATATTGGAGTAAGTCAACCCAGGTAATGGAGATATATCCCAGGTATGGTAATCCCGCTGCATAGTGCAGGCCTCAGGTGACCTAGTCTTTGGTTACAGTTCAGTGAAAATGTCATGATCTGATCATGATCCAATCACAGAGCCACGGATAAGGGTGATAAAGGTACTATCTCTAAAGCTCTCAGAATTTAACTTTTTATATACATACATATACATATACATACATATACATTATATATACATACATATATATATATATATATATATATATATATGTATATTACACATATATACACATATATGAAAACCTAATTTTCTTAGACCCCCTTATGGGTTCTTAGGACTTTGTGGTATTGTGTGACAAAGTTCAGAGGTCAGTTTTGTTGATAAGATCCCTTTACACTGATATCTGCAACCACTCAACAAATAATGTTTTCATTAAAACCTCCTTTATCTCTATGTTAAATCAAATGGAAGATGGTATGTATTCTTCTACTGCATTTTAACCAAAGTCTGTGGAAATTGGGGAGTCTGATATCTTCTGAGGTGGGAAGGAAATATAAAAAATAAATTAATTAATTAAAAACAAAGCGATAATCACTGATAATACCATCAAAAAAATTCCATGGATCAGGAAACATGACATGGATGAAAGCAAAACTTGTGGTTTCCAAGCCCTCAGGCAGCAGTGAATTAAAAACAAGCCTGAATCTGTTATGGAAATGACTGCCTGTGCTCAGGATAACTAACAAAATTCACTGTCTGCACACAGTTTACCATGTTATCCATAAAAAAAAAAAGGTTATAACTGTCAAACTAAGAAAAAGCCATGTGTGAAAATAATCAAGACTGTCCCTATGACTGTCATCTGCTCTGGACTGTTTAAAACAGAAAGCTATTCTTCTGTAAGACTAATCAAAATTTGAACACTTTTACAGAAAACATGGAGGTCACACACAAGGTACCGGGTGCTGGACTCGCTTTCCTGCAATCTAGATATTTTACCAACATAAAGCATTTGATGCATCATGAGAAACAACACAGGACTGCAGAGAAACAATCAGCGAATCGGGTCTGTTTCGCAGCAGGCCACCCTGACCCTAACCCTCTTCAGCATGTGACAACTGTTGTCTCTTAGGACAGCTAATGAGGCTAAACTTCTAGGTCTATGCCAACTATAACATAGGAGCACCAGAAAGTATCCTAATTGAAATCATCACAAATTGTCATGGGGGTTTTTACATGGATGCTTTTGTAACTTCTGCATATGCAACAGTCATGGAGTTGCTCGCTGGACGTGGCAAGCAGAAGTGTCTTTCTAAATGTGGAAATCATTTGTCAACTTACTTCTTCATCCTTTCTCTTAATCTCAGCTTGCACTTCCTCTAGCTCTTCTTGGCCTTCATCTGGACTCATCTTCAATCCTTCTCTCAGCATCCTTACACCAAAGATGGCAAACAGAGCAGTAGACACATAGTATGTGTAGATCCTTGGTATAATTGTAGTAGCATAGCCGAAAAGCACTGGAGAGTGAGAGGAGAGAGTGGTCATTGTCAATTTTGTTAAGTTGTGGAGGAAACGGACCATTTTAAAATTGACAGATATCCAAACTTTAACCAACCTGAAAGACAAGTCATGATTCCCAAGGCCAGCATGGCCCCAGCTAGTACGGTGAGGCGGTTGTAACGCATGGCCATGATGGCTGCGATAAAAAATGTCTTGTCTCCCAACTCCGAGACGATGATGACGGAGATAGAGGCCACAAATGCATGAATGAAACCCAGGTTTCCTTTGCTGGGACCATCTTCAGAGATGATTGGACCTACTGGATGGGTACTCGATGCTTTCTACGAAGAAGTCAATACAACAGCTAAGTTTCAAACAGCTGTTCACTAAAGTTAGTTAGTTTATTCATTTCGAAACAAATGAAAGAAAATAAGAAAAATATACGTACATACCTATACATACATATATACATATACACGCATATGCATACTAATTAAGTAAACAATAATAAACACAAATACTAATATTAATAATAATAATAATTCCTCATCAATTTGATAATTAAATAAATTTGTTAGATAAAAGAAGTTTGAAAAAGGAGTGGGAAGAAGTGTACACTTATTTGGTATTCCCACCCTTTTCTACTCAACTAGTTTTCCATTCTGTCGCTGCAGATTGCAACATACTTATTCAATTTGCTACCTATATTTACTAGGGGTGTGACGATATGCTTTTGTCACGATTCGATTCCGATTTATTTGGGTGCCGATTTTATTTAAATTGCGATTCTCACAATTCTCAGATACTGCTGATTTTTTGTAGATTTATAACAAAAAAATGTATCAAACTTTTTTTTGCTCGTATTTTTTCATTTCAATGAGGAAAAAACAACACAGTAGCCAGACCATCATTCTACTGCTATAATGCCCAAGAACAAGTTAAAAGATCAATAAAAACCAATAAAAATAACAAAAAAATTTTTTTTATAGTGCATTCATTTTATTTGAAAAAAAAGAGATTTTTTTTAAACAAAAAAATATCTATTTTAATGTTGTGAAGAAAAAAAAAAACCAATTTCCGATTTGATTTTCCTTAATATTTACATTCACATATTTACACTTTAACACACATTTCCATATACCTCCATTCATATATACACATCCACACAGATATACTACATACATATACTTACAGCCATATCTACAAAATATTACATAAATATCAATCTACTGATTATATTCCTGATAACATTTTTATTTCATCCCTCATCCATCCAAAGTCATTTACATTCCTGAAATAATGAACAATGTAATTTGCCCCATTGAATACCTCTTTTTTAAATAGTTTTAAATGTGAAATAAACACTTAAAAGGACTGTAATAAACCAAGTGTCGCTAACTTTACACCCGGAAACCCAATGTTAGCATGTGCTAGGTAGCCCGGAGGTGCTAACATCAGCACCCCAAAACCAAATACCTCCTCTGCCCACAACACATTTAGTTGGTAATAATAAAGTAAAAGCCAGTACCTCCGGTTGTGGCTGCTCTTGTATGGTTTTGTGCTCTTCTTGAATGGCAGCAACTCCGACCGACCACAACAACACAGCTACGAGTGGAAAGATCACGTTTCTGCTAGCCTGCCCATCTCTACTCCCCGTCATTATTGCTACCCAAACCGATTTAACACGATTTACGCGACTTTTTCCTCTCTCGTCATTCACTTCGAATGATCATAAACAAAGTTGGAAAACTTCATGCTGGAATAACCATAGTTTAATATAACTCCTCGATAATACACGTCACAAGCAGATCGAGAAAACCAACTCAAAGGGGAAGTTAGAAATGTCGCTGCCGCATTGAATAACAGAGAGAGCATGTGATTGGACCGTTTTGGGTATGACGTTTTACGTATGTGTTGACGTTCTGAGCAGAAAGCTTTGTGATTGGACGGGTTAATTGTCGGTATCAGTTCCCAGAGTCGCCGTATGGGGGGAAAGTTAGGAAGATTTTAAGGGCCCCACGACTTGATATGGGCCCAAAAAGATGTACAAACTATATAAGAAAATAATTAAACCTTTATTAAAAATAATAAATACTTTTTTTTTCAAAGGTTGTAATAAAATATAGCACTAATATAAACTGATAAGCCATTTATATAAAAAATAACCTAGTTTGATATATGCACTGTGATTTAACCCTTTATAGGAAATAACTTAAGATTAGAAATATTAACCTAAAATTGTCCTTCTGGTATGAAGCAAGACCTCCATTCTGTTGTTACATTAAAAAAAAAAAAAAAAAGTATGCTGAATATGAAAGGAAACAAAGTGATCAAAAATAGTCACTTTCCTCATAAAGGGTTAAACACAGCCCTAGATCTTTATTATTCCTTTATTTTTTTTTTATCAGCTTGAAACAATTGAAGCAAAAACAAAAATCTAAAATTAGCGATCGAGTGGTGGGGTCTGTGTCATTGTCTTTCATAGGGCCCAAATTCCCTGTCAGTTCCATTAAAATACGCTGGGAAAACGAGTTAAATTTCTCTTGAATACTCTATACCAGCGGTTCTCCACCTTTTAGCAACACAGTACCCCTTGTAAAAAAATTTCAGCCAAGTACCCCTACCACTGCAAAGTACTTTTGGTTAAGAAAGAAACATGAAAAACAGCTATTTATCATTTGTGTTTAGTTTATTAAACTTAAACGTGCAAAACAATGGCAAATGTTTTGCACATCTCCACTACACTTCAACTAGGACTCCATCGTTTGTGTTGTCAAGGCGACAGTGACTGACGAATGTGATTTGGCTTATAACGGGTGGGCTTCAATTCATGTCTGAATGTGGGATTTTGGGAGGAATAAAATGGTGTAAGTCTAAATCTAAATTCAATTTATGAATGTACACTTACATTTATTGAAATATATTAAATGTTTATATAATTTTATATTATTTTATTTAAGGATGTTTTAAAGAAAACATAAAAAGGTATATGTTTTTCCAAAAAATTTCACGTATCCCCCCCGGAATGCCTTGAAGTACCATTAAGTACCAGCATTTTTTCCTCATAAATCTGAGACAGCTTACATCTCAGAGTCTTGTGCTAAAACTTCATTTACACTTACAAATTCTGTTTTTTCTTTGAGCTATTCAGGAGCTGCACTTGATCAAGAGCTTTTTGTTAAACAAGGGTGAAAATATTCAAGTCATTGCTCTTACATTATACTTCCAGCTTTTCATAAATCTCAGACACTTTTCACAGATTTTGCAGTTTCCAGATGACTGAAAAAAAGGCAAGTTCAGATCTTTCAGAGCACAAAAGGTATAAATGCTCTTCTGCACTTCGGGTATGACTCATATTTGCTAATGTAAAGCTCATGACAAAGCTGGCCTGCTAGTGCCTGGTTGAAGAACACATAAAGTACCACAAGCCACCAAGTCAAAGAGAGGGCACCAAAAACAAGGCTAAGAGAGATGTAGATCAGCAGCTCAGCAAAGTAATGTGGACATGAAACCAGCTCGAACCAGCCCCCCTTTGGCACTCTGTAAGTCAGGGTCTCCACTGTTCCTGCAAAATGGGACAAAAGACAACAGGCAAAAGTAACTACACATAGCAAAATTAGTCATGCACCACATCCCTGGAAGTTTCCACCCAGTCTCTGCAAGTTGCTGAACATATTCATGCAAACTTTAAAACAGGACTTCTTGCCAAGTCTTTCCCGTTGGCTCTAATAAGAAGCCTGGAAAGGAATGAATGAAACATGTCTGATTACAGCAGGTAATACTCTGGAGGATTTCTTGTGAGAACACGTCCATAATGGCAGCTGCTTCAAGTTCATTTCTGCCGGCATGTTTATTGCTTTTTCTTGCTCACCTAATATAAAACAGGTATCTTTCCAGAGCCTCATCCACCACACTGAATGCACTGTAAACAAACTATTTCCATTTCCAATGCATATTCCTTCTCAGTCCTCCACTTTGGTGCCACCCTGGAGTATTTTTTGTTTTAAGAAAGCATCTTGAACTTAGGAGTTACTGCTGTGAACTGCACAATATGTAAACAGATAACTGGGGGTAAGCCTTTGTTGTAATGTTGTGAAATCAAATAATTTTACCTCAAAACACTCTTTAAAAAAAAAAAAAATGTTGCTTTGTTATTGCTAGAAGTGCCAATCTGTTTACAACCAAATAAACATATTATTGGTTGGTGCTGTGACTCACTGGCCAACAAAAAGAACCCTAATGCTTTGTTTGTTAAAGGTACTCACAACTTTATAATTATATACTTCAAATTTTGACAATCTCTCCAAACAAAAAACACTTTTTAAAACAATAATTGAATATCTCCACTGTGATGGTCTGATTTTAGTGCCACATAAAATATCTACAGCCATAGAAAACTCTGCAATATCAAGATATAGCACAAAAAAAATAGAGTACAAACAACTGCTCAGGCTTACCTGATTTTCCAGTGCGCAGCCTGGCCAGCAGGACCATTGACTGATGCTGCAGAAATGAGGCTCCAATGAAAAGTAATAACCCACAGGTATGAATCCAGTTAAACTGAGAGAGGAGTGTGCCAGTCCCTAAAAAAACAGCAAACATTTACACCAGACAGTAGAACCAACCATAGGTCAATGAATGCAGAGGACTAACACCAATCTAACCTTTCTCCATACGATCCGAGCAGAGGACTGTTAAACCCAATACTACGTAATAACCAAGCCCGAACACATATTGCACAAAATGCATGACTCCATCAGAGAAGACGCTGACAAACAGGCACTCCAGCAGCCTCCGGATGGAGTGGAAGCAGAGCAGCACTTGAACCAAGACAGTAGACAGCTGTGGGACTTTAGACAGCATCAAGATTAGCAAGATTAGTATTAATCTTAACATGTGTTAAGATTAATAATAATAATAATTTTATATATATATATATATATATATATATATATATATATATATATATATATATATATATATATATATATATACACAGTTGTGGTCATATGTATTCACACCCTTTCATTAAAGAAAAAGCTGAATTTACAACAGTCACTCAAATAACTGGAGACTTAAGAATGGAACTATAACTAAAAAATTTGCAAAAATATAATTTAGTAATATAAGACACTGTTTTCGCATTTAATTGAGTTGAAGAAAGAAAGAAAAAAACAAACAAACAAATTGGTCCTGGACAAATTAGAGCACTTTTCTGTTGAACAGTGGGACAAAATACCTGTCAACAGGTGCAGAAGTCTGACTGAGAGGAACCTGACTGTAGCAGAAATACTAAAGGATTGTTCAACAAAATATGAATTTATTAAGGATACAATATGTAATAAATTATATAATATGTAATAAATTATCTTATTTGTTTGCTTTTTAAAAAAATATTTTGATTGAACCAGAATTAGAAAATAATGTTATGATTTTCATATAATTTTTATTATTATTTTTTATAATTTTTATTATAATTAATATTATTATTTCATATAATATTTATTATTACGTTAGTCAATGAATAAATATGAGCACAACTCTATATATATATATATATATATATATATATATATATATATATATATATATATATATATATATAAATATATATATATGTATGTATATATACATTAGGGAGTCTGCCATCCTACCTTGAGTGTTGGTGTATGTTGAACCTGTCAAAATATCTAATATCCCGTTCAGCCATGACGGATAAGACTGCGACCCATAAATAAAATTCAGGTATAAGACCAGAAGAAAACTATTCCAAGCGACAGAGATGGCATAAAAGTGCCAGAAATACCTGAAAGGCAGAAAAAAAGAGTACAGTAATTTTTTAAGTCAACTTAAAAGATATATGTTACATTTTACACATTTAATCCTAAAATTCCTGATTAAGCGCTAGAATTTAAACTGAACCTTTTAGCTTTTAATTCGGTGTATAATAATAATAATAATAATAATAATAATAATAATAATAATAATAATAATGATAATTTTGACCTTTTAGGAACGTCAAACACTCGAAGCCAGTCGGCTCGTTTGATGTTTTGTTTGGTTTTTCCGTATCGAATAAGATCCTGAAAAAACTCGTAGGCACGTGACGTCTCGCATGTTTTCGGCACACGAGCCGAGATTCTGTGCGTGAAAAAAGCCATAAGAAAGCACGAGGCGAGAAAACACCACAAAACATTGATCAGGCTCAAATCAGCCCAACTCAAAATCATTTTTCAACTCTGTGGTCGTGGACATTGTTGTGTGCAACGGTGAAAATAGACCGTCGACCAACGTTTCACAATGGTTCCGGATGAGACGGGATGAACTGAAAGCCCAAGTTGTTGTAATAATGTAAGAATTGTCATATAAAATTCATACCCATGTCCAAGTCCATATGATTAGTAATATAACAACTTTTCGGACTTATTTAACTTTTAGCTTTTCTAAATAGCGCAGCAGCAACATGTGGGAGAGGCCCCAGCTCCCCGGAACCATGAACAGGTTATTACAGTACTGTATGGATTATACAGCAGATGGCAGCATTTGAATCCATCCTCACTCTGTAGCCTTAACTTTAGTTCTCTGCATCTAATAAATCTAACAGAGGTGGTCCACTTCCCAAAACAGATAGGACAGTAATGTTTTTCTCATAAAAACTATTGGTTTTTAGTATCATTTTTCTTATTTAAAATTATTATGTTTCCCAGTGGCAGACATGTCACCCAAAATTACACTCACATACGGCTAATATGTCTGTTTTCACTGCAAAAAAAACGGTTCATAGATATATTAATGCATTTATTCATTCCAAACCATGTGACGTCACTCAGATGTATTCAACGTAATTTCACATGAAACAAGGAATTCACAAAACAGTGCTATTTAAAAGCTGGGATGGACAAGCTTGTGTGTGTGTGTGTGTGTGTGTGTGTGTGTGTGTGTGTGTGTGTGTGTGTGTGTGTGTATGTGAATATGTTATGTAAAAAAAAAACATTCATTATTCTGCAGTTTTCTGTTAATTGACTGCTCAGCTGATAGACGCATCATTTTCCCTCCAAGGATCCACTAAAGTGGCTTACAAACTAAGTTGAGTGCCTACACATTACTAACAAAAATGTAATTAATTTTTATCTATGCATCATACTATTTCATTATTAGTAATAACATATTTACACATCACAACATTTGACTGTTTTAACAAGTAATAGTGTATCAGAGAGGTTTTTTTTTTTTTGTTGTTTTATTCAAAACTTGCATTAATGTTGAGATTCAATTTCTTCATTTAACGAAGTGAATGGGTATTGTGGTTCAGGTAGTAAAGTAGTCACCATTCTGTCAGGATAACCATTTAGTCCACAGTATGTTTATGAATTTGGTAAGACATTAAATCCCGCATTTCATTTGCTGGATGAACGAGGAAAGCATATTAGGGATTTCAGAACCAAGAGAAAACTAAACGCATGGTGGAAGTAAAAACCCTGAAGATGATCTCAAGCTAAACTTTCTCCTCAAAGCTAGACAAGTTAATCACATGCTCCCGCCCTCTGCAGTATGGTCACGAGTCAAGAGAAAGTAGATGTGTTTGTCAGAAAAACTTGGTGAAGCCTTTGAGCCATCAGATTCCAGGATGCCTCTTAGAAGAGCACAGTATCCTGTCTGAGGAAGTGTGGACTGTTTCCTGTCCCCCTCCCTCCTCTGTCCTCAGTGTCCTCTTCTTCTTTTACTGTGCCAAGAGCAGGACCCTCAGCAGGCCCCAAGCATGCGGAACTATTTCCCATTGTAATCACGCTATTTGTTACATAAGTTTTGAGGAAATCCAAGTTGTGTACAAACTTAGACAATTAGATGTTCAAGAACCCAAAATATCACAGAAACATTTGGAGTTACATAAATGAAGAAGATGGAGACAACCTGTCTCTTTACTCTCTTTTCTTTTTCATGTATACACTGAAGGAGTGACTAAATGCAGGTGTGTAGTAATTTGAATCCAGGTGGGAAGCAAAGCATAACAAAATAGATGTATTATTTTCCTTCTTATGTCACATATTAACTGGAAAGGTACCTTTTACATAAGTTTTGTCAATCTACTGGGTCAGTGTTTAACAAAGTACTTTTAGAATCTTGTATGTTATTGGAGCATCACATCCTAAATAAATTGGGAAAAGTAAGAGTCAGTACAACGACACAACTGGAAGAACATGTTGTAACTTGTAAGGTTAAATGGAAACAGATCAAATATATTATAGGATTTAAAAAGGGAGCTTTTCACATCAAAGAGGCTGAATCGTGTTGAAAAGACTAAAGGAAAGAGGGACTACTCAGTTCAAAAGTTGGCATTTCTGTGGGGATGGGGGTATGCTGGTGCCTGTGAATTTGGCAACTTGCATGTTGCCAAACCTTTCTGCAGAGGTCAGAGATGAAAGGTAACTTTAGAGCAACATATGCTGTCATTCTGATGATGTTTTTCAGGAAATGTCTTGCATATTTCAGCAAAACACTGTTAAACTACATGGTGCATTTATTACAACTGCATAGCTCCATAGAAGAATGCTGTTCTGACCTGCATGCAGTTCAGTGCTACAACATTTAATAAAAGCAAGCATGAATGGTTGTTTGTCTCTCTGTTGGCCCTGTGATGGATTGGCAACCCGTCCAGGGTGGACCCTGCCTCTCGCCCCATGATTGTTGGGATAGGCTCCAGCTTCCCCACAACCCTTGATTGGACTAAGGCTGTGCTTTTCAGCCCTTTTTAAGCCATGAAAAGATCCAAAGGGACATCGCGAACCAAAAATATATTTTTAAAGCCTATGTTAATAATATAAAGTCCATCTTTTCAAAGTGTCTCAAATAGAAATCAGATAAACACAAGAAAACAGAATTTTACGATCTTTCACGTTCGCCTGTTTGAACGAACACAGAGCTGCTTTTTAGACCAATTAGGTGAAATTGGATCATTTCTCATTGCACACCTGATAATCTCTAACAACACACTTGACTGGCACAGCGGTCAAAAAACACTGAACTAAGGGATGTAGATAATAAATGAAGGATTTTTTTTGAGATTGTAAAATGTCGACTCTCAACATTTGGTAACGCCGAGATAAACGACTCGTGTACTTAAAGTAAGGGAAAGATATATATCTGACAAAAAAAGAGAAAATTCCTCACAGAGGTTGATGGACGGATCTCTAAATTCTCCAAGACATAGAGAGACATTCAGTAAAGAATGGGAAGGTAGAAACAGAAGAAGAGTCTGGAGAGAAATGGAGAGTTTTACAGAGATTAACATCAGGAAAGTCAGAGGAAAACAGGATAAAGAGATGGACAAATGGATCGATAAGTCGTTAGTCGGACTTGGGAAGGTGGACAAAGATGTAAGAATGGTGTGATGATGAGTGGGGATCAGATTTAATATATTCAAGAGATACTCTGGTAATAGTTGTGAAGAAACAAAGAAAATATGGGTTGAAAGAGAGATGGGAAAAAGTTTGATGTTCAGAAACAGGAGAATCAGATGGAGACGGCAGAGGAAGGATGAAGAACAAACTTTCAGTCTTTTTCTTTTTCTGCACGTCTTTTCTCTTTTCTACCAGCTATTATTTCTTCTTTTATTGTCTTTTTTTCTTTAATAGATTCTTACATGTTTTTTCATTTATTGTTCACTTTGACTCAAAGTCATTCTTTTATGTCTCCAATTTTAGCTTTTGATCCTCCACTGTTTATTCATAAGTAGGATTATATTTTAAAGTATCAACCATGCACCGCTTTCCCTTTTCTGCCTGCATTTATTTTGTTCAGGAATTCCTCTGAACAAGCTTTTTCTTCAGTGGTGGGACAGACATCTCTCTCTATTTAACCCTTTAAAGCCCAACCAAAGAAAAAAAAAAACTTTTCACAAAATAAAAAAAATACGGTAAATTTTTTACCATTTATTATAAGCTTTTTTTTCATTATTATATTGTATATTTTTTTATTTGTGAATTTTATTATTATTATTATTATTTATTTTAAAATATTTCATTTATTTACAACTATTTTAGTGTGATTGTTCGCTTCCTGACATCCATTAGGGAGCAGGACACAAGTATCAGCTTGTGTAAAACAGGGTTTTGAATAAAAGTTATACCATAAACTGATGCAAAATGTCTCAGAAACTGTATGTACCTGATACATTTGGCATTAAAGGCTTAAGGTGATTAATATGAAGTCCTAAACTTGCATTAAAGTCCTTCAGGCAGCAAGTTTGAACCTGCAAGGCTTTGTTGACTCTTCTGAGCTTATCAAGCTCTGTGTTTGAGGTGCTGTCCACACATTCCCTGTTGTTTCAGAGTGTATTGCACCAGGAACTCAATAAGCTGCACACTTGCAAATATGTACAGTGGGCTGGATGTCCTTTTAAAACTTACTGTTGATTGTAGAAAACAGAATTATCACAAATATTGTTCCTCTCTCCACATGACAAGAACTGATACAATCTGTTTGGGCATTTTTGTAAATATTAGCGACACACACGCAGGCATGCAGTGCAGGATCCCTAATGCCTGAGTGAATGAAAAAGTAAAGAAAAAAAAAATCAAATTTATTGACTTATATTAATAAAGCATCAAATTACTTAATTTGGAGAGAATGAAGCAGAAATTCAGGAAATTATTCATTGCAAATAACTAGATGTTTATCTGAGATAAAAAAAAAAAAAGGAGCTAAATGTAGTCTCAGATAAAAACAAAGAAAACATGACACTTTATCCCATGTCATAACCTCAGAGGAGCTAAACCCAAATACAGAAACAGCGTGTGGTAACTAAGTATACGCTATGATTTAGAAAGTTAATTGAAGCAACTTAAGCAGCAACAACTTTACTGTTTCTGTATTACCTTAATTTAGCAGCCTCTCAGGGCGAATATTGATGATTACAGAACATTTTTATTTTCTTTTTCAGTCGTTCTGTTTGAATTCTGCTGGTATACAGAGTTTAACATTACCTCAATGTCTGCAGGCTGTCCTGTGGTGTCCCGTCATCACCCTTCCACCTCTGTGCTTCATATCAGGCATGAAGCTTTGTGTTGACATGAAGCTCAAGCTGAGCTGCTGTTTTCTCCCAGAACCGTTCCAAACAAGCCTAATTTATTCAATCACTATTTTATGTGTACTTGTGATTAACTTTAGCGTGCTTTGGCTTTTAGTCTGAGATGTACCTCTTTGGGTTTCTAAGCGTTGCACATTCTGACCTCGGACTGAACATGTAGGACATCCATTCCTGTGAAAATCAGAAGCTGCCTTGAATGTTTTCTAAAACTGAACAATCTTTCTTTCTGTAAGATCATGGAGTGACAAATGTTTGAAAATGGTCTTATAAACTCTTCCCAGGTTGATGAACAGCACCTGTTAGTTATCTTTCCTTCCTGGTGTTGTGTTAATGCTCTGATTAGACATCTGTCTTTATGGCGAAGCGTGGAGGCGCTTACAGCTGCTAATCAGGTGCAATTGATTAAAATCTCCTGGCTAAGTTTCTATTTGGTGAGCCCAAAAAGGCCCAACAGGATGAAGTTCATCTCACAGTTTCAATACAAGGTTTGAGGAATCAAACTTCCAGTTGTTTAACAATCACTCCTCCTCTTTCCATCTGCAGCGGCTTTTTAATGTATCAGTGGGTCTCTCAGACGCAGACAGGAAAGAATCAATCCACTGCACCATGAGTCCCACTGAAAAATGTCCCCCAGACCCAGGCAGCAGGTGTCACATCAGAGAGGAGGATGCAGATGTAAGTAGTGACAGCTTATTAATACAAAACAGAAAACCTCACTGAAACAGCACGATAAGCAGGATTGACAGTTCAAACGCTCACGTATTGCCTACACAGAAGGGAGACGTGGAGCGTGCTGGGTGTTGGGCAGTGAAGACTGTCTGAGACGGAGGGGACTGAGGCCTCTGTCTGTCCACATGTACAGGAGCAGGGTATCTCACAAAACAAAGATTGATTTGGCCTGTCATCCACACGAAAATACAGATTTATGTAAACAAAAACGGTTCTTTAAAAAGCCTCCAACAAAGTGAGACTATATACACACATAGCCAGGTTTTAGTAAAACCGGATATCTTGCCCCCACCGGCCAGTACAAAAAAAAGTCGACACAATACAAATCCATCCACACATAACCGCATTATTAAGCACCTTCATCGCATATCAAACCTTTAGGTGGCGGTAGCGCCGCCAATCCTATCCAATCAGAATAACCTTCCATCTCATGACGTCATTCCACACAAAACATGCCTCGTTAGGTGTTGGAAAATAACCATCCATAATCTCATCCTTCGCCTTTCGTTGCCTGTGTGGAGCAGGACTGATGGCAATGTAAAAACAAACATGGACAACAGAAAACTTCGATACAGTTTTGAGGACGTGCATGCTGTTGTACACAGAGGTCACACATGTGACGTTTTAAAACCTAAAACACCGGTTACGTGCATGTTGTGGACGTATAACCGGATTATTCACAAATCTTCACTCCGGTCAGAGGTTTTTTTTTAAAAGAACTGTTTTTCAGTGCATAAATGTGAATTTGTGTGTGGATGACAGGCCAACTCAGAGAAAAGTATCTTGGTTTTGTGAGTTACCCTGCTACATGTGTAAAAGGCCTGAAGATCTGTTAATACTGCGTTTGCTTGTCTGCATGTAGACATATATAACCTGGGTTTTAGGTTTAGAAACATCACTGTCTGCAACAAAAAAAATTGCAGTGCGACCATGTGGAGTGAACAACTGGCGACCATGGAAAGCCTAAGTTTCCGTTCCAATGTTAAAGGACTTTTAATAGTAGTTGAGTAATTTTCACGACATTTTTTTCTTTCCATCTCTTGTTTGATTGGTTTTCTGTTTTTTTTGTCAGCTACTTTTTAAAAAATTACTATTGAGTGAATTTAGTTCTGAACTCAACGAACTAAAAATTGATAGAATTCACTTTGTCAACATTTAAAGGAAAGATATGAAAAAAAGAAATGTTGTAAAGGCATACCAATCATACCAGCAACACCACTTTATCTGAACTCATTCCTCCTCCAAATGAATTATTGACTTTGCTTATATGTATATCATTGTTGGATTGTGCTGTACATGTGCACTAATTTCAGGTGCAACTGCAAATTATGATTATCATCAACTTCATAGTAGTTAAATATTATGGTGTCTGATTGACAAGCTTCTTAGAGCAGGTTTTTTTTTTTTTTTTTTTTTTTTTTTAAAATTAAACAGCAGTTCTGTATGGTGCATTAAACTCCTGCTGTTTTAGCTGAGTTATTCTTCCCTTCAGTCACAACAATGTAAAACTGAGGCACAATCTGACCCCATTCTCTCTGACTAGCGTGCAAAACCCATGCAGCCATTCTTTCTACACTAAATTGTGGGACTTTGACCTTTTAAATCACTCTTTTCATCTCCATGATATAAACCAAAACAATGCTGAGAAAATTCATCACTTTTTTTTGTTTTGAATAAAGCAGCTGCTTTAGGATTATGCTTCCATACAGTAAGGATTTTTTTTTCTCTTGCAAAATTCACGTCATAGCTCTCTGTGGTGTAGCCTTATTATTTTTAAAAAATCAGATATGACTAAAAAGTATTTTGTTCCACGTTATTTCCTGCCTCTTACTCGCCACTTCTTGTGTTTCCTTCAAATGTTTAAAAAATATATCTTTCATGCTTTTTTTTTGTTGTCTTCGAGTGGGCCGGAGTTCAAAGCAATGATTTAAAAAAAAAAAAAAAAAAAAAAAAAAAAAGTTAAATGTTTCTGTTTCCAGTTTTTCCAGAGTGGCATTTGATGTGAGGTGTCCTCCAGGAAGTGATGAAGTGGAGGGAGGAGGTTTAGTAGGCAAAAATGTCCCTGTAGAAGTGACCAGGCCAGGAAACATGTGGATGCAGAACATAATATATGACCCCATCATCTCACTAAACCTTCTGAGTCCGTGCCGCTATCAAAACATAAGCCTCCTCCCTTCTTGGCAGGTAAAACATTAAGAGTGAATTAAACTTATATATTTTTTATTTATCAAATTATAACCTGCTGTCATTCAGCAGGTTATTTTCTTTGCTTTTTTCACAAGAGAAAAGTGGTACTTTGGTAGTTTTCTTCCAGTAGTTTGTGGCATTTCTGGCTCTGTATCAGGTTTCCAAAAGCTTAACTGACATCTTTATGTTTGTGTTCCTTACAGAAAATTATTGTATTGGGTCCATCTTGTAAGTAGCATCAAGGATTTCAGCGCTGCATCAATTCTTGATGAAAAACTGCCGTTCCACCACATTACAAAGGTGCTCGACTGGATGTAAATCTGGTGACTGTGGAGGCCGTTGGAGGACAGTGAACTCATCATCATGGTGGAGATGATGTGAACTTAAAGACAAGGTGCATCATCCTGCTGGAAGTTTCCATCAGAAGATGCTACACTGTGCTCAGAAAGGGATGGACATGGTCAGTAGAAACACTCAGGTAGACTGTAGTGTTGAAACCAGGCCACATTGATACTAACGGGCCCAAAGTGGGCTACAGAAATATCCCCCACACTTTGCACCACCAGCAGTCTGAACGGCTGGTGCAAGGCAGGATGCATCCATGTTTTCATGGTGTTAGCATCATATTCTGACCCTTCTATCTGATTATGGAGCTGAACTGGAGACTCATCAGACCAGCAACGTTTCTCCATCTTCTATTGTCCAGTTCTGGTGAGTCTGTGTGAATTGTAGCCTCAGTTCCCTGTTCTTACTGACAGGAGTGGGACCCAGTGTGGTCTTCTGCTGCTGGAGACCATCTGCTTCAACGATAGACATGCTTCCATAGAGATGCAGCTCTGCATACCTTATCTCCAACCAGTCAGTTCATTCTCATCTGACCTCTGACATAAACAAGTTAAGACCTGGAGATTATCTCAGTGTCAAATTCTCAGTATATCAATAGATTCTGAAATATTCACACAGACCAGTCTTTCACTCTCATTGAATTGTCTTTATTTATGTATTTGAATACCCTGAATAGTATTTCTAAGGAGTTGGTGATAAAGATTCCGCCAGAACTAATAATGTGGTAATGTGGTAGTGGTAATGTATACCACAGCTAATGTTAGATATGGAATAATATCTAAACTTGGAAGAAAAAGGAAGTAACTAAATTTGTGTATGTTTAATTGAGTCTCCTCTTCAGTAATACAACTGGTCTTGTATGTCTAATTCAGGGGTGTCCAGCTGTGTTCCTTGAGGACCTGCAGGTTTTCAATGTAGCTGCTTCAAAACACCTGCCTCAAGTGAATCATTGTGCAGAACTTGGTTGTTGGATCAGCAAAAGCCAGGTGTGTTGGAACCATAGACTGTACATATGAAAGATGGACGGAGCCTCTAGCAGTTAAAAGTGAAGCCTATGTGGAAGTGCATAAAACTGCAGTTCCCCCTTCATCCACTAGGGGCTCCAAAACAGAGCAAATCCCCACAGATTCTCATGTTAAAAAGACCAACTTCACAGCAGAAATAAACATGTTTACAGCCTGGTTCAAAAATCCATTTTCAGTTTATAGGTCAGGTTTACCTTCATGACAACTGTGGGGGGGAGTGAATTTTTTTCTAACTCGCCCGTTTAAAAGTAATTTAATCTTGAAGTTCGGCATATTTAGGGGCGTGTCCTTTTGATGGACAGATACTCAATCTCCCGCTTCAAGTAAGAAGAACGTAGCCAGCTAACAACATGACTTAGCTTTAGCCCGCTTACCTCTGTTAGCTGGTTAGCTCCTGTTATCTCAGGGTTAGCTCGGTTAGCTCTTAGCTACAGAAAGCTCGGAGTTTGCTCGATGTCAATCATCCACCATGACGCTCACAGCCCCCCTCTCAGCTCCACCTCTTTGCCAATATTTGTATTTTCAGGGTGAGACGACGTGCATGCCTTTTCCAAGATGGCGACAGTAGGAACCGCCCACCGAGCTTCAATTCAGCTCTTCAGAAACCTGTGAGTGACGTCACGGAGGCTCCGTCTATCTCTTTACATACAGTCTATGGTTGGAACAGGAATGCGTCATAACATCTTCATGGTCAACTTTAGACACCCCAAGGCCCAGTGAGTTACTTTCACAGCAAGAATGAACTTCTAAGGTGCATGCATTTGTGAAATCAGCAACACATATGTGTGTAGAGTCCTAAAAATGTGCTAAAACCCCTTGTTGTATTCTCCTGTTTCCAGCGACTCATTCTGAGTATGGTGCCAGTCACAGCTGTGTGACTGGCACCATACTGGCACATACCTAAACAGGCTTATGTAGGGGGGTATTTTAGCTTGACAATGCTCTTCCTCCCCAGAGACCCCAGATTTGGAGGTGGAGAGGATGGAATGGCCTGCCATGAGTCCAGACCCCAACAAGCTGAAGTGGGATCAATTTGGATATCCTGTGACCACCATGTTGGTTGACTTTCAATAAGTCCTGGTTGAGAAATGAGATGTTATCTCCCAGTAAAATGTGACACTGAGCTGGTGATCAGCATGAACAATACCTTGACAGTCAAGGTATTTATCAACAGGGCAAACAGACACTTCAGAAGTCATGGCTAATTAGCTTAGCTTGAGTGGATTAGCATTAGCAACTATGCTAAAAGACAAGCTTTCAAACTGAAAGAGTAGACCTCGAAAGCTGAAGTTCAGTGTTTGTCCAGTGTGGACTGTCTGGCAGCTTGGCAGCGTGGAGACGCTCCTCCTCCCGTGCAGGCTGCTCTCCGAGGCGCGTCTCTGCATCCTCAGCAGCAGCAGTGGCTCCATGGGGACGCGCACTGGCGCACTTTACGCAGCACATTCCCATCAGCTGGCTGAATCCACGACTTTCAAACTGTTTTTGAAGTGGAATATGAATCCTAATTGATCAATGGATTAAGCAAGGCGGGAGTAGGATATTTCTTTACTGTTATTGTACAGTTTTGATCTGGATTTGGATGAGGACTCTGTCTCTACCTTCTTTCGGATGATGGCGCAGGCACTCTCCGTCATTCCATTCCTCGTCTTCATTTTGGAAACAACTTGTGTTGCTGGTAATATAATTGATATTGATGTACTTTGACTAAAACAGCCGACTAAGTTGAGAGACATGAGCAACTTGAAATGGATAAATAGTTGCTGAAATGTACGTTTTTCTGTCAACTTGACTGAGAAACTTGGCAAAACTTTGGAATTTATTACATTTCCACAGATTTACAATTTTAAAGTTTCCTCTAAATTATGATTTTCTTGATGTTTTCTATCAGAACATTCGTTGTAAGACTTTTTTTTAGAGAGATTTTGACTAATCACATCTCTGCTGTTTTTGCTTGGATAATAATTGTAGATATTAATCTAAACTTTTAAAAAAAACTTTGATTCAATGCATATTTTATGTAAAGAATTTTAGTATGTACTTATTAATGCCTATTACTTATTCTTTAGTATCTATCTAGTACCACAGGTAATTTATTTCATGCTGATAAAAGGATGCAAATCTTTGCTTATCTGACAAAGAAGTGATTAATTTCTTCTC
Source organism: Telmatherina bonti (assembly GCF_933228915.1). NCBI lineage: Eukaryota > Metazoa > Chordata > Actinopteri > Atheriniformes > Telmatherinidae > Telmatherina > Telmatherina bonti. The sequence continues at coordinate 30,663,936 of NC_136626.1, forward strand.
TTCTTTAATTGGAAAATAACTGTTAAAAATATCATAAAGTTACGTTGAGACAAATTTTTATGAGGGTCGTCTTGACCACTCACTACAAAGCTCCTTTTTTTTCTCCATACAATACAATATGTGCTTTAGGGCCTCACAGGGAGTGGGTGGGCAGCCTGTATCCTCAGAAACAGGAACCCCACCTAGGCCACACTGTGCTGGACTATGGAGCCTGACCCAGCCCATCTTCCTCCGCTTCCTGTTTTGACATTGTTCCGCCATTTTCTGCAACAGTGGAAAAAAAAAGGCCCTGCTGAAGCCAAAGACCCCATTTCAAATCACACCATGTTGGAGAATGTCTTTGTTTGCAGCATACTTTCAGTTTCTGCCTCTTGGCTGATGTTTCTGGAACTAACAATGACTTTTGACCACTTTATACATCAAGTATTTTCTTTGTTCTTCCAGGCTGATGTCATCAATGCTGATTGTGTTTGTTAGTTTCTTTTGTAAATGACCTGAACTGTTGATTCCTCCAGCCGTAGACATGCGGTTCGTGCCCGATCCACCAACACTCAACATCAATGGCACCTACAGGATGAACAAATCTGACAACCTGGAACTAACATGCAGGTGTGTGTAAATGGATTCCACTGCCTTCCATCCACTTATCTGGCCATTCAGAGTACAAACCTCTGTGTGTTCTACCGACAGAGGTCGACAGATCCTGAAGTGGTCAAAGCCTCTTACAAGCACTCACATCTCCATGAGCGACTGCAGCGGGTCGGGGCTCTTCTGCACCACACTTACAATCATCAACGCAACCGTGAATGAAACGGGACAGTATCGGTGCCATTATGAAGACATGAAAGTTGAAGATGGGAAGACGGCAGCAACCGTTTACGTGTTTGTACATGGTATAACTATTTCAAATCTTTTTCAAAACAATGTTTTGAGTCTTAGCGCCTGTTCTTTAGGCCTCTGCTTGAAAATGGCGTTCCCTTACTGAAACAGTTACATCTCTCTGTGTACAAAGTTTGTTGGAATACTTTGTAGTCATAGTTCAGGGTTTTTTCTTAAATTGGTAATTATCAGTTTATAGTGAAGAATAAATAAATTAAGATTGCATGAAGAAGAAATTTAAAAAAAAATGTAGATGAATATTAATATCTCTTCGATGTTACGAGTTTCCCTGCAGCAACACACCTGACACACATCAGACTTGTGCAGTGCTTGGCATCAAACTCTGCACAAGTCTGCTAATTAGCTACTGATCAGAGTCAGGTACGTTGCAGCAGGGAAACTCCCAACACTTGCAGAACTTCGGCCCTTGAAGACCTCAGTCGACCGCCCCTGTTTTAAAATGCAGCTATGGCTCTAAATCTCCATCAAATTATTGTTCAGTTGTGAACATTGTCTCTGGAAATGTCAACTCTGATAGTGTGAAGCCGAACCAAATGAGAGCATTTTTTGCACAATCAGTTCAGACGAGCTCTCCAAAATTATCATTTTGGCCCAGTTTAGCCGTCTGCTTTCAGTTTTTAAAATTCTGACACATTATTTATCCTAAAACAATCTCCTTTCAGCAATTTTTTTCAACAAATAATCCTCAAAAATACACATTTGATAACAGAAATGAACAACTCCGTAAACAAAACAGTAGCAGACATTTAAACAAATGGCTGTAAAGTAATAGTTTGGAAGCAAAATAAATTATTGTTTTTGGCCTTTAACAGCCTGACAGGAGAGGGATTAAACTATTTAAAATAATAGTTAGTTAAATGTAACATACCATGTCTTAACTCTGTTTCCATGAATGAATTTTCCAAATTCAAACAGTCACAAGTATTTCCCCATTAGTTGAATCGTCCCCGACTCCTGCTTGAAGAGGCCGTGTGAGTGCCGATGTCACTTTTTCTACTGGCCTACTTCCATAAGTAAACGTAATGTTTGTACATGTGCTCTGTTTCAGATTACAAGGTGCCATTTGTGCCATCGGAGAAGGAATTTGAGGTGGTGTTGATCCGTGAAAGTGAGCGAGTGGTGATCCCATGCCGAGGCTCGTTGGAGGATCTGAATGTTACTCTCGACATTGTAAGAAGGAAATCTTTTTGTTTTTGCCAGTTATGTCAGCAACTCCAACAGATATTAAAAACTTCATGTGTTTATTGTAAAACAACCTTTCAGTGAAATTTGATCCCCCCTTTTTTTCCTCTTTCATTGGATGGGATCTGTCCCCACCTGTGTCTCCATCCACTGCCCATGTTTACCTATACTGGTTCCCAGTCTGACACTTCCACTTGCCTTCAACATCTGTGATTTTGGCATGTTTACATATTCACCGTCTCCCTCACAGTGGCACAGTGGCCCTGGAGGACTGTATGTCCCCTGTGAAACATACATGCAGTGAGGCTGTGGGTAAAGCTCAGCAGGCTCAAGCAGAAACTGCTGTTACTGCATTAATGCCTGATTTTGTTCATGATTTTGGGGCCTTTCAGCAAGAAGGAAATAGAATCATATTTATTTATCTAATTCAATAACATAGTTTAATTTCCTGCCTGGTTATTTGAATGTTTGTCAGATTTCAAGCTCCAGTTCACAACACAGGTTTAACATCTTTAGCCTCCGAGAGCATTGAGTTTTTTTTTTATTTTTTTTTACTGTTATTGTGACAAAATGCCTTTATGTTTAATCAAATCAAATCAAATCAAACTTTATTTATGAAGCGCTTTTCCAACATAAAATATGTAACTCAAAGCGCTTTACAGTTTAAAATCAGACACAAAAGAAAGAAAACACACAGACAGACACATTATATAAAAAGATACCTCCAACCCCCCTTTTTAGAAACATCTAAATGAAAGAGCTAAGTGCAGACGGACTAGTCGTGGAAACCCCATCTGAGGAGCCGTTTGCACCGGGGCAGAGCAATGGCAGGCACCAGCAGCATGACGTCATGCTCTGTCCATGACAGAAATCTCTGTCAGAAATGTTGACAAACCTGCTGATGTGTGACGGGAACATGTGCTGATGTTTTTCCTTATTTTTCTTTTTTTGCCGCAAAAAAAAAACAAAACAAAAACCCAACAATTTCTGTGTCTGTCAGAAGTATCCACTCAAAGAGCTCCATCCTAATGGGAAGGATTCTGTGTGGGATGCCAAGACAGGATTCATTGTTCCCTCTTATCTGATCAGCTACGCCGGCGTTGTGTCCTGCCACACTCGTATCGGAAACGAGACCTTCAAGTCTCCTCTGTACATTGTGGCTGTTGTTGGTAAGATGAAAAATAAAGACACATGGTTATAGCATTTAAATCAGGTGGGATCTATGAGATCTGTGAGAGTGGGCTTGATTGTGTGTGAACGAGGGACTAGGGGAAGAGATCATGCAAGTGTGTAGTCTCAGGAGAACAATAGGCTGTCTGCTGACTGCCGTACCTTCCCTCCCTTTTCCGCAGGATACAAGATTTACGACCTCACCCTGACCCCCACGCAGCAGAGGCTGTCTGTGGGGGAACGGCTGGAGCTCAGCTGCGTTGCCCACACCGAGCTTAATGTGGGCATCGAGTTCAACTGGACACACTCCAGTGGGACGCTGGTCAGTGCCCCGGCCTCTTATACGTTAAATGTCCTTGTATACTCCTAATGAACTCATACTCACTTCAGATTCAAGTTATTCAAGTTATTTTGACTCACTAATGAGAAGACAGAGAGACCAGACGTCTCGTGTCACACATCCTCTTGTTCTTGCAAATATTTGCGACTTCCTGATTTCAGGAATTTTCCAGCTTATCCATGTACCCTCAGGTCAAAGTGCAGAGGTGCAAAGATGTGTTTTTAATGTTCTGACTGCCTCTAAAAGAAGAATTTATTTCTTTAAAGTAAAGAAATTCTCCTACATTGGCATGTTGAGATCACATGTACACACTCAAAAATAGAGGTACCAGCTTGTACCTAAAAAGGTACGAATGCTTGTCGCTGGGGGTGTACTCTTTTGAGAGACATTTCTGTACCCTTCAGTTCTGGTCTATTTTTGTACCTTATCAAGTTCAACCTCACCTTATTAAGTCATGTTTTTTTTATGTTTTCCACAGCATTAGGCCTGGTCCATGCAACTTAGCAATATTATCTTATCTTTAATCTAGAAATAATCTTCAAAAACTCAAACTACTGACCAGCCATACACTTAGTTTGCAGCATCTGACCTTCATTGTCTGGTGTAGTAAATGACTGTTAAGTAGTACTACTGTCATCAACTCTGCTCTAGTTTGTAACATTACAGCCATTAACATTACATTTTTCAATGCTGCAGGTACCCTGATGGTCGAAATGGTACAAATTTGTACTTTATGTCACTGTGAACCCTTTTTCGTACTCTGAAGGTGTGCTTCTGGTCTCTTAAAGACCAGTATTGTACTTTTGAGAGAACATTTCTTTAAAATGTACCTATAGGTACAGAAATGTCCTCATCTTGTACCTCTATTTTGGAGAGTGTAAAGGAAATTTTTGTTTTTGCAATGCCAGAATTTAGACCGTGGTTCCAAGTCATCCTACACGGTGTCCCATAAGAACAAGCTGTGGAAGTCTCTGGAGCTGTTCAGCACTCTCATCGTGGAGAATGTGACAGTGGATCACACCGGAGAGTTCACCTGCACTGCTTCCAGTGGGCAGATGGAAAAAAGTGCCACAGCATACCTTAAAGTTTATGGTGAGTGCAATGAAAGCGTCTGACGTAGGACTGCATAGTCAGATTTCATTTTGTTTAAATTCTAATTATTCCTTTGAAAAGTACTTGACATTGGAAAAAGACTAAACTAACCTTCAAGAAAACAAGGAGGACCTTGTTTGTCACTGAGAGGGAGCTGAGAATTAGGGCGTGTGTGTTTTATCTATAGATGTTAAATAGTTTAAACTGTTTCCATAGTAAGTATTTCATATTTCATTAGAATCATAACAGGTCTGATAACTGTGTCTGTCACACTACTTTACCATGCTCAATGCTCTGTAAAGGTCTAGGCATTAAAATATTCCTATATGCTACTATAAATATTCATTATAGCATTATAGTTTCTTCAAAACTAGAGACCTTTGCTTCAGTTTTTAAAATCAGAAATATGGATCTAATTCTGTACTGATTAATACTAGTACTAGTACTGATTACTAATTAATAATACATGTGAACTGATCATTTTGTATGTTTGATATGAGTTCTTCAGAGCAAATCGTTCCCAATTACGTTATAAAAGAAAGTGCTGAAATATTGTTAATTTATGTCATTTTATGTTCCCAGAAAAGCCTTTTCTTGACATGAAAGAGCCCTGGCCACAGGTTTTGGAGGCGAATATGGCGGACCAAACACCTACAGTGATTCCTGTCAAGTACTCAGCCTACCCTGAGCCCAATATTAAATGGTACGTTTACAGCCCAGCTGCAGAAGTTTTACATTTAGTAGACTCCATAGCTTGTTTGTTATGCTGTTAATCTGCTGCAGAACCATGCATAAATCTTCAACCACCCCTAATCTCTTGATGTAATGAAAGGAAAATTGTGCAGGACTTTATTGAAATATGTATAAAACAGATAAGAATGATTTAAACATTATTTATTAAACAGATAAAAAATAAAATGAATTAAACAGATTCCTTACAATGCAAATAATCTTAGAAGTCCTTAGAAAGTCTTGGAAAACCTCAGACCTGCTGTGTTGTCAGTAGTTTTTAGGAATAGTTCTCCAGGTGTCTTGAAGTACTTTCCAAATCTTATATTTGTATGTTAGTTACCTTCTGTTCCCTTTCTCTCTCAAAATGAGCCCACACTGCTTCAGTAAGGACGAGCTCCTGGCTCTATGAAGGATTCATTCATCAGAGTTTCACTTCTGGAATTTGGAAAACTTCAGTCTGAAGTTTGTCTTCCCTAAAAACCCAATGAGGCTTCAGTGAACAGTAGTTTCAGATACATTTCTCTGATTATGTGTCAGATCTTTGCTGGATATCTTATGTCCTATCATTTCTAGAACCTGACACATCTGCCTGTTAACCTGTATTATCTTTGGTATTTTCTGTAGTTATGTCTAAAGCAATGCGAACATATTCTAGCTTGTGCAACAAGCTCCTTGTACCAAAGTGCCTAAAAATATTATTTAAAAGTGGATCTTTGATATGTGAATGTTTTAATATGTCACAGATCAGTGTTATGTGTCTTAACAAATTAAAAGACTTTGAAAATTCTCAGATAAAAAGACTGGACTAAAAAATGAGTGAAAAAGCAGCCGATGTCCAAAGAAAAACCTTTTTATGATTTTCAGAAAGTGTAGATCACTTTAAATGATTATCAAAATATCTGGTTCCTTGAAAGCAATTAGGTATAAATTGAGGGATGACCTAATAGTTTTATACAGTACTGTCTACACCACTTAATTCCATGTCCTACAGCTTTGAAAATGTGAAAAAAAAGTGAGATTGTACAAGTTACAGATGATTTTTTTTATGTTTTTTTCTGGGTACCCAGGTTAAAAAATGGCCAAGAGCTGAAGGAGGACTATAGAATAAAACAGAGGAGTAATACTCTCACCATCTACGGAGTCACAAAGAATGATTCGGGGAATTACACGGTGATCCTGAGCAACAAGATCACTAAAGAGGAGCAGAGACGTTCTTTCCAGCTGCTGGTTAATGGTATGTCCTCGCCAAGCGCTCTTTGGAAACTTTGTGTGGCAGGAACAAAAAGGTGACTAAAGTGCACTTTTTTTCCCAGTACGTCCTCATATATTCGAGAAGGAGTTACCTGTGAACACCGTGTATCCGTACGGCGACAGCCACACCTTGAGCTGCACCGCTGGTGGATTTCCCATCCCTGCACACATCCAGTGGCAATGGATGTCTAAAGAAGACTGTCAAGAGGCTTTTCTGTAGGTCACCGTTCTGCTGCAGTGACGTGTGTGTGTGTGTGTGTGTTTGTTCTTTCTGTCCCCCCATGGTTACATGCCTCTGAAGTCACTTCTGATCAACATGTTGTTGATTCAGGAGCGGAATAGCTGCTTTCGTGATGTTGACCAAAACAAGAGAAGAGACAATGAGAGCACACTCTGACCCTGATGCAGATCAGCGGATGTGATTCATTCTCCTCACAATGTCCATTTTTAGATGGACAGAAATGATACAGGCTCAGAATGTGCTCGCTAATCCTGCACGATCACAAAGTTGTGCTACAATGGTCACAGTCCCTGGTTCAGTCATGCAAGATAGCAAACAATGTGTAGTCGGGACACAGAAGCCTCCTCAGTGACTCCTGTAGCGTTGATAGAAGGGAGGAGGTGTGTGTGTGTGTGTGTGTGTGTGTGTGTGTGTGTGTGTGTGAGGAACTGCTTTAAGCAGCAGACCAGCAGCCGGTTTCTTATCGTCTCCATACACATCTGAATGTTTCCTTTGTCCTGATCCACATTTCCTGTTGTTACAACCACAGCTCTTCTTCAGAGAGGAGCTTGTTCTTGCTGGAGTTGCATGTTTTTTTGTTTTATACTTTATTTTTTCTCTTATTATGTGATTAACTTGACCATAATGTTTCCAAAATACCCAGTAAGAATATATTTATTCAGCATGGAGTCCTACAACAAACGGTACTGCATTTATCACAGATTCTCTCCGGTTTCACTTTTCATTTCCAGATGCAGCAGCCTCATTAAACAAGAAGGGCGCGACACTCAGATCACTAAAAAAGCAGTTCTGTGTACATAAACATATGTTGAGAGACTGTAATGTGTCGCATCTGAGCTCATAACAATGAGAGGAATGAATCGATTTTACCTGACAGCATAGCAGCTGACAGCAGACAGCTACCTTTGAGAGCTGTGATGTACCTGCACAGTATGTTATCTGACTGCAGCACTCAGCAGCTGCAGTCCATCGTTTTTTAATGCTAATGCACAGCTGTGGCTGCATGTAGTTAGGTTGTTCAACAAAAAACTGGTTCTTAGTTTGGCAATGCAGCTGTGGGCTTGTGAAATGTGCATGTTCCCTCTGTACATGCAGGGGTTTATCTGAAAAACAAGACAAAATATTTATCCTAATTTGGTTGTTATTTGCCTCCATGTTGGCCCTGTGATGGACTGGTTAGTGGTGTAGCCCAGGGTGTGCTTCATCACCCTACACTGATGGATAAATGGATAATTATCCAGTCCTCCAGAAAAGGTTCAACAAACAGGATTTACTGCTTGGATATTTCTGAGATTGCCCCCAAGTGGCAGCAAAATCCTTTCGCTTCTAGATGTGTGTTTGTGGTGCATTGACAGTGTGTGGAGTTCCCATTCATGACACAATCTAAAACACAACTTGGACCTAAATATCTCAGAAAGTCTCAGAAGGGGATCCAACAGGGTACAGTGTCACGCTCTCCCTTCTTCTTGTGATGGTCAGCAGAGCTGTACCTTGTGGTCTTCACTGGGATCCTTTCAGGCATTTAATCTTTTCAGAGAGCTGATAGATGCTTTTATATCAACCCACCTGAACCACTGTGTCTGGTGGTGTCTGTGAGGCTTCTCCTCTCATGGTTGTAGTTCCTCACTGGTCATCCATCTAGTTTAGGATTCAGATTATTGTTTTGATGTTTAATGACAGGCTTCCTTCTTTTATTCCTGATCTCTGAAAAGTTTGGGCTGCTCAGGTGCTGAAATAGGTGGCTGCACACTGCAGGCTCAGAGTGCAGTTGAATAGTCACTCATAGTTTTTTCCTTAACTTTGTTGGAAAGATGGAAGGAGATTTAGGAAAGATGGAAGGAGATTTTTGTAAGGACATGGAAAAGTTGCTGTGTTCAAATGAAATTGCTTACACTGTGCTGCGATGTGGGTGTGCAGCTGTTATACTGAAGATGTTCAATAAATATTCTTCTATTAGCCTTTAGAAGCTTGACCTCATGCAATCTTATCACACTTATGCTGAAGCCTTATCAGCCTCTGCACCCACAAGGAATTGTGGGATTGAATTATGTCCTTTCTTTCATCACGCATCCTCCATCGTTTCTAAACTGGAACGCTAAAGGAGATCATTCAGGAAGCTTATAAGCATGTTAGTTGTCAGCAGACATTTGTAAATGTGCCTTCAGATAAATTTGACATGATTGGGTTTAAATCCATTTTCAGTAGTTTGTGGCTCTCAGAGAACTAAGATGAAATAAAGTTCCTCCACTTATGGGAAATGATTTAACTGACTTATTTTTGCTGTTGTAACCCGATTTATAAGGCTTGCTAAACAACTTAACAAATTTGGTATACATAATGAGCACTTTATGACAGACTTGTAAACATTTTAACATCACAAATACAACTGATCAAAGGTAGATTTAACCGCTTGCTCTCTGTTCAGTCTGTAAACTGTTTCACTGGAATGGCTATTATTTGTGCATTTTTTATATATTTCTTCATGACTTAAAGGGTGGAAATAAGCATTTTGGAAATCCAGCAAAGTCATAACAATATATTGTGTCTTCATTAGTATGCACTAAACTAAACTAAACTAAACTAAACTAAACTAAAGCGAAGGGAAACTAAACTAAACTAAACTAAACTAAACTAAACTAAACTAAACTAAAATAAAATAAAATAAAATAAAATAAAATAAAATAAAATAAACGAAACAAAACTCAACTAAAGCGAAGCGAAGAGAAACTAAACTCAACTAAACTAAACTATACTAAACTAAACTAAACTGAAGCGAAGTGAAACTAAACTAAACTAAACTAAACTAAACTGAAGCGAAGTGAAACTAAACTAAACTAAACTAAACTAAACTAAACTAAACTAAACTAAACTAAACTAAACTAAATTAAGCAAAGTGAGACTAAACTAAACTAAACTAAACTAAACTAAACTAAACTAAATTAAGCAAAGTGAGACTAAACTAAACTAAACTAAACAAATCAAAGCGGAACTAAACTAAACTAAACAAATCAAAGTGAAACTAAACTAAACTAAACTAAACTAAACTAAACTAAACTAAATGAAGCAAAGCGGAACTAAACTAAACTAAACTAAACTAAATGAAGCAAAGCGGAACTAAACTAAACTAAACTAAACTAAACTAAACAAAGTGAAATGAAACTAAACTAAACTAAACTAAACAAAACTCAACAAAGTGAAACTAAACTAAACTAAACTAAATGAAACAAAGTGAAATGAAACTAAAGTAAACTAAACTAAACTAAACTAAATGAAACAAAGTGAAATAAAACTAAACTAAACTAAACTAAACTAAACTAAACTAAATGAAACAAAGTGAAACTAAACTAAACTAAACTAAATGAAACAAAGTGAAATGAAACAAAACTAAACTAAACTAAACTAAACTAAAATAAACTAAACTAAACTAAATGAAACAAAGTGAAACTAAACTAAACTAAACTAAACTAAATGAAACAAAGTGAAATTAAACAAAACTAAACTAAACTAAACTAAATGAAACAAAGTGAAACTAAACTAAACTAAACTAAACTAAACTAAAGTAAACTAAACTAAGTGAAATGAAACAAAACTAAACTAAACTAAACTAAATGAAACAAAGTGAAACAAAACTAAACTAAACTAAACTAAAGTAAACTAAACTAAATGAAACAAAGTGAAACTAAACTAAACTAAACTAAACTAAACTAAACTAAAGTAAACTAAACTAAAGTAAATGAAACAAAGTGAAATGAAACAAAACTAAACTAAACTAAACTAAATGAAACAAAGTGAAACTAAACTAAACTAAACTAAACTAAACTAAACTAAACTAAATGAAACAAAGTGAAACTAAACTAAACTAAACTAAACTAAACTAAAGTAAACTAAACTAAAGTAAATGAAACAAAGTGAAATGAAACTAAACTAAACTAAACTAAACTAAATGAAACAAAGTGAAACTAAACTAAACTAAACTAAACTAAACTAAACTAAACTAAGTGAAATGAAACAAAACTAAACTAAACTAAACTAAATGAAACAAAGTGAAACTAAACTAAACTAAACTAAACTAAACTAAACTAAGTGAAATGAAACAAAACTAAACTAAACTAAACTAAATGAAACAAAGTGAAACTAAACAAAACTAAACTAAACTAAACTAAACTAAATGAAACAAAGTGAAACTAAACTAAACTAAACTAAACTAAACTAAAGTAAACTAAACTAAAGTAAATGAAACAAAGTGAAATGAAACTAAACTAAACTAAACTAAACTAAACTAAATGAAACAAAGTGAAACTAAACTAAACTAAACTAAACTAAACTAAGTGAAATGAAACAAAACTAAACTAAACTAAACTAAATGAAACAAAGTGAAACTAAACTAAACTAAACTAAACTAAACTAAGTGAAATGAAACAAAACTAAACTAAACTAAACTAAATGAAACAAAGTGAAACTAAACTAAACTAAACTAAACTAAATGAAACAAAGTGAAACTAAACTAAACTAAACTAAACTAAGTGAAATGAAACAAAACTAAACTAAACTAAATGAAACAAAATGAAACTAAACTAAACTAAACTAAACTAAATGAAACAAAGTGAAACTAAACTAAACTAAACTAAACTAAATGAAACTAAATGAAACAAAATGAAACTAAACTAAACTAAACTAAACTAAATGAAACAAAGTGAAACTAAACTAAACTAAACTAAACTAAACTAAACTAAACTAAACTAAACTAAACTAAACTAAACTAAGTGAAATGAAACAAAACTAAACAAAATGAAGTGAAGTGAAGATAAACAAAGTGAAGCAAAGTGAAACAAAATGAAGTGAAGCAAAACAACACGTTGCCATAGCAGCACTTCAGTGCTTGAAAGGACAACAGACCCTGACTTTTGTCCTGATCGCGTATCTAGAAGTTATCTTTGGGGATCGCTGTATGTATGCTTGTGTGAATGGAAACTGCTGTGTAGAAGACCAGATTGAAAAGGTTGTAAATGAGGCGAGGCTATTTACTAAGTTGTGTTGTTCTGACAATAAAAGCTCTACTTGAACGCTGGCCGTTTCATCCACCAGGTCAGGACAGATCAGGCCTGACATGCAGCTGGAGAAGTGCACAAGTTGGAGGGATATCAGTAACAGCAGCGGTCCCAACCCTGTGGAGCGAATCTCCACCGACATCGATCACGACAAGGGGGTAGATTATTTCTTCATTCCACCTTTTTCCCTTCTTTCTGTCCACCAAGAGTTTTTTATTTCATTTCTGTTGTGAGCTGAATGTTTACGGTAATTGTTAACACACAATTATTTCTTGTCCAGAAAATCACAAGTACTTTGAAGATTCAGAAGGCCGAGGTCCACACGCTGTACCGATGCAGGACTTCCAACAAGGCCGGAGAAGATTCCCTGATCATCTTCTTCCGTGTGACCCGTGAGAGCCTTTACCTTCATTTTCTCTCGTCCTGCTGCCATTCTGTCGACACAAGCTGATTTTCAGGATGTACCCTCTCAGGCAGCCTCGAGGTGAGTATGTCCCCGTCGGATGAGCCCCTGGAGGAGGACGACGTGGTTCTGAGGTGTAAAGCAGATAAGCTCTTCTACGAAAACCTCGCCTGGTTCCTCGTCACCAACGTGTCAAAGTCAGAGCAGTTTGTGCAGGCGCAGCCTTGTCAGTCCCTCGCTCTGCAGCCGGTGGCCCTGTCGCAGACCTCGCTGTTCACACTGCACGGCACCAATGTTACTCTGGAGCTGACGCTGCCCAATGCATCCCACTGGGACGAAGGGCTGTACGCCTGCCAGGTGCAGAACATCAAGACGAAGGAGAAAACCTGCCTGCTTCGCCGTCTGTCGCTGAAAAGTGAGTAGGGTTGAATTGTTTTCACACGCAGCATCTGATTCTTTAAAAGAAACCATTTCACTGCGTCTTGGAGCTGTGCTTTAAATGACTCTTCCTGGTTCTGATTTCAGGTCTTGAGGCTACAAAGATCCGTCGTAATTTCACCGAGCAAAAAGTCAACGTGAGCGCCACCATCACTCTCCATTGTGAGGCTGCTGGGACGCCGAACCCGATCGTAGTGTGGACTAAAAACAACCACACAGTGGTGGAGGGCTCAGGTGGGACACGCGCTGTTTTACACCAACTATGACTTACTTCACTAGTTACCGCTGCACTAAAAATGACTTGGTTGCTTTCAGGTGTGATTCTGAACCAGCACAACCTGACAATCCAGCGCGTGAAGAAGGAGGATAGCGGTGTGTACACCTGCACCGCCTGTAACAGCCGCGGCTGTGACACCTCACAGGCCTATTTGGCTGTTGAAGGTCAGTCCCTGCCTGATCTATTCATGTCTCTTTAGTTTTATTGAACGTGCAAAGTGCTGAACATACACTTTAAAAACAAAGAATACAAGCTTAATACAACCATGCAACATGTACAAATGAGTCATTTGCTGTTGCAACTGCAAACGACGTTTTTAGATCATTGTTGTCCAACAACATGCTGCAGGACCAGCAGGTAAACATGGGGCTGGACATCAACACAGAGACATGGTGTGTGACATCATGAAATTACACCTGCAGTTCCTCTCAGGGTTTTTTTTTTTTTTAATTCCATCGATCCAGAAATAATTTTTTTTTTTTTTAAGTGAAAAAGACTCTACTTTATTAATCCTTTGGGGATTAATAAAGTATTTCATTAATTCATTTTCATTTTATTTCCGTAGGATAAAACCTCCTCCGCGGTTCCTCGTAGAAAGGGTTTTCCCTCCTTTAGAAGCCTCATTTGGTCCTCTGAAAACCAAGTTTAGGATTACTAAAGCACCTCAAAAACACTATTTTTCCTCCTTTGCCTTTATTTTCAGTAGTGAACCCCAAATCTGTGCATGTTGTCCAATAAATCCTTTTGTTTGGTCAATTGTTTTGTCAGAATTGTATTAATTTATTAAGATTTTCAGAACTCTCTTCTGTCCTTCTGTCTCAGTCTTTCGACGCACCTGTGTTTATGTTTTGTGCCTTTTTGTTTCTTTCCACGTATCTTCATAGCTGCTCCCTATCTTCTCTCATGCGTGTCTTTTGCACAAAAGCTCCAGCTCAGAGGCTCCCACCGAGCCGGGCACCTGGGTCTGTGCCCAGTTGGCCAGCTCAGTGATGCATCCACGGCTCATAGTAAGAAATGCATCTGTCATCGTTAATGAGAGAGTTTAACCTCATTCTCTGGAAAACTACCTTTACTGCAAATGAAATATTGCAGATTTATCTCTTGCATTAGGTTTTCACCAGTTAACCTCACATATTAGTTTTTTTTTTATATATATAAAGTAGACAGGAGGTAAGAATAACTCTGCTTGCACATGAAAGGAAGTCGGCCCAGTTAATGCACATCCTCCTGAAAGTTTCTAAATCCAAAACAATGAGGAGACTGCAGGACAAAGGGAGAGGCGAGCCCTGCCCCAGCTCCAGCCTCTCCTCTCCCGTCTACGCGTTTCTGCCCCAAACATGTCGAAAAACAAACAAATGCTCTGACAAGAAGCAGAGCCTACGTGACCCTGTCCCCGCCAGAAGAAAATGGACCCAGTTACAGGAGCTGACAGTACTCAGGCGCCAGCTCTGCTAATAAGGAAAGGGGGGAGAACACATCAGCCGACAAGAAAACTCCTCGTTAGCAACTTAAAACTATTTGATTTTATTGTTTTTTGTTTTTTTTATAGTTAGATACAGCTGGATCTTACGTATCAAGTTATAAATCAGCTTTATCATCTTTTTTGCCACCATCTGGAGTTGAAAAATAAACTTAAAGCTCTCAAGCTAGTATCATGGGACACTGCACATGCTGCAAACATGCTAAAGTGACTGTGACTGTATGAGGGAACTGAAATAAAGGCAACTTAACCCTTTCATGCATGCATTAATAAAAAACAATGCCACACTTTTTTAAAATACAGTATTTTTCGTCCACAGACAGATGAGAATTCTTTGTTTGTTAGTAATATTTAGAATTTATCAGATTTATTTTAATGTATTCTATAAAATGTATATCAAATAATATATAATTAGAATTAAATTATGTAAATATTTTATGAACTATAGCTGCACTGCAAAAACCAGCATTAAAAAACAAGAAAAAAATATACAAAAATTAGATAAATGTTGCTTAAAATAAGATAAATTATCTGCCAACAGAGCAAGAAAATTTGGCTTGTCAGGACTTCCCAAAACAAGTAAAAATACTCTTAAAACAAAGGGAATTCTCTGGCATGAATTATCTTACCTTAAAAAAAATAAGCATATGTGTACTCAATTTAAGATTTTTAATCTTACTTAGATTTCAGTTTTTGCAGTCTGCATCATTTTGCATTTATTTACGAATTCTTCAGTGAGTGGTGACTCACTAACATCCACTGAAGCGATTCTTTACAAATAAACCATCCTCATTTATGAATATGTGAGAAAAAGCATGGAAATAGGTGTCCTTTAGCAGCCACTATGCAAGAAAGCATTAATAAGAGTCTTTTCTTTTCTTCTCTTTATGATATTCCCTCATATGTCTATTGTGGTACAATGTGTATGAATTTTAATAAATGTATAATTTCATATTATATCAGCTTCCTTTGAATCAGTGATTTGAGAAAGTTAGAAGTTTCTTCATTTCACATTTCACAAAGACAGAATTAATATGGAAAATATGAAAAAAAAAGTCTTGAAATACTGTCCCAGACTCTCCTTTTCTTAGAAAAGTAAAACTCTTTTAATTTCTGACCCTGTTTTCACTTTAAATGATTTTTGTAAAGTCTTTACACTGAGTTGAATTGGAGGGAAACAGTCCTTTACAGTGTGTAGCGACACACTCTTGTGACTCTGATAGACGTTTTCCTAAGTTGTTCTTGGCAGTGGCCATTCGCTCTGGCTCCTGCCTATTTGTTATGACTAGATAAAATATCAGTTTGCTTCCAGTCCAGATTCCAACAGTCTCCTTCCTCCAAGCCAAACTCAGATACACACATGCGGACCGGCCAAAAATAATGACAAACCTGTCTGAGTCTTTATGCCATAAATGTACGTCACTGAAATCACAAACAACTTTCTGTTTACACTTTCCCTAAAGACCAGACCTGAAATGACTCCTTTTAGATTTTAGGTGGGTTTTATTTGCAGCAGGGGATTGTGATGAAGTACAAGTACGCCTACTTCATATATCTGTGCTTTAGCAAATTCAGACGTGAATATTTTTACTTTTACTTCACTACATTCTACAATAAATAACCTACTTTCCACTTCATTTGTGCAAAGTGTTGCGTTTTACTCTACAGTCACACCGCAGGTTTTTATTGTGTGTTTCTTATTTTAAATGAATGTTGCAGATAATTCCACTGAGCTGAGTGGACCAGCTGACACTTCATATGAAAATCACAGCTATTAGCGAGGAGTTTTGTGCTTCTGATTCATGTTGTTCGCTTATGGAGCAGAAAGTCGGGGTAATTTGTATCTAACATGTTGCTATGCAACGCCTGCTAATTCTACCTGCTCAGCAGAAGCCACGATGGGACAACGTAACCACTTAAATAAGATACTGTGTAAAGTTTCTGCTGTTATTTTGGTAAGTAACCATAAGATAAGCAGAAAAATGTTATGGTTATGTTAGATCTCCTTTAATGAGAGCTAAGCGCTCTTGTGGCAGAACTAACCACTGCAACGCCCACAGTGGATTCTGTCTTATTTTTTTACTTGTTTAATGATGCTTAACTCTGTAGGTCACCCCTTAAAATACTTCTTTCTCATTTCAACAATCATGCCCCAGTGTGAACTCAGGTTGAACACACTAAGAACAATAATCTTTCATATAACTGATATTAGAATCTGTATCATTTTTTTAATTAATGTGTTACAATTTCAATTCAATTCAATTCAATTTAACTCAACTTTATTAGTATAGCGCCACTTCACAACAATGTTGTCACAGGGCACTTTACATACACATCATTTCGAGCCAATTCATACATATCCTATAATAGAAACCAACTGATTGCTTCGAGTCATGACTTCGATCCAATCCCACATCCTGAGCTGCACGAGGCGACAGTGGGAAGGAAAAAACTCCCCTTTAACAGGAAGAAAACCTCCAGCAGAACCCGGCTCAGGGAGGGCAGCCATCTGCCTCGACTGGTTGGGGTGGAGAGGACAGGAAAGACAGATCAACATGTACAACTGCACTTATTCAGGAAGACCTGTGGAAAAAAGGAGAAATAAGTTAGAGACGGCAATATTGGCATATATTTATACATTAATATATTAGAGAAATAGCGCGAGGTACTTCTCAGTGCATCAGGTAACATCCCCATTGCTACATAAGTAATGGATGGCTAGACTACTACTAACGCATTAATCAACTGGCTCAGATCAGATGGCTTTTGACAGGGAACTGAGAGAAACATGCTGTAGCTTAACAACAGTTATTTGGGATAAAACTGCATCGAGGCCGACATGAAATAGTTCCTATATTTTAGCATATTTAGCAAGTTTTAGCAACATTTGTTATGAAATGTTTGCTGTGTGGGACCAGGTATGAGCAGATTAAAACACGGTTTTAATGCATTACGCTGCGTGTCGTTCTAGATTCTGCGTCGTGCATTAAAACAGTGTAATTCACAGCTCCCCATTGTTTAGTCCTTACATACAGATATACAGCATATTTAATGACATTGTAGACCACTAGCCTCTACGTTTACCTTTAATACTTTAAAAACATTTAACAATAAGTACTTAATTCTACTCAAATAAAAGGTTCATGTGTTACATTTAGTGAAGTACAGTGCTGAAGTACAGTGGTGAGTGCTTCTTCATCCGCTGCTTCTTTGGTCCTTTTTCATAAAGTCATCTTTGATTGAAGTTATTTTGTTTTGTGTGTGTGTGTGTAGGTGCAGAGGAAAAGACTAACGTGGAGCTGATAGTTCCTATCGGGTCGGTGGTTATAGCCATGTTTTTCTGGCTGCTGATCGTCTTCGTCATCCGTGGAAGAAAAAGAGTAAGAACTTCCTCATTCTCACTATTCTCATTCTTCCTCTGCCTCACTTTTCCTTCCCTTCTCATTCTTCCTCTCCCAGCAATAATTAAGAGAGAAAAAAAAACAACAAAACAAAGCTGTAGAACACACAAGTTGCAAGCACACACGCAAGTTGGGGGTGTATGATTGATTAGAAGTGACTGGTTGGGCTCTCAGTTGCCGCTCTCTTTTGTATCCAGGAACAACGAGTCTCCTCTCAGCTTCCATAAGTCACGTAGGCCTGCGCCACACACTGGGGCCCTTTTATTAGTCCATGGAAACCTGCTGTAGAAATTACTGTTGTGAAAGCAGACAGATGAGACAAATACCGCCTCATTAATTCTCACTTCATGCCTGATTGTCTCTGATGTTTTCTCACTCGTCACTGTTTCAGCCAAACGGCGGCGAACTGAAGACAGGATACCTGTCCATGATTCTTGACTCTGAAGACATGCCCATGGATGAGCAATGTGAAAGGCTCACATATGACGCCAACAAGTGGGAGTTTCCTCGGGACAGGCTGAAGCTTGGTGAGACAGGACAGTGATCCAGTGTTGAGGAAACTGTTGATGCAAAGTGTTTAAACATGAAAGTTCAACAGATGCCATGATCGCAGCGAGCCATTGTTTCAGCTTAAGTCAGGAAAAGTCCTGCATCGCACCAAACAACTCAGTTTTACATTATAACAAGAACAAGTTTGGAGAACCCCCTGCCAAGTTAAACCTGTAAAAGATGAACGCATTTCTAAAAGTCATACAGGGGAAGTAAAACCTGGTTGTTTGGACACTTTTCTAATAATTTAATTGGAAAATGTGCAGCATGTATCTTTATGTTTATGTTTGTTGTTTTTTAGGTGTGTTTTCTGTTGTAAAAATGTTTTATTTTTATCTTTCCTTTTTTTCTTTTTACAATAAGATATTTTCCTTTTTTCCATCCTGCAATTATTCCTTGACCATGATTGATCCAACCCAGGCTCAGCAGTTGGATACATATGTTTCTCCCCTGAAATGATGCCTTCATGGCCCCGCTGCAGTCGGAGGATTTAATTCAACCTGTTTATTCTTCGTGATGTTGTCTGCTGTTGAATATTTACTTGATTTCTCCTTCAATCTGCACAAGACAAAACATAGGTTCAGTTTTAACACAAGTTAAAAATATAAGTAAAAAAGATAAAAACTAAATAGATGTTGCATTTAAAACCTGATCACAAAGAGTTAACATAAGATAGAAGAAGAGTCAAACTAAAAAAAAAAAAAAAGAAGTAATTAATCAATAAAGTTTTACTTTAATCTTGCTTAAAACATTGAAAAGAGGATTTGATCTTGAGTTTTATGATGTTTAAAATAAAGAAAAAAATGCTGCATCAAGGCAAGCGGTGCTGAGGAATGAGTAATTTTATCAGCATTATCAGAGCTGACAGCTGAGTTGTGTGTCATCATGATGCGTGTTTTTTGTAACAGGTGAACCGCTGGGACGAGGTGCGTTTGGTCAGGTGGTGGAGGCGGCTGCCTTTGGAATCGAGAAAGCCACCACATGCACCACTGTTGCAGTCAAGATGCTCAAAGGTTAGTCTCTTGTCCTCCCTTTCTTGCACACCTTTAACGTGCACAATGGAAATGTGAAAACTCACAGTTGGCGCGTGATGTTGCAGAGGGAGCCACGACGAGCGAGTATCGCGCTTTGATGTCCGAGCTGAAAATTCTCATTCACATCGGACATCACCTCAACGTTGTCAACCTGCTGGGAGCCTGCACCAAACCAGGGGGTTGGTTGTCTCATTTCCACGTCTGTAATCATAAAGAAGAAGCTTTATTGTCATTGCACAAGAATATAACAAAATTCTGTCGCATCCTTCTATCAATGACGTTTTTATTCAATCTATGATGATCTATTGTCTTTATAATATTTGTATTTATTTTCCCATTCACGATGTAATCAGCATGTCATCTGGAGTTATCGTTCTCCCTGCAGGGCCGCTGATGGTGATTGTTGAGTATTGTAAACATGGAAACCTTTCTAGCTACCTGAAGGGCAAGCGTGGAGAGTACAGCCCCTACAAGGTAGGCAACATGTAACATGCAGGCCACATTGGACGGTCAAACTCCATCCAACCCTTTAAAGTTGTTACACACATCCCAGACAGTTGTACACAGTCACACACTGACTGTAGATCATCACACAGAGCTGCAATCCAGGTTTTAGCCATTAAATCTAACATAGCATGTAGTAAAGCAACATAAATACACATTTTGCAATAATTAAAGATGTAAAAAAAAAACAAAAAACAAACACTTTTCTTTGCTTTTATGTAACTCCTGCTTCTGTTCTGTTATGATAAACAGAGAAAGTGGGTGGGTAGCCAGAGGTGGGCTTCTGCAGAGGAAGATGTGACCGAAGGGGATCTGGGTTTAGGGAGGATCGCCCAGCTGGACATCTGCACCGGAACAGCGGAAGAGAAGACATCAGGCAGCAACATGGAAATACAACAAGGTACTCTGAATGACACATTTTACATTTACACACAACTTTGTTCCCTCTCAGGCTTCACAGTCCTGACTCGGAAATGCATCTTGTGATTGCAGAGAGTTCAGTTGACGACCATCTCACTATGGAAGATCTGATAAGCTACAGCTTCCAGGTTGCCAAGGGAATGGATTTTCTGTCTTCTCGCAAGGTGAAATGATGTGCCTGAACACCCGTATGTGCATGGAGGCGTGCTGTTTGGGGGTTGTACTTTGTCTTCATTTGGTTTTAATGAAAGTTATGCAGGAGTTTGCGTGTTCTCGTGTATGCGTGGGTTCTCTCCGGGTACTCCGGCTTCCTCCCACCGTCCTGAGACATGCATGTTAGGTTGATTGGTTACTCTAAATTGCCCCTAGGAGTGTGTGTGAGTGGTTGTTTGTCTCTGTGTGGCCCTGTGATTAACTGACAAGGTGTCCAGGGTGCATCCTGCCTTCCGCCCAAAAGACTGCTGGGATAGGCTCCAGCCTCCCTGCGACCCTGAATTGGATTAAGCGGTTAGGAAAATGATTGAATGAATGAATGAAAGTTATGCAATTTGCCTCTGCAGTGCATCCACAGAGATCTAGCAGCCAGAAACATCCTGCTGTCCGAGAACAACGTGGTGAAGATTTGTGATTTTGGCCTTGCTAGAGATGTCTACAAAGACCCTGACTATGTCCGCAAGGGAGATGTGAGTTCCCAAAGTTGATGTCTATTCAGACAATCATGTCAGTGAAGGACAGTAATGCAGTGAAAATGACATTTTTATTGTTCCTACAGGCACGTCTTCCTCTGAAGTGGATGGCTCCTGAGACCATATTTGACCGTGTTTACACCACACAAAGTGATGTTTGGTCCTTTGGGGTCCTCCTCTGGGAGATCTTTTCCCTGGGTAAACCCAAAAGAAATCGCATAATGCTGCATACATAAATACCATTTTACACCTGAATCAACATCTGTTGTCATGCCTCCTGCAGGAGCTTCGCCTTACCCAGGTGTATGCATCGATGAATCCTTCTGCAGGAGGCTTAAGGAAGGTACAAGGATGAGGCCTCCTGAATATGCCACGAGTGAGATGTGAGTTGTAGCAGAACACATCACAGCCACATAGCCCCATCCGGCTTCTGCTCTTACTGTGATAACGACTTTTTTACAGATACCAGACCATGTTGGACTGCTGGCTGGATCGTCCCACAGATAGACCGACATTTGCAGAGCTGGTTGAGCATCTGGGAAGTCTGCTGCAAGCCAGTGCCCAACAGGTTCGCTTTGACCAAAGCAAAAAACAAAAAAAACCTTCAGATATTTTAATCTCAATTTAGTTCAACAGCTTGTAAAAATCAAGTGGAAATAAAAGTAATCTTGCAGATTTGTAGACTTCTTACTCTATTTGATGCTACTTCAGTTTAAAACACACATATTCTTTGCCGTTTCTTTCACTCCATTCATTTCTCTATGCTGTTGTCTGAAAACACAAACAGGGAACAGCTGACACAACAGATTCACGCCCATTTCGATAAGTGTTGCCAAGCCATTCTGGGAACTCTAGGAAGTCATTATATGGCCTTAAGCGAAAAAAAAAACAACAAAAAAAACACATGCTTGCTGCTGCAGCGGTTATTACTCAATCCATTGTGCGTTCAAGGTGAAGTCATTAAAGTATTCTTGATTTCCAGGATGGGAAGGACTACATCCCCCTGACTGCAGATGAAGCAGAAGGATGCTCAGCACCTATTGACCCCAGAGTCTCCTACAGCCGGCCTCAAAGTGGGGAAATGGTGGAAAATCACTATGACAGCCCACAGTCCCTCGGGTCAGCAAGAATCTCTGACTGTCGCTGTCCCCTGCTGTCTCTTCGAAATGTTAAAGCACTCAGTAGTGATTCATTCACCTGTCCTCTGTGCAGACTGTCCCAGCAAGGTGAAAGGTGCAGTCGGCCCCTCAGTGTGAAGACATTTGAAGACGTCCCCGTGGCACACAGCAGTGTAATGGTGAGAGCCCTGGAATTTATAAAACAGATATTGTAATAGATTTTGTCTGCTTAGTGCTGCTACGTGAAACTTCCTAAACTAGCAGAAGCATGTTGAAAAGAGTGCAGTGATAATAGTTGGCCAACAATCATGAAAGAACTTGTTTTTTACCAAGCTCCAAGCTATCCGTGTGTTTTCAAAACACAAACCTTCGAATGAGATCGATGTTGTGATAGTGATGTTTCTACTAATGCTTCTTCCTCTGAAAAATAAACCCAGATTTATTACCTTTCTGATGCACTGCCTGCAGTATATCAACACATTCTGCTTCATCGCAGTAGACTGCATGGGTATGTGAAGGAAACTTGTAGCAAACTGTAGAGGAATCTAAAGATATACAGTGGTTACATGTGTGCATGACTGGTTTGGATTAATGTAAGAAAAATTGGATGACTAATTTCTGCCATTAAAATACAGATTACTAAGATTTTGCTGCAGATTCTTGACCAAAAAGCCAAAGCAGGAATTGTTTCCTCTGCTTTGTCAGAGAAAAAAAAAAGGCAAAATAGGTCTGACCGTTTCTATATGCCAGCCTGTAGTTGTAGTTGGATATATCTAAAGTCTCACTGAGTCATGGTGAGCCCTGGATGTTTATGGCTTTGCTTTTACAGCTGCAAGATAAAAAAAAACAAGGAAGCTCTGCTTTTCCTACCTCAGATCTGCCACAGCTCTCTATGGCAGGGGTCACCAGCTCCAGGCCTGGAGGGCCACCTTCCCGCAGGATTTAGTGTTTCCTGGTACAACACACCTGATTCAGATGAAAAAGTTCTCCGACATCTTGTCTTCTTCTGCACCTGCCTGTTAATGAGACATTGAGTTTGGTCAGGCGTGTTGCAGCAGGGAAACAGTAAAACCTGCAGGATGGTAGACCGCTATTCCAATGGTAACTGTAAACTCTCTTCCATGATTTACTCTGATCTCAGTATGCTGGCATGCTTTGTTGCCATAAAGCATTTCTCAATCTACATCACAAAACCATGTAGATAGAGAAATGTTGAAAATACTATCTGTTGTAAGAGGGGGGGCTAGTTGGATCCAAAGAGCAGACACAGTCAGAGCTTCCAGGGAAAGGTTTATTGGGTTTCCTCAGATCTTGTGAATCTCACAGCAGGGACTGGGAAGACTGGCAAACTGGAAAACAGCAGGAGGTAGGCAGGCAAACAGGCAGGTAACATCAACAGACCAGCAGGCTGAAATCTGTAGCAGGAGGAAGACAAGACAGGTCAGAACCTGAAGGTGTGTACGCTGGAAACTAGCAGCTGTTTACCTGTTTACCACTGTGCAAGCAACAATCTGGCGCTGGATAGCAGGCTGAGCTGGTCTTAAATAGATTGCTGGAATGTGGATCAGGTGTGCTCCAGTTATCGGCTGACCACGCCCACCAGGGAACAAGAATAACCACACTATCAGACTGCATCAAATCAAAGAAAATTGTACTGTGAACACGCAGAGTTGTCTGATAAAGTCCTTTAAAACTGTTGGCAAAGCAAGTTTCCTTTGAAAGTCCATTTCATTCACATGAACCAAAGTGCGTTACGGTGGGGTGCAGGAAGCATGTACAGAAATGTCCACATCTATCAACCTCTACATGTTTATATGTATCATTTTGCCAAGTAGAAATTTGAGCCCATAAAATGTAAATTATTTAGATTAAGCTGAAGAGTTACATTGATCAGCAGAAAAGGGACGGTCATTAAAATGAGATGATGCGTTTGGGGTAGATCCGACATTCAGCTCCAGCTTGCTGTGGTTAAGAAACGACTGATAGTTGAGTTTTGAGTGGATGGTTGGAAATTTTTTAACATCAGCTAAAGCATAAAAGAATAACTCAACATCATGTTCAAAATATTTCCAATTCATTTCATTTGTAAGTGATGAAAAAAAGGAAATGTGTGCCTAAACACTGTTCTTCTTTCGTCCATAAGAATCAGAATCAGCTTTGTTTGTCATTGTGTCCCAGCACAATGAAATTATTCCAGTACAACACGTCCAAGATTGGACAAAAACAACATACATGTGATATAAACAGGAACAGGCAGACTGAGGCAGCAGCCATGAAAGTGGCACCAAAACATAATGTCTTTAAGGGTGTCAAACTCCAGTCCTCGAGGGCCGGTATCCGGCAGGTTTTTGTTGTTTCCTTCTACCAACACAAATCAAATGGACCCAGCAGCTTCTTGTCAACCTATTTAGGAATTTCGGTCAGGTGTGTTGGAGCATGGAGACAACAATAACCTGGAGTTTGACACCTGTGCCTTAAACTTATCAATTTAAAGGATATTTTCCAGCATAGCTCAGTAGGAAAAACATCACAAACATGTAAAAAGAAACCAATAAAAAGATAAAATACAGCAGATGGAAACAAGAAGATGACTCATGATGATGGATGAGGTCTCGTATTTTCTTGCCATGCAGCAGTAAAAAGGCTGATTTGACATCTTGACACTTCTGCAGGAGGGGCACACAGACAGCGGGATGGGCTTCTGTCCAGATGAGGTGAAGCGTTTAAATCCGCAGCTTCCAACCACACCTAACTTCTGGTGAGACACACACACATTAAGCTTAAAGAGCCTTAAAGTACAAGAAATTAATTCTAAATCTGCGTTATCTTGATGTGATCCTTCAGCCAGCTGCTGCGCTGCAAGAGCAAAGAGTCCCTTGCATCAGAGTCGTCCAATCAGACGAGCGGATATCAGTCCGGGTACCACTCTGACGACACAGACACCCCCATCTATGCCAACGAGGAGATGATCATGAAGCACACCATGCTGAAGAAACCTCCGCTGCCGAAGTCACCTGACAAATTCTGCACTGAAATCCGCTACAGCGCGCCGCCTGTCTGACCCCCCCCCCCCCCCTCCTGCCCCCCATCAGCTTCCAACTGAACAGTACTGGTTTACTTTCCACAGGTATCACACTGCAGGATTGACGAAAACACACGCGTCAGGAAAAAACTTTGGGGCCTGAGACGTTTTCACAAGAGAGAATCTCACATGTGAGCAGGGAAAAATGAAGGTTGTATGATAAGTGTGTGTTGCAGCTCTATTTGGACAGCCGGAGGAATGGTATCATGTTTACGCAGCAAGTAAAATGTCTGAGGAGCCTGAGCAGGAGAACATGCCCACTTCCTGTCACGCAGTGCCCCAACTTCCTCTGTTTCAGGAAACAGCATCTAGAATTTTTTAGATAGTTAAATCAGCCAATGTTTTCTTTATATTTTATACATTTTTGTGTATCTGCACCCTGGACGGCTGATGTGGAGACAAATCACTGTTTTTAGTTCATTTGTACAGTTCATTTATTCACATTATTTACATTATTTTATTGAAAATGTACCACTTACCTTACAGTTAATGTAACTAGTTTTATAAGAATTAAACACTCGGATTATGTTGGTTCTTGTGTTTCCTTTTTTTTTTATTAAAAAAAGGAAAATCTTTTGTTGGACATGGAAAGCTTCAGTCTGTTCACGACAGGTCCATTTGTCTGTTTCTTTGTTCCATAAATGTCTCATTTCCTGTTCCAAAGAAAACAATGCTTTCTCAGCCTTGGTCATTTACTTGGTGTATGAATGTGTGTGTATGTGTGTGTGTGTGTGATCGGAAACAATGCCCATTCAGCCTTGAATATTTTCTTAGGTTTATTCAGCCCATAATAGTCCCACCAGGGTCAGTGAGGACCAGTGTGGCAACAAGCAACGTAAAGGTTATGTTTAAATTATATTTTTCTGATGCTATGAGCAATGCAGTGAAAAAGGTTTATTATGTGTTAATAAAACAAAATTAAAAGGAAAATGTTTTTAAAATAAATAAAATTCAGTAATATAAGGAGTGCCAATTCTTAAACTGGTTTATTTGGTTTTAGGGACACACGGGCAATAGCCCCGTCTGTTGGCATGAAAATGTAATTACATAATTTTTTCTTCCAACAAACATTTTTTATTCAATAACAATAATAAGGGCAATCTATCAAATACATTTACAGACATCTGTTTTGTGTCACAGACTCTTCCCACCATGTTTAGAAGATGGTCACATTACTTGGGCCTGGAAGAAGTAAAAAAGGGACATCTTACAATGCAGGAACTCAGTAATTTCCTCAGGAATAGACAAACAGGCTGAAGGCAGAGCCAGGAAATAGCTTACTACTCACACATCAGTAGTTTTCATACAGCAGCAAACAGAAAACCAGTCGTTGTTTCACACTAAATGTCATATAAAGCACATATATGCTTATGGAGCTGAATTATTTTCAATATCTGCTGATTTAATGACGTAATATGGGCAGTAAGGATTATAGAAAATTCTTACACTGGAAGAAAACAATGGCCCCTCAAAAAGGGAATTCAGGTTCCAGTTTATTTAAGTTTTTTTTTCAGTTTATACATAGAAATTTGATCGAAACGCGATAGGCTGAAATAAATAAGTCTTCCAATCAAAATGACCAAACATGCATTTTTCATACCAATAAATTAATCACAAGTATCTTTTGAAGTTCCAATAATCTCCAGGAGAGAAAAACATCTAATCAGATCAAATGCCAAAGATTTCCTGTAAGGAGCCAAAAGCCCTTTAAGAGGAAGGAGGCAGGATTAGAGAGCTTGATACTGTTACACGCTTTTCAGTATTGATCTGTGTTTTACTGCTGGACGACACTTTATCACATTCTGGTGGGTTTGTGGACATTGCACTTCACATGCAGTCGCTCTAAGGCCCACTAGAGGTCATGTAATCTAGTTAGATTTAAACCAGGTGTGTCTAAAGTTGATCCTCAAGTCCTGCAGGTTTTCAGTGTATCCCTGCTCCAACACATCTGGCTCACATTAAATAGATCAGCAAATAAAATTCTGCACACTGACTGGTTAATTTGAAACACGTATGTTGGAACAGTGATGCATGCAAAACCTGCAGGATGGTGGCAGGTGAGCTGTCTAAAGCTGGTTGAACATGATGGATAGCAGTAACTACTGATAAGCTTAAAAGTCCAGCTCCACAATAATAATAATAATAATAATAATAATAATAATAATAATAATAATAATAATAATAATGAGCATGTTTGATTTTTGCAAGCTGTTTTAAAAAGAATGAGCGAATCAGTGCAGTTGTTGAAGCCAGCAAGTGAAGCCTATCAGAGGTGTATAATCCAGGTCGTAGAACTCCTGTCTTGGTTTTGGTTCCACCTGTGCATTTACAATAGGTGACTTCCCTCTCAGGCTCATCTACCTTGTATTGGAGCTGAGCTCATTAAATTCAGCTGGTTTAGCAACTGGTTGGAACAGTTACCGGACAGGACTTGTTCTGCATGTTACCTGCATCATACACCTCTGGAAGAGTTACCTTCTCCTTCAACACCTGGAAAAGTTGTTTGTGCTTATATCACCTCTTGACCTGTAATGCTTTGTATACCACGCTGCATGAGTCCCCTCTCCACTGGTTAAACACAGTTTAAACTGGCTTGAAAAAGCATGAACACACTTCCCCTGGCTCCATTTCTGTTTTTGGATTGGTTTTATAGTTTTACTTTGAAAGTTGTAAATGAAATGGCTCCATATCTTTTTAACAGATATTCCTGACACACCTCTCAGCTGTGATTATCCAGTCAGTTTAGTTTCCCTCCAGGAAAAATGCCCTGTACAGGCACTAGTTTTTAGGACTTTATCGCCAAGGTTAATTTGAGTAGAGAAGTGTGAAGTGGGAAAGAGCTGAGCCCTGATCATCTCGACGTTGTAGGGAAAGCAGCAGGCAGACAGGAAGTAAACATGGCACATGCAAGTCTCCTCCTTTAACTGGTACAGCAGAAAGGCACGACTTGCTTTCCTTCCTCTGCATGTTTTTTATAACCCACAAGACAGATGCAGCTTAGACAGTCTCTTCAGTGGAATATTTGAAACATTTGTCTGGGGAAAATGCAAAAACATGAAAACACCAAAGTACACCCGGAAAGCCCAATAAAGTCAGTCATATTAGGACAGAACGCCATACGCAGTTGGATGAGGTTAACAGGCTCGCCATGAGGCAGAACAATGAAGTGGTGGATAAAAACCGACATGCTGGCATTCGGTCAAAATAACTAATTGGGGTTTTTGTGGCTTTTTGGTTGCTTTTTGTTTGCAAATAATGAGAAGAAAAGATCATGATTTTGTTATTTTCTTGGATACTATGTTGGAAGAGCCCCATTTTTTTAAAGGCTCTTAATTATCCCTTTTGACCATAGTAAGACCTAAGTATTTAGGAGGAAATAATGAGTGCAGACAGATCCAGCTTAAGCTGCATTACTGGTGCCAACACTAACACCCAAGGGCGGTTTACTGAATTCAATAATGCTAATTGATCCCGTGGAGGCCAATCACTATTTGTCCAAATGAAATAAAGGCCAAGCTAATCATAGAACACATGGTGGGATCACAGTGACAACGGGAGCCACCTGTAGCATGCTGTGTAAAATCACGGTACACACAAAAATGTATGTGTCATCCAATGAGATGCAGATCAACTAACCCTCATCCTCCAGGAAGCAACATCCTCAGGATTGGCACATTCTTTCCCAACGTTCTTCTCCTCGGTTACCATAGCAAACAGCTGTTTTTGACTGTGTTATAAGATACAGACTTCTTACTTTTTAATATTTGCTGTAATGTGTTTAAGATGTTACAAGAAGCCATTTGAATTCCATTGTACATGAAACGTGGTACACAAATAAGCTTGCATTGCCTAGAGCCTGTGTGCATGACGACAAAAAATGACCCGGTTAAGTGTTTCCACTCAGTCAGAAACTCAGCAAAGGACAGAAACAGACAGAAGGACATGCAAGTATTATGAAAGAGTTAACGAGAGCAGTTAAAGTGACGGAGAATGAGACGAGTTATTACTGGAACGACAAAGCTCAGTCTGAAGAATATCTGAAAATCAGAACCTACAAACCTCAAAAACCTGAGTATATATATATGTATATATATTTGGAACATATTCATAATGTGTGTAATTACCCAAAGTCAAGTTGGTACTGTGGTATAAGTAATTGTAGTAATTTAAAAAACATATAACTTATTAGAAACAGCTGTATCAATGGCAGTGTACTTCACTGCAGTTTTAGATATTTGTCTGCTCTAATACACTTTATCAAAGTAAAATGGATCAAACAGCTTGTTATCAATTTACTACATGATGATTTGTTCATTTTAATCAGGTGTTTTGAACATCTAAAACCTGCAGGTCACTGGTTCTGGAGGCCTGCAGTCTGAGATCCCTGCTTTGAGGTATATTTTCCTCCACTAAGTGGTAGTAAAGGTCCAACATCAGTATCTCCTAACCTGACAGGTTCAAAAGAGGCAGAGTAACAACTCTCCGGTCTTATTTCTACCAATCAATAATGTGCACCTCGATAACATGGAATGAAAACAAGACAGAATAATAATGTTCTGCAAGTTCATGGTTGCATAAAAACTGACTTGCACTCGCCTTTCATCTCTCTAATCACATCAGCGAAGGTTGTCTGATATCTAAGACATCTTCACAGACACAGATGTACAAATACGCATAATTCTGGAGTCAATAGATGGCTTGAAAACATGTCAGACTTAATTACCATGTCACAAAAAGATAGCAAGTTGTGATTTCCAGATAACTCAGACTGGATTGAAAAGGAGAAAATGAGCAACCAGTCGATCCAGCGGAAGAATTGCAGGCTTAATACACCGCCACGCTTGCACATAACACACAGATAGACACATGCTGATTAACAGATAACAGCTTGTTTTACTGACAGGTTTGTAGCGGCTTTATCTCGTATATTTGTCACATGCCCAGAGCTTTGAAAGGCTACTTACACAAGCCTGCCACTCATTTTCTGGCAGCAGAGATTGACTTGACGATATCCAACATTTAAACAAGGAAATAACCCTTCGGTACCTTGAAAGCAAGAGAAAGATTCTGGAAACTTGCAACTGAAGCAAAAGAAAACGAAACCAATCAAACAAATGTGTACGTATATTACTTGAGCTACAACAAATAACTGTAATAACAGCATGTGCAGAGCAGAGAATAGTGGCTGATTTCTGACAGAGCACTTCATTAAGCTTCATTGTGGGTTCTGTCTGGAAGGGGAGCGAGGTCTGGCAGGAGCAGCAGGGGACACATTTTCTAGAGGCCTCTCGGCAAAAGCTGTAGACCGTTTCCATGAGCCAGTCGCTTCAATTTGCCACCCTGCTGGATACCCGGCTGAGCTGCAGAGAAGTTCTTACCTCGACTTGCAAAACAAAGAATAAAGTCTGTCTGTGGCCTTGATGTGGTGACGCTGGTAGTTTAGATATGCCTCTGGTTTCATAAGATTCCCAAATCATATGAAATGGGAACGACTTGTTAATGACAGGGTTAAAAATCCAGTTTACATGATGGTAAATCCAGCATACATGATGCAGGTTGCACATCTAAGAAGGTGTGATTGATTCTTAAGACAGAATTTTGTGTAAAAACAGACTGCAGTGTGTGTTGCATGTTTATGTTGACATAAAGGTTGACATTTTCACATTTGTGACTCTCGGCGGCTTCGGTAGTGGTAATAACGTGTCTAAATGCGTCAGAGAGCACCACCCGGTTGTTTGGATTCCATTAGAGAATCACTCGCTGGGAGTAATTCTCACACATCGTGGCTTTTAGAATGAGCTGATTTATGTTCACAGAACACAAGAATGGTGAGGAGATGAGTCTGCTGGATGCAATCCAAGTCTATGAGTTGCCTTTTCCCACTTAAACAGATGTACCCACCTTTATTAATTACATGCAATGTGTGGTTCATATTAGAAATAATCATCCATACAATAAGAAACAAAGCCAGAAGGGGGGGAGTTTGCAGTTACACCTGCAAGGGTGGTGTGAGATCGTTTTAATTAGTTTGCATTGCCACTACATTTGACCACAATGCATAAGAAGGATTTTAAATATGCTTCTGCATAATTTTCTTCTTTAATAGGCTGGGATTTATTGCAAAAACACATAGCAAGGGTACAATTATGGGAAGGAGGATGACATATTACAGTGAAATACTGTAATTACAGCATATTTCTGGTTTCCAGAAACATAAAATGGCACCTGAGGGTACACACGATACAGCTCCACTCAGCCCAGCTCAAAATCTCCCTTGTGCAATTTTATGAGAAAGTCAGTGAACAGTAAAGAAAACAGCCTATCCCTCGTTTATTCGGGGTTTTATCATCAGGTTCTGCTCTCTCAGGGTTGGAGGACATCGTCTTGAAAAACAGAACTGGAAGGAGCAACACGCATGTTGCAAAGTGCTCTCAAACAGCAAAAAGTAAGAAAAGACCCACCTTTCTGTAATGACCCAAAGATCCACTCACCCCAACAGACAAGTTGCTCATTTAACTGATTACAATAAAATCCATTAAGTTTTCTTTTTTATTTCAAACTGAACTAAGTTTTCCTGAACAAGTGGACTTCTGTCATGAAACAGTTTAACGCATAATAGCAAACTGTACATGGAGAACAACCAGTTTATTTAATCACGCAGAGCCTCAGATTTCCCATGGTACTTTCTATCCACATCACTTTGTTTGCAAATGTCTGCGGGGTGCAAAATAAAAGCATGACTGGAAAATGGCCCAGCTTGGTCCTAACATTGTTAGAGTCCTGCAGATATCTGCAGCTGCTATCAGGGCATGAACTGAACGATTCCTACGCAACTGCTCTGTATACTCCCAACAATTGATTGCAGAGTTATTCTCTGAGCGGAGCAGGATGTGCTGCCTCACTGTTATTGTGTAGAATAAACCTTCAAGGGGTCTAAACCTGCAGAGCTAGATAAGAGTACCGGCCACACTCTCCATTCACAAATTTCTCATGAGGTCACTCAGCTGTTGGATATTAAAACCAGTGGGTGGTGGTGTATTGGTTGGATGGATGGATGTGAGTGTGTGTGTGTGTGAGTTGTGGGGATGTTTTTCTCACTGTTATGATAACACTGCATTTCCTTCCTTGC
Source organism: Telmatherina bonti (assembly GCF_933228915.1). Lineage (NCBI taxonomy): Eukaryota > Metazoa > Chordata > Actinopteri > Atheriniformes > Telmatherinidae > Telmatherina > Telmatherina bonti. The sequence goes on from NC_136626.1 coordinate 30,696,413, forward strand.
AAACTGAAATTCCAGGTTCATTCACCACATCCCATTTCATATGCAAGAAAAAAAAAAACCTATCTATCTCTGAGTTGCACCTATTTGTGAGTGTGCGTGTGCACACGTGTTCGGTGAGTAATTCATTCATGACGGTTGTTGTGCCAGTAGAGCACAGCTGTACAGGAAGGAGACCCTTTCAGGTTATCGCAGCTCTCACCGGACACTCGCGTCATTCCCCGGCTCCACTGCAGATGTGTGTTTTCTCTGCGGGGTGGGGGGGGGGACAAGAGTGGACATGGCGGGGAAACTACGGCAGGGACTAAACGCTGTGAGAGAATTCCTCTGATGTTGTTACACAATTCCTGAAAACAAGCTGAAACCAAACGCATGGGAAAGTTTCAATACCACACAAGCTGAATTGTAATTCGGCTTTGCATGTCAGTCCTGATGCATGTTTATGGACGAAAGTCGGTCCAGTTAGTCTTTTGAACACCGATGCAGGCTTGAAGCAAGTAAATCTCTTGAAAACCATTCAGCTTTTTTTCATCTGATGTTTGTTTTGTAGTTGATGATTAAGAAACAATTAATTTTGGCCAGAGGTTTGATCCCAGGTGTGTTTATTTTACAAAATGTCCAAGACACTGAACCAGACCTGGACTGGCCGTCGGGAGCTCCGAGACAGTTCCTGGTGGTCTGGGCTCCTAAGTGGCCTGACTAAAAGAAGAAAAGGAAAAAAAAGAGTTTTTGAGACAAAAAGTCAGATCAGGATTCTTTCATTGGCTCTGGTCACCTCTACTGATATACTGGTATAGTGGTCCCGGGTGTACTCTCAACTCTTCCTCCTTTTTTGTAAGAAATAGAACTAAAAGTAGCCCAGAAAAAGTGACATCCAGTGCTACTCTGTTTAGTTTACCCCCTAAAATCCATCAGTATATTTGCTCCTTGTCACATAATTTCTACTCTTTGGTTTCATATAGGAAGAGTTATGAAATGACTGAACCAACACTGGCACATAGACTAGTGAGAGACAGACTCATAGACATATATATCTTTATTTTGTTTATGTTCAGGCTAGAGTTAACACAGCTGATGGCTAACTGCACTAGTGTAGACATGGGTACATATAGGGACGTTTGTAACTGTAAAAGCAGCATCACATGGGATGTAGAAGTAGGTATACTCAATGCTGACTGAAAAAGAAGTGGGTGTGCTCTGTATACCTGTGTATACCCTGGACTACATCACTGACTATAACCATGCATCTATGCACACACACATACACACACATTTATTGGAAAATAATCACCAAAAAGGTCATTACTCGATATGAAATTCAAGTATTTAGCCGCCATGACCACAAAACTTTACTATGGTCCAATGTTTTTTAATCCCCTGACACACACACACACACACACACACACACACACACACACACACACACACACACACACACACACACACACACACACACATCAAAAGGTTCAATACAACAGCACAACAAGATTCCTGTATTGTGTTGATGTGAGCAACATAATTATTCAGTAAAGCATTTCATTGACAGATTTCTACAATAAATCTAACAGAAAATGAAAAAATTGACCCTCAGTTGGGGAGAAGTTTGAACAGTTCAAACACTTTGTGTGGAGTTTGATTGTCCTCCCTAGGAGTGTGTGTGAGCGTATGTGTTGACCCTGCTGTGGTCTGGCGACCTGTCCAGGATGTACCCTACCTCTCGCCCAGTGATTACTGGGATCTGCTCCAGCTTTCCCGTGACCCTGAATCGAACTAAGAGGTTAAGAAAATGGATGGATGGTATCATGAGCTGTTGTAAATCTCACACATTCCTTACTCTTTCTTGGAACAATTACTTGTGCTGCTGTTGTTCTGTACCTGCTGTCAGTTTCTCTTTACAACTACTGGGTGGTCCTCTCTCTGAAGCACCCGCATGATATCCACACACACACACACACACACACACACACAAAGGCCTATTTTCTGTATGGAATTGTGAACATATCTCCTCAGACATCAAACACATTTAACCATCCAGAATAAAAGTTGCAATCATATCATTTAAAGCAGAACCAGATGAGCATGCTGATAAATCACGTCAGTTTTTCAGCATTTAAAGAGGACTTATGAAAAGTTCTTTACTGCCACAGGTTTGCAACTATGTCTGTGTTGGACATGATCAGATGTGGACAGACTGGTGTTGCCAAGCAGCCAAAGTATGAAAACATCCATCTGTCAGTTTAACACAACACTAACTATTTAACTAGTTCTTACATTTTATCCAGGTTATACCAGGAAACCCCAAATCTGACCTTGTGTATATTAATGGTGAGAATATCCATTTGTAGTTTTGTGTTTGGGAATGTGTGAGATTTACAACATGTGTGAGATTTACAACAGCTCATGATACCATCCATCCATTTTCTTAACCTCTTAGTTCGATTCAGGGTCACGGGAAAGCTGGAGCAGATCCCAGTAATCACTGGGCGAGAGGTAGGGTACATCCTGGACAGGTCGCCAGACCACAGCAGGGTCAACACATACGCTCACACACACTCCTAGGGAGGACAATCAAACTCCACACAAAGTGTTTGAACTGTTCAAACTTCTCCCCAACTGAGGGTGTAACAATTTAGAAACAAACGGCCGCAACATTTCCAAGCCAAGCCAACCTTTTTTTTATAAAGCACTTTCTGACAGCCACTGCTAACAAAGTGCTAAACATAACATAATTAACATATTAAAACATAAAACAATAAAACAGTAAAGTTTAGAACCCAGGAAAAAGTGTGAATATGATGACCAAGCTTTGGATCCAGAGGATGAGGCTACCTGCAGAGCCAGACGGGAGGGTTTCCCTCTATGGAACGATGGACTGTCATGTATGCTGTTCTCTGAAGGCGGACTGGAAACGTGGTGTCACCGCAGAGGAGAGGACCACCCCAAACCGCAGCAGTGGACTTTTAAACAACAGGTTGGGGGACAGGATTTTAATCTTTTTTAATCAACTGGTTTTACTGCTTTAACGTTTAGTGTGGCTAAGCATACTGTCCTTTTTTTTTTTTTTAAACATATTTTTTTTATTTTATTTCTGTTTTTAAAATGTCCCACCCTCTGACACAGAGTAACCAATTAACCTAACATGCAATGTCTTTGGATGGTGGGAGGAAGCCAGAGAACCCACACATACATTGGGAGAACATGCAAACTCTACACAGGAAGGCCTCTGTTCAAATCTCACCCCAGCTGAGGCTCAAACCAGCAACCTTCTTGCTGTAAGGCCACAGTGCTAACCATTACGCCACCGTGCAGCCAAAACAGAACTGGAACACAAATATTTGGTGGGTTCTGCAAAGCCAAACAGCTCTACAAGCGTGCTGCTGCCTGAAAGGTTTGGGAACCCTTCACAAGGTTGGACAGATTTTATCTTCTAAAGTTGGGTCAGCCTTTTCATTTTCTATTGAATTTACTGTGGTGATCTGGCAGTAAAGGGATTCACTGAAAAGTAAGAGTTATATTCTTCAGTTCTAAGTTATAGTTTTAAGTTCACTGGTGTATGACTGCAGTAGAAAATAAGCACCAGTGTATATAGAGTGCATTATTACTAAATAAAACAAATAAACAACACTTTTGTGTTTGCTCCCATTTCTCATGAGCTGCACTCAAAGATCTAAAACTCTTATTACAAACACAAAAGAACATTTCCTTCAAATGTTGTTCAGGAATCTGTCTAAATCTATGTTAGTGAGCATTTCTCCTTTGCTACGATAATCCGTCCCACCTCGCAGGTGTAGCATATCAAGATGCTGAGGAGACAGCATGACTACTGCATGGGGGCTGCACTGTGGCCTCACAGCAAGAAGGTCACTGGTTTCATCCTTGAATAGGGCGAGGGTTGGACAGTGGCCTTTCTGTGTAGAGTTTGCATGTTCTCCCTATATGTGGGTTCTCTCTGGGTACTCTAGCTTCCTTCCAAAGACAAGACCTGACATGCATGTTAGGTTAATTGGTTCCTCTAAATTGCCCCTAGGACTGAGCATGGGTGGTTGTTTGTCTCTGTGTGTCCCTGCAATGGACTGGCGAGCTGTCCAGGGTGTACCTTGCCTTTTGGCCAAAGACTGCTGGGATAGGCTCCAGCTTCCCTGAATTGGATTAAGTAGTTAGGAAGATGAATGATAGCTGCACAGGTGTGCATGTGGCCGTGGGATTAGAAAACCAGTCAGTATCTGGACTGGTTTGCTTCACGCAGTGCAATACATCTCATTTGCATAGAGCCGATCAGGTTGTGGCCTGTTGGTCCACTTCTCTTCAGTGGCTGTGCGAAGTTGCTGGATATTGGCAAGAACTGCCGTATCAACAATGCAGAGCATCTCAAACATGCTCAGTGGGTGACCTGTCCGATGAGTATGCTGGCCATGCAAGAACTGGAATGTTTCCAGTACAGATCCTTGCAACAGGGGGCCGTGCGTTACTATGCTGCAACATGAAGTGATGGTTGTGGCTGAGTGGCACAACAATGGGCCTCATGATGTCGTCACGGCATCTCTGTGCATTCAAAACGCCCCTGTGTTCGTTTATATTTTTGTTTAGTGCACAAAATGAATGTGAAAGAATAATAAACACATGTAAAATGCTTTTCAGAACCTAGCAAAGGTTGTTAAGGTCCTTTTTTATCTATGGACCATTTACCAGTATACTGAGCTGGGTTGTGAGCACATTATAGACAATTAAGTACTTAAATGTGCTCTTGTGGGTTCTCTTGGTGGTTTAAAATGTTGTTTTGGTTTGCTGAGAAGTGAATCAAGATGAACTAAATCCACAGAACAAGAAATTTCAGTCTCCTTTGTGGGATTTTTCCAAATACACACGTCTTCAGTGCGTTAGCTGGAGGCAAACTGAATGGTCTCCACTAATCCAAACGTTTAAGGCTATTCATTTAATTGGGCTTCCTTTATTCTTTCCAGGTGTTCAAATGGAAATAAAAGACTGTTATTATGCCTTTAACCAAGCTAAGGATTAGGAATATTAGTAAAGACATTACACACAGGCTGCTTGGAAGGTGGTGGGGGATATTTAGAATTGTGCTAAAAGGGAAAACACGGCATATGAAGAGACAATCTGTTGTAAAGCTTTGCTGCTCATTTCAGGTGGCATTTGGCCTCTTTGTTAGCTTACCTCTTAGGCTCCTCTTGGTGTTTTGCTCTTTCTTCTCAGGTTTATTGTGTTACCATATTCCTTTAATTTTGTTTTATTGGATTTAATAATATTTAAAGTTTGTGATAACAATTTACAACCTGAACCTAAACCTGCAAATACTATACTAGAATCGGGTCCCTGTGCTGTTTAGAGAGTTCCTTGTGCAATCGCTTTGCAGATGAACTTGCAAACTTAAAACAAAGGGAATTAATACATACGCACAGATATTTTTTAGAAGAGAATGAACAGCAATACAAATGTTTCCACACATTATAATGACCATATAGCATCACTGTTGTTTGCAGAAGTGTATGAAGTAGAAATAGAAGTAAAAATAAAGTAGAAGTCCTGCCATGTTTTTTGGATCTACCAATGGATTTTAAAAAAGGTGTTTTCACGAACATGCTCATCTATCTGCAGTGGAGCTGAGCTGATTACATTCACCTGGTTTAGAGACCGGTTGGAAAGAAGGACTTCTCCTTTCTACTTCTACGTTATACACCTCTGGTTGTTTGTTCAGCACTCATTTTGTTTTTTAAGTGTTGCATGAGTAAAACGTGGCAGTGTAATTAGAAATGATAGTGATCTTTGCATTCCATGCAAGTCCGCCTCATGCTGTGCCTGCTTCCTGGCAGAACTTATTAAGGCACCCAACATAACAGGACAGTCTTTAACATCTTTAATGCGATTAGTTACGGTTATGCATTCCTGCCATTATTTCCCTGCCTGGAAAAAAAAGGTCTTTTGTAACAAAGAGATTCCTGCCATTCTCAGACAGAGCCCTGTATTGGTGTGAAAACAAAACTTTTTTCACCAAAGGAAGAAGCTTTTCTTCCTTTGGTGCTTATTTTGGTGCTTATTTTACTGGTTGCTGATGTCTTAGAAGGTGGAGGAGAGTTATTCTGCATCTTGGGAAGTATGTCAGCTTGAACATGGACGGATCATGACCTGGATAGTTGCTACATGTGCTGGGCTAATGTCTGTGAAAAATCACTGAGGCGACGCTGGAGAATGTGTGCATGTGTGCAAATGGATGTTTATTTAGCTGTAAACAGCTCAGATTGGAGGGGAAGGAAGACTGATATCCTTACTCTCAGAATAATGAAAGCAGAAACAGGATGTTTGGTGCTCAGAAGACAAGTAGAGGAGATAAAGATGTTGTGCTCAGTAGGGTCAGGAAAACGTTAGAAAAGAAAATGCAATTCCACTTGTGAAATAAAAAACAACTGAGATTTTTTAAAGACATATATTCATAAATGCGTTGAAAGCAGGATGGCTTATGTTCGGGAGCCAGAAGGTTCGAGAACACAATATTTACACTGGAAAGAAAAAAAGCATCTGATTAAATCTATGTTTGTGTTCTATTTTACAAAGGTCACGATTATGTCACCAGAAAAATATGAAACTAATGGATAATATTAATAATTTAAAAAGTTTACTGTTCATTGTAAGTGTTTATTTTTCAGAGTCAGACTGACTTTCAATAAGAGAAGCTGAAAAATAATGTGGTTAAGTCCAGTTTCTTTCAGCAGAGGCAGCTATAGCGAATATTAAGCAGGTTTTTATTACTAAAGGATTTCGAACGACTCACTCATGCATTTATGACAGCTAAGTTGGATTACTGTAATACATGGGGTTAGCCAGGTTTCTCTCTCTCCCTGCAGATGATCCAAAATGCAGCTGCTCGCTTGCTGACGGCCTGCAAGTCACAGCACATCTCATCTGTTCTTGCATCACCTTATTGGCTTGCTGCTGGTTTTACAGTTCGTTTTAAAATTTGCCTTTTCACATCTAAATGTCTGTATGGTAGCACCACCCTGTCTATCTGACCTGCTTCGGTCCTGCACTCATGCATGACTGTTAAAGTCTGCTGACCAGCAGCTCCTGAGGCTGAAACTGGAGGAGATTGTGTTTTCCCTGCAGCGTCAGCGCTCTGGAAGCAGCTTCATTTAAACAGACCTCACTGTCTGCTTTTAAAACTTTCCCTGAAACACTTATTTTCATTGGATCTTAACCCTAATTGAGGTTACGCTTTTATTTCTTTGTTAGTCAGTCATTTTCTGAACCGCTAAATCCAGTTAAGGGTCGCTGTGGAGCTGGAGTCTATCCCAGCAATCACTGGGCGAGAGGCAGGGTACAACCTGGTCAGGTGGGCAGTCCATCACAGGGCCAACATAAAGAGACACAACCATTCACACCTACAGGAAGAATGTAGGTGTACAAATCATGTTTGTACAGTGGGAGGAAGCTGAAGTACCTGGAGACAATCCACACATACACAGCAAATTCCACACACTAAGGCTGCTGTTGAAACCTCTCTCCCAACCAGTGACCTTCTTGCTGGCCACAGTGCGAACCACTACACCACCGTGTAGCCCTAACTTCTTTGAGGGGTTTATGCAATGTTTGGTCATTTAATAATTTCCTTACTTGCTGCTTCTTGGCCTGTTTTAGTTTGCTGAGAACGTTTTTTTTTTTTTTTTTTAATCATTTGTTGCTTTATTGTTCAATACTTTGGTCAACATCGGTGTTTTTAAAGTGCTTGTTAAATAATTAAACTGGTTTAGATAGGATACTTTATTGATCCCACAATAGGATTTTGCACCTTATTATGTTATTTTGCTGTTTATAAAATTACTTTAAAAAGAAAAAAAGACACAAAATTAAAACAGAACTAAACTGTAATCAAAATGTTTGAACCCATAATTATATTCACTAAAACTAAGTGCTAATTAATATGAAAGCACTTTTCTCAGGTCAGTGACATCTTTGCATCTTGCACAGTTTCAGACGGCTTTATTCACGGATATCTTGAGTAACAGCCAACATCCTCCCAGACAATCTATCTTCAGCGATGTTAAGCCCAAAAATTCCAACTATTCACTTGTGATAACATGACAGATGATCCAACAACATTTACTCATCGCCTCAAAATCATCTGCAGGTGACGGAGCCTCAAGGAAACATAACAACATGACCACCGAGCATGCAAACAACAGCCTGGAGCTGTGGTCCTCCCACACATCTGTCTGTTATTCAGTCTCTTCTCACACACTATTTCCCAAAGTGGGCACAAACTCTGAGGCTCGACGGTAAATCCTTTTTTAATGATTACAGCTCGATCCCTGAAAAACAGAGAGTTTGATTCCTGAAAAGAAAATAATGTGAAAACAGAATATTAAAAAGGTTTAGGAACAAAAAATGATAACTTTTTTTTTTTTTTTAGGAAAAAGAAAATAATATATGAAACTTAAATTGTGTCCTTGTTTAAGAGTTTAGAACACTGAGTATTCATGAAGGAGTTTAATGTTGTGGAAACATTTGGTTAAACTATTGCAGGTTTTTAAATTTTCCAACCTGAGTGTCTCAGCTCTTGTGAGCTGCATAAAATAAGAAAAAAAAAGTTTACTTTAACAACAGTAACAAGTTGAAAGCTGACTTCAGTATTTGTTTTTCCTCTTGTTTATGGTTTAGCATAAAATGGGAGACAAAGCACTTTAACAGTGTCTCTCAGCACCTACTTGTCAAACTTTCCTGCAAATAAAGTAAACCTCCTCAGGCCTTGTTTTAACTCGTGTGAATAAGTGCTTGCATGCAGAGAAACATTAAAATAGTCAAAGACTAGCTAATCCACGTCGTCAATTCCACAATGCAAACCAGCTGTGATATGGAATGTGATCCAGGACAAGTGTCAATCAGCGTCCTGTCGGTATATATCACAGGCTGCTATTCAAACAGCCAGTCTTGTTTTATAGGGGTGAGAATCTGTTGAACTATAACTACTCCACACGGCTGCTATTTCTCATGCTGGTTATATTGGATGTCATTACATAGAGAAAAACATTAAGCAATGTCTAAAGCAAAAAGTCAGAAAAACTGTCATGTTTTTAAACTATGTAAGAGGTGAATGAAAAAAAAAATTCACGTCAAAGTCATATTTATTTTCCAACATGCCAAACTGAGGTTTCATAAATAGAAATGTTCCATTTGCTGTAAGGAATTTCCCATAATGCAACTCATACAAAAATAAGCAGTGTTCGCTCGTTAGCATGACTCATTCTGCAGAGATTCAGTATTCTGGAGTTGCGTCGATGACAGGAGAGGAGGAAGTCAGGTGGTGATAATGACAAGCTTGGATCAAATCCTAATCTCCACATTACACACACTCCTTACCGCTTCCGTAGATGTAAGTGAGAGGGTACCCTTAAATACATGATGATCATGAAGTCTGATCATGAAGCTCCTAGAGACATTCCTGATTTCTCTAAATCTGGGATTTTCTTGCTCAGATCTGGAGTTTGAAAGACAAGTTGAAAAAAAAAATAATAACAGTGTACAAAAGTAAAATATAAGGAAAAAAATAACTGTAACTTTTTTCAGAGTTAAAACCAAGCGGCAACCTCCGGTGGTTAAAAGTGAAGCCTATGCGGAAGTGCATAAAACTGCAGTTCCCCCTTCATCCACTAGGGGCTGCAAAACAGAGCAAATCCCCATAGACTCCCATGTTAAAAAGACCAACTTCACGGCAGAAATAAACATGTTTACAGCCTGGTTCAAAAATCCATTTTCAGTTATTAGGTCAGGTTTACCTTCATGACAACTGTGGGGGGGGGGTACATTTTTTTCTAACTCGCCCGTTTTAAACTAATTTAATCTCAATCACAAGTACGTAGAACAACTGCAGTTTGCAGCCGGTTAACAACGTGACTTAGCTTTAGCCTGCTTACCTATATTAGCTGGTTAGCTCCCGTTATCTCGGGGTTAGCTCGGTTAGCTTTTAGCTACAGAAAGCTCAGAGTTCGCTCGATGTCAATCATCCGCCATGACGCTCACGGCTGCCCTCTCAGCTCCACTTCTTTGCCCAAATGTGTATTTTCCGGGTGAGACGATGATGATGCTGCCATCATGGCGACGGTAGGAACCGCCTACCGAGCTTCAATTTTTTTTTTTCTTTTTTTAAATTGAAATGTATTTACAATACAATACAACAGTTATACGGGAGAATTTCATAACTCACAACTAAAGTTCAGGGGAAGCGTCATAGATCATTCTGGTTTTCACAGCTTTTGAATTAGTGCAAAATTTCAATGACTTCATGTACATATGGACATAACATAGGAAAACTGACATATTTGTTTTTTGCTTGGCGAATTTACAACAATGTATGTGAAATTTAGCAAGTAGAGTGAAGAGGTTAATTACAAATCTTATTTTGTGTAGAAGGTGACAACTAAAACACCCAAATAAAACAAAATCAGGCTTCATTCTAACTTGATACTCCAGCTTCCTACTGAGGTACAGATTAATATCATTCCAGAAAACTTGACAATAGGAGCACTCCCAGAAAAGATGACATATAGTTTCATCTGATGTTGACAGAAGATTTTTATGGATTTTTGCCAGAAAAACATTAACTATATAGCACCTGTGTAGAATTTTCAGAGACACATCTCACACTTTGTTGGTAATAAAAAATTGACTGGGAAGGGACCAGACCTTTTTCCAGTTTATATCAGGATATTCATTATTCCAAATAAAAACAGAGGCAGGTTTACAACTCAAATCTCTTTGAATTAATTCTCTAATGCATTTGTTATTAGTTTTTGGACTAAGAAAGGGCTCTGAGTTCCCAATAAAAAGTTGTGGCAGAGCATTAAGTGGAGCAGTTCTAGATGCAGATGAGACAAGATGTTTGTTTCCTGAGGGAATGGCATCATTAACAACGGCAAACTCTCTCGGAGTAACAGGAAAATTGAATTTTTCACAAAACTCAATTTTGGTAAATGACCATCCCTATTAAGCAACTGATTAACAAGCAGAACACCATGTTCCACCCATGTTTTTGAATACAGAGACTTATGTTTAAAACAAATATCCTGATTATTCCAGATGTAATAAGAATGTGGAGAAAAGTTATGTTTGTATATTAGAGACCAGGAAAGAAGCATTTGCCTGTTAAGGTTGGATAATTTAATGGGTATTTTATCTATGTTGTAATTGCACCGTAATAGAAAGTTAAGACCACCTAAGGGTTCAAAAACGTGATGGGAGATAAAAGTCCATAATGACTTTGGATTTAACAAATACCTTTTAAAGGAAGAATGTAGTGTGTGAAAATCTAAAGCATTAAATCCAGCAGAGTTTAAATCATTAATCATTACATTCTTGCGGATTTGATAGACTTTTCTTTTTTAGATGAAATTAAAAAGAGTTTTGTCAACAGTTGAGCACACATCTTTTGGAACATTTAATGCAGAGCTGGCATACATGAGTCTAGATAACCCTTCAGCTTTAGACAGCAAGACACAGCCGGTTATACTAAGATCCCTCTGGATCCACATATCAAATTTTTATTTAATAGTTGTTATTAGGGGATTAAAGTTTTCACTAGTCCTCAAATTTTCATCTTTGAAAATAGATATTCCCATATTAACTTCAGATTTTATGTGAATTCCTGAAATTTCTATGTCCTTGCATGGTTTAATGGAGAACAAGTCACACTTAGACATGTTTAGTTTAAGGCCAGAAGCTTTAGAAAATGCAGTAAGAATTTTGATAGCAACATCTGCTTGGGTTTTATCCTGTAAAAAAAGGGTGGTGTCATCTGCTAGCTGGCTTAGAGTGACAACCCTCCCTGCAACAGAAATACCTTTTAGTTCACTGTTTTTAATATGAGTGGCCAGTATTTGCATTGGGAGTAAGAAAAGATATGGAGAAACTGGACACCCCTGACGTATCCCTCTATTCAAATCAAACCTTTTGGTAGTTCCATGTGGTAGTTTAATTGAACTGTTTGCAGTTGTATAAAGAGATTTTATAGATTTAATAAACTGTTCCCCAAAGCCAAAAAATGCAAGTGCTGCAAACATAAACTCATGTTCTATAGAGTCAAATGCTTTGTGGAAATCTAAGAACAGAACAAAACTGTCATCCTGTATTAAATTGGCGTAATCTAGAATGTCAAATATCAATCTAATATTGTCAATTATGTACCTGTTAGGCATGAATCCATTCTGAGACTCATCTATGATATTATCTAGAACTAACTTTAGTTTTTCAGCTAAGCAAATAGCAAGGATTTTGTAATCATTGTTTAAAATGGAAACAGGACGCCAATTATCCAATAACAAGCTATCTTTATGTGGTTTTGGAATTGAAGTGATTAAACTTTGGCAAAGAAAGGGAGGCAATTTTCCAGTTTCAAAGCTTTCAAGAAATGCGAGGAGTAAAATTTCAATGAGCAAGTTCCTCTGAGAAGTGTTTATAAAATTCAGAGGATAAGCCACCTGTGCCAGGAGATTTATTTGGTTTGAGTTTGTTTATTGCTCGTTTCACTTCATTAATAGTTATCGGGTTGTTGCACATTGATTTATCTCCTTCACTAATAATGCTGACATTACTCATAGCACCAAAGAAATGGTGAACATCTTCTAGTGACAGTGTTGATATACAGATTTAAAATAATTTTCGCATATCTTAGCAATTTCTTTTGGATTATCAATAATCTTTCCATCTAAACACAATTTGTCTACAATATTCCTTTTTCGTCTCTGTTTTTCTAATTTGAAAAAGTAACTGGAATTCTGTTCACCCTTTTCAATCCACTTGGCCCTTGATCGCACAAAAGCCCCTTTGGCTTTAGTTATACAGAGTTGGTCCAACCTCAATTGCAAGTTCAACCGTATTCTCTGCTCCTCTGACAAATTTTCAGGTGGAATTGAAGACAGTGAGATTAATTCTGTCGTCAAATCATTTTCCTCTTTCATCCCATCTCTTTTAAGATTCGCACCAGTTTTTCTTAAGAGTTTTTGCAACTCAAATTTTAGGAGCTCCCAATATTTACCATAAGATTCTTCATGTTCTGCCAAATTCCAATATTCTAAGATTAAATCCTTTATTTTCAGTCTTAATGTCTCATTAATTAAAAGCTGATTGTTTAATTTCCAGTAGCCAGGGGTTAGTTTTTTAAAAAAAATTTTTAATTTTTAATTATGTACTGTAAGGATTGTGGTTTTATGATCAGTTTGAGGGCTTGGGTTAATTTCAGTCTTATATGGTAGGTGTAACATGGAATCTGATACCAGCCAAAGGTCTATTCTTGACTGGGAGGTGCCAGATTTGTTACTCCTGGTATATTCTGTACAATTAGGGTTATTTGATCGCCATGCATCTATCAAGCCATTTTCAGTCATGAAGTTAACTAGAGTGCTGTTTTTTCTCTTTCTACTAGGGAATCGATCAATCTGGTCATTAACTGTAGCATTAAAGTCTCCACCCATAATCATTTTTACCTCCCCAAAACGTTTAACAGAAGAATTAATATGTGAACTTAGGATCATTAACAACTCCTTATTTTCTCTGTCATTGTTATACCCGTAGACATTTCCCACTGAGTAAAATTGATTTGATAAATAAACAGTCAACAATATAAAGTGTCCATTTTTATCAGTAACAACAGAAGCAATCTTTCCTCCAAATTTTCATTTAAGAGTCATTGTTCCTCCCGAATGTTGGTTTCCATGCGACATCTAAAGGTCTTCCCCCTACTGTGATTTCCAGAAATTATAGTCAGTTTCCACTGAGTGACTTTCTTGGACAAAACAGAAGTCTGCATTAAAGTTTTTTGCATATAAAAATAAAGCTTTCCGCTTTGTAATGTCTCTTAAGCCCCGAGTATTAACAGAAAGAAATTTTAGACCTGAAATTACAACTCAGAAAAGTAAAACAAAAGAAAAGTCTGTACTGCCTGAAGAGAAACTAGCAGTTATTACTAACGAAACTTTCCTCAAGAGTAAAGCATATTGTTAGCATCACAATAAACTGTGCAACTCCAGATTATTGAAACGTCGAATTCAATTCAACTCACACGAATATATATTTTCACCAACATGCAGCTGATGGCCTTTCAGTCAGACCAGATCAATCTGCAGCAAACAACCAAAACAAGCCAGACTCCAAAGCGATGATCTGAGCCGTGCCTTTCAATGAATCTCTTTGTTGTCAATAAAGGCTCTTCCTCCAACAAAAAAAGCTAACTTCTTCTCCTCTAGTGCCTTCATGATCTGTGGCCACAGACGTTTGCGCAGCTCTCGATCCTCAGGAGAAAGGTCTTCTTTAAATTGGATCTTCCTCTGCTTCAGGTACTCTGAATTTTTGGACAGCTTCCATACGGTGTCTCGAAAATGCCTCATTGAAAACTGCAAAAGGATATCGCGGGGAAGAGTTTGGTGGAGAGTTTTCCTACCAAGCCTGTGAACTGAATCAATCACATCCTGGAACTTATCTTTGTGTTGAGGAGCAACAGTTTCGCATATTTCATTTGTTTCAGTCGTGCTCTCACATCTTCTCCCTCAGTCTCTGGAAGCCCTCTCAGATGCAGGTTCCATCTATGTTTGTATCTTGATAGTTCCTGAACTTTGTTTTCCAGGTTCACTATCTTCTCTTCTGCCTTGCTAACTCTCTCACCAGTGGCTTTCAGCGTACCTTTAATGTCTTGAACATCAGCTGCCAAAAAGTTGAGAGATGTTTTAAGTTCCTCGATAGATTTACAGATTGTGCAGCCTTGCTCCTCAATAGCTAGCTTCAACACCGCCACGATGCCGTCGGCCGTATCTTTTTCCATTTTTCCTTTCTTTGCACAAGGTTTTCTTGGTGAAATAGCAGGAATAAGTTCACTTTTACGTTTTGAAAGTGAGTGATTTGACATTACCACTTTTTGTTAGAGCCTTCGTAGATGCTATAGTTTGACAAAAGTTTGAGGAAAGTTGTTTTTCCCACTGAGCTTCAATTCAGCTCTTCAGAAACCTATGGGTGACGTCACGGAGACTCCGTCCATCTCTTTACATACAGTCTATGGTTTAAACCAATGCAAAACTACGCTAAACCTACTGTCCATCTCAGTGGTGCTGCACTTCCTCCATCTGAAGCAAAGTGGAGTCACATCATCACGAACTGGCCAAGTTACTTACATTTACATGAGGTTGGACCTCAATTCCATTTAAAAAAAATGTTTTGGCCTTACATCTAAATAACTCACAAATTTAAGGCTTCATATTGAAGCAGCTGGGTTGAATAGATGGAACAATTAAAACATGGGCTGTAAGTATAAGTTCCCATTTTAAACTCATGTAAGGTTTGTTCTGTTATCTATAACATAACCGAGCATTGAACCCAAACTCAAATCTCCAATATTGAACCAAATCTTTGTTAGTCTTGCTACGTAAAGCTTTACCACTGTGGTGTCATTTATTTTCTTTGTAGGGACACATCATATGAGTTGTTTCTCACTTAGCACTAACAAGTAAAGCCCCATAATCTGAACCAATGCTTAACACCTCTGTCGCCAGCATTGCTTAATATCTGCCAATCTTAGCTTGGTGAGTGAGAACATGTAAATGCAAAGCTGGAATGTATGAAATTGGGAATACCATTTATACATCATGACCACAGGGGAAAAAAAACCAATTAAAAAAAAAAAGGGATGAAGTTAGATCACATTATTTAACTTCAACCCTTTCTGTAAATGGAAATCCTCAAATTGTTACCAGTTGTTATTTCTTTCAGGGAAATTGTAAGCTGTGATAAAGTTTGAGTCCTTCCTTACTTTCCAAGTTAGCAGGAGAAACTGGAGGGCACCATATTGCAAACAAAAACAACTGTACAAATTAAAAAATGAATCTATATATATATATATATATATATATATATATATATATATATATATATATATATATATATATATATACACACACACATATATATATATATATATATATATATATATATATATATATATATATATTTATATATATATATATAAATATATATATATATATATATATGTGTGTGTGTGTGTGTGTGTGTGTGTGTGTGTGTTTCTTTTTTTAACTTCCAGCACAGAATCTAATCTCATGTTATTTTACCTTGTCACTGCAGTGTGTAGGTGCTGCCAAGTGTGAGATGTGCATATAACAACATTGTGAGGCAACATACATCACACACGTATCGGTTGTATATTGGCATGCAATTAGCAGTTTTTTAATCACTTCCAAAACATAACTTTCTAAAGAATCTTTTAACATTCACACTAACAAAAAAGCCGGAGAAAAAACATTTCTCTCTGTTGTACTGTTTGTTTTGGACCAGAATAAACAGAATAAATGTTTTTTTTTTTTTTTTAGCAAATGGTTGAGATGTTAAAAAGAAAAAGTTAATATAACAGTAAAACACTTGAAATTTCAAACAGTATTATAACACTTGGTTTGTGTTTTACACACCCAAACCAAATGGTAGAGATGCTCAGGAAGAAATTCATCAAAGTCACTGTAAATTTACTTCTACCAAACGGTAGAGCAGGACCATAAAGAGTTAACTACTTGAGATGAAAGTATCTACATGAAGAACGTGTGCAACCATTTTGCATCGTTCCTGTAGTCTGAACTCTCTCCAGTCATCAACACTCAGTCTAATTCGGACCCTAATCTCTTATTCTGTCCTTTTCTATCTTGTTTTACTGTCTTCATCTAATAATATTCATGTGCAAAATTTTTGGTACAATATCATTTATTTTCTAGCGTTAGTATTTAAAGTGGAATTAGTCTGTCCACAGGTACTTGAGCTAAGTTAATAAAATAATCAGCGCGCTAATCAGTTTTGAGTTAACTTAATTTGGACATATTCAGAATGAAATAATTCTGAATCACAGTAGTCACCTTTGCATTTACATAGAAATAGTAATTCTGAATGGAGGTTTACATGGAAAACGTTTATTCGCCTTTACTTAATTCAGCTTTAGGTCTCGATGATGGGAAGGAACCTGATTACATGTGGGGCGGACATGAAGTACTTCAGAGGAATTAAAACTCATGTAAGAGTGGACGTTAAGTTGCTTTGTTGAAAAAGTGTCACTTTGGCCATGTTGATGTCACACAGAGTCCTGGTTCCAACTTCCCACTGCCAAGGAACAGGACACTAGATAAGTGTCAGGGGGAAAAACACTTTTATTAAAAGTCCCTGGGTAAAAAAAAAAAAGTGCTTTTTTTTTTAAACAATCCTTAAAAAATTGAAGGTGAAGGAAGTGGGGTCAGCCTTGGATACTCCAGTCTCCTGTAGGGGGGAATCAGTTGCAGCCAACATGGGGGCATGTCCTCCTGGATGCATCCTGCTTTATGCTCCACTGCCAGCCTTCGTTTCAGTCACGCAGCTGCTGAGGAAAACACAAATGAAGGCTAAGACACACTTCAGTATGGGGAACCAGCCCACCAACACAACAGCTAAGACTCTGGACATTCCTTTAACTTAGTTGTTCGTTAGCCTTGGTTTGTTTCTCTTAAGGCTGGTGAGTCCCGCTCCAATCCGACACTGTGTCCCGATGTTCCTTTTTAGCTTCCGTGAGCAGCCACAGTCGAGCTCATCGTCCTATGCAGTATTGCTGTCCCTCCTTGTCGCTGTTGAGGGTGTCAGTCTGAGTCTGTCGTACTCCCACACCTGCTCCCTTTTATCCAGTCCTCTGCCGATATCCTGGCAGGAAGGAGGAATGCCAGCTGGGATTTATTGTTAATTGGTAACTTTGCCCACAAAGTCAAATCCACAGCAATTAATATGCATAAAAGACAAAACAATAAAACCAAAAGATAAGGACAGGGTTTTCTGATCAATCATAGTTCTCTCCACTTTGACACCTACTTCCTAACTAAAAGTACCGTTAGTGTCTGGTTTACTCCAATCTTAAATCCAAACTGATTCATTCCTCCATCATGTAAACCACAGGTGTCAAACTCCAGTCCTTTAAGGTCGGCATCCTGCAGGTTTTTGTTGTCACACATGACCAACATTCATAAACAGGTTGACAAGAAGCTGATGGATCTATTTGATTTGAATCAGTTGTGTTGGTAGAGAGAAACACCAAAAACCTGCAGGATATCGGCCCTCGAGGACTGGAGTTTGACACCCCCGATGTAAACGTTTGTTCCAGTCGTTCTTTCTCTTGTTGTGATAACACACATATTCCGTACGGTCTTATGCCTCCTGTCTATGAAGCTCTTCCTATTCCTCCTCAGCTGCTGTAGAAAGTGAAGTAGTATGCAGTATGCTTTTATCGATGTGGTGCTTTAAAATTCATTCCATATCCTACATGCGTAGTCCAATGAAGGGTCGCAGGGAAGCTGGAGCCTATCCCACCAGTCTTTGGGCGAAAGGCGGGTACACCCTGGACAGCTCGCCAGTCCATACAGAGACAAACAACCACTCACACTCACGGGCAATGTAGAATAACCAATTAACCTAACATCCATGTCTTTGGACAGTGGGAGGAAGCTGGAGAGAACCCATGCAACTCCACACAGAAAGGCCACTGTCCAAGCCTCACTCCAGTGACCTTTTTTCTGTGAGGCCACAGTGCTAACCACTATTCCACCGTTACTTCTGCATGACTTTGGTATAACATCATTGTTTTACAACTTTAGTACTGTCAACTGATAAAAAAAGAAAAAAATCTGAAGCCTGTACACCACCCCCATGAAAACAGGATTGTGGATTCACATGCCCTTTGAGGGATGGCCTGCATGGCTTCAGGGCTAGTTTGCCATGGGTCTGGACTACCCCGCTTCTCCCATCTCTCTTTTCCCTCCATGGAGAGTGGTGGGTGGGTGTCTGGGGTTGGTGGATCTTGGGAGTTTGAGGACGGTTGTCTGGCCCTATGGGGGCTCTTGAGGAAGGGGGGTGTCTCCAGCTGCCAATGGCTTGCCTGGAGGGAAATTTGCATTTCTCTGGACTTACATCTCCTCTGCTGCCCTGCTCTCTCTCATACACACACGTATGCTGTTGGGAGGTGTACATGTCATGCTAGGAATCAAGGGGGGCATATACGTGGCCTACTTTTTTGCACCCCATGGTGGTTAGCTTTTCAGTTCTCATTGCACTTAAAAATAAAAACACAAGAAACACAACAAACAAGCTACTTCTGAGGTCTTGTCATGCAGTGTATGATTTGGGGGGGGGGGGGGGGGGGGGGGGGGGGCTGCTCATGTATCTACCTCTGACTGGAGACCTTCCTCTGCTGCCTTCTGGGAGTATGCCTGGTTGTATCTGTGGTGGGATTTGTTTTCTACTGAATATAAACAAAGTAATAAAACATTATTATAAACAAATAAATAAATAATCAGATTGTCCAGAGATCTTTATGCATAAAAAGCTCCTCTTGGCAAAGCAAATTTTTTCAGCACAGCAGGGATGTCATCATTCTGCTTGCTACAACACTGTACAGGACAAGTTAAATAGCAAACAATAAAAAACTAATAAATATCATAAAAAGGTTGATTTTTATAAGGAACTGGGCAGGTTCTAATTTTGTTTCAAGCAAATGCAAATAAAAGACTAAGAAATCAACCAACCAAAACATGGTGGTGCAACAATAGTCAGTAAATATGATTATTTAACATGATCTTTAAAAATTGCTGTTGAGAACATAACTATTTGATATAATTAGCCCATAACTGGACTTTTTATTGACTTTGTTCACCTCCCCTACTGAGATGTGCAAACAGAACTAAATAGAGTTTTACAGCCTCATAGAATATAGTCACTTTTGTTTCTTGACTAAACTAAATGTGAAATCAAAACTTTATAGTATTAGTCTATATACACCATATACCAATTCAGGTACCACAGATAATAAGAAGTATAATCCAAGATTTTCACATTAGGTAGTACATCTATGAATCTAAAGGTTGCTCATCATACAATCAAAGCATTTTGAGTAGAAACAGAAATTTCTGCTTTTAGAAAGTTAGCACAGCTGCATTAAGTTTAGCGTCTGTGGTGATAATTTAAAGAGTGAAAGTGCACTGCCTATAAAAAAACTGGATTAGTTCCACTGAAATATTTCAGAGGTTTTCAGTGGAGTAGTAGCTGCTCGTGTGTCTCACCTAACCGGAGGCATTCATACTCTAGTTCCTTTCTGCTCCACATGCATGATCTCACAGATTTCCTCTTTCATTTACACCATATGTGAAGGGCTTTGGGGACAACGAAAAGCTGCTTCCTGGCCATAAACAGCTATTACACAGACCAAGTTATGCATCGCTCAAAAGTAATGAAAAGTTTTGAAGCAAGCTAAATATTATTAAATTTGCATAAGGAAATATTAAGATATTACATTTTTTTTTCTTTGATTATATCAACTTTGGACAAAAAGTAGGGAAATTTGTGTTTGGTGGATTATTATCCACCATTACTGTTATTAATGCTTCTTGGCAATAAGTCTTACACCATTGGACAGTCTCCTTAGTTCCCTTTTTAATTGAGCCACTTTTATGAGTAAAGTAGATTTGCTGGATTTGCAGCAGAGTTAAATTTTTCAAATGCACCAATGATAATCTTCTCTGCAATGCCAAACAGCGTATTCTGCTAATGATTCCCATCACAGTCTTATATTGTCAGGTTAGTTTGCTCTGTCAGCAACATTTCAACTAGACATTAGACGTGTGAATGAGCATGCGTCCCGTTTTCACTTAAGATACAGAGATTGTACGATAAAAATATGTAGAAGACGCTGCACGAACAGGACTTATGTCACCAATGGAGGCAATTGCAAAGCAGAAATATCTATCTCCTAAGATGGCAATGCTTGTCCCCAGTGGTTATCAAAAGCTGTGTTTCCATTACATTTTTAAAAAAATAAAAATAAAAGCAATTTTTCTAAGTTTAATAAAAACATTTGATTTGCAGGTGTTTCCATTGAACAGTGTTTTGTGCACAAACCTCAGTTTTAGTAAAATCTCGTCTGGTTGATGAGATCATACAAGAATTGAGGTTATGCAAGACAGCCACGAAGAGTCATTTCAGGGTTTTTTTACTTGTTGCAGATAATTTGCGTTGGCTTTTCAAAGCTTTTCTGGCTCATTTTTACCAATCATCTAGCAATAAAACACTCCAAATTATTCCAAAAGCTATGTCACAAAGTATAGTTTACAAAATGTTCATGTCCATTTGACGCTAATATAGAAAAGAAGACCAATAGCACTCTTTTTTTTTTTTTTTAAATAATCAAAATTTTTAATGTAAACATATAGTTCTTGGTGGAACTAATAAAACAAAGTCAATATTGTCTGAATGGCATCACCAGAGCTTAACAATAAATAATAATAATAATAATAATAAAAAAAAAAAACATTTTAAAAGTGTTACGAGCACCTGTGAAAGACCCACACCTGATCTCCATTCTGGATGAAAGTGCAAGCTCCGCCCCCCCCGATCCGGGCGTGGTTACTGTGGACACACCTTCGACGGCCCCTCTTCTTATTGGTTCACAGAGTGCCATTCCGGGAGCAAACCAGGAAATAAAAGGACACTGCTGCACTTCGGCTAGAGGGGGAAGCAACTGTCTGTTTCTGGTGGTTGTCCCCCTCAACTTGGGTTTTGTGTTGGACATTTTGCGTAATGTTTACTTTCATAAGGTTCACATTCCTGTGTGTGAACCTTATGAATTTATTTGGGATTCAGACTTCTGTTTTGTTTGTTTTCTTGTGGTCTTACCCTGGTTGGGTTCATCAGACCTAGAGCATTGGCAGTCCTTTTCTTTGTCTGTTCAACAACCAACTAGCATGTTGCTACATGCTTAGCTACATTGTGTTAGCTACCCAGGGGTATAAAATAAAATGCCTTCCTGCATCCATGGTGTCCGCCGTACTTTGTTGTGCCAACCCTCATAACGGGTCGTAACAAAAAGCATAAAACCAAACCTCAATATCTTTATTTACTAAAAATGCTCTACTAGGACAGATTTCCAGAAGCTTGAAGATCTTTTTAAAGGTATATATGTAACTTTTAACTCAAACATTAGCCTAAAATGAGTAATAATGGATGGTTTCTGAGGTCAGAAACCATCTTCTACTTTTTCTTCTCTTCATACAAAAGTTTGTCGTGTCTGAACAAAGTAAGAAGGTAGAAACAGTGTCTGAGGAGGCCAGAAAGAGAAAGCAGGAAAGGGATTGTCCCAGAGGAAAGACACGAGTCCACAAGCTGGTTGGAGTCTGATGAAAGAACTGTGTAGATGTAAAACCCACTCTCGGTATTGATAAACTGGTAAGTTAGCTCTTCGCTTGTTGTGCACACCTACCAAAAAGTGATTTTTCACATCTTTCAGTCAGCGTTTTTTAAAAACAATGGCAGTAAGTGCCTGGTGAGCTTAAGAATGCTACAGTATGTGTCTTTTAATTTGCTGTTTAGTAGAAGCTAAATGTGGCTAATTGGCTAATTGAGCTAATCAGCTACAAACCAAAGCTAACTTGACTCCATAAACATTTCAAACACACATACGTCCGCCAGGGCTCTATCCTTTAATAGTAAAGAATCCTTTGAAAAAATCCTGAATTCCTGAATCTAAATTATTTCTCTATCAGCTGGTCGAAGCCGTCTGAAAATATGATTCCAAAACACAGATGGAGACGGTTTAATTTTGCGACAGTGTTGTGTTGTCTGTGGGAACTTACAGATTTAGCGCCCCCTATGGCTAAATGTTACTCGCTTTTCCTTTAATCTTGGTAAGCCTTTCTTGATGGTTAAGCTAAATCAACAATAATAATATTCATTATTATATTAAGTTACCTGAATGGTGTTTTTAACAGATGAGACCAATCAAATGTCATAATTTTTCCAATGCAGAGTTAACATAATATGCTTACCTTTTAGCCATTATTACTGATGTATTTAGCTTTTCTGACAAAAAGAACAGAAAATTAGGTAATTAAGAGTGGGTTTGGTGAACTTTGATTTTGCCTGATTTTGGCCAGACTATTGTTATGCGACTTAAAAGCCCTGTTTAAGTTTGTTTTGTTACGAATGTCATGCACACCTGTTAAATTGCTCCACATTACTTGAGCCAATGGAACATCAAATAGTTTGAACTGCAACAATGGCATTTTTGGCCTGTTAACTGGGTAAACATTGTGATCTTCTGCACCAGATCCAGGGGAACTGGAGATGTAAATGAACTCAATACCTCGCTTTTGTCAGTCTTGCGGCAGTAGTTAAATGTTTAATGAGAAGACAGATAATACCCTTTTGCCCGATGGAATGTTCCAACACAGAGTCCCTTGTAAATGAAACAGTGCCGAATAAAGACCTGAATAAAAGTCTAAGCAGTCAGAAATTTTTAAAACTAACCTGTGGGTCATTCACACGTTTCACAAGACTTTTTACAAGTCTTGTTAAATGTGTGAAATAAAAATTATTTTAAATGGGATCAGACTTTTAGATTTGTGTTAATCACACTATCATTTTCTTTACACGCTGTGGCAGAAACCTGAATTAAAAACATTATTGAGCACCAATGTAGCAGCACAGCAAAGATTTATGAGTGAAGAGTTCCTATGTTATGTTTGTGCGTTAACGATCAACGTAACTTGACGTTTTTCTCATTTTTGGAGAGCCAAAACCTGTTACAGCTTTAACTGAAACTGCAGGTGGAAAACATTCCTGCCTTTTAGCATAGCTATAGCATGTTTTGTCAAGCAGGAGATAAAAACAGTGTTGGAAAATGAAACAGTTGTGTTGTAATGTGTTAGTATTCACTGGAAAAACTTGTAAACACAGTTTACAGTTGAATTAAACTGTCTGTTAACGTCTAACAACTAATCTACAGTTGTTTATGCTGTTATCTTGTGCTTTGTAACTCAGCCTTTTTAAACTCAACCCACACAACTGTATAAAGCAGAAAACTCACAGTCATTTGGCCATAAATACACACGTTTCTGGTGGAAAAGGACACACTGAGCAGTCAAGCAGAGCAGACATAGTTCATAGGAACCATAAAGTCCGTGAGCCCAATAGACAGAATGCAAGACAAGATGAATTGAAGGACAAAGCAACAGTAGAGATTCACACTGAGATGATGGCTTTCACCTGAGTATATTAGCACACACTCTACAATATGCTGCCAATGCCAATGTTGCAAACTTACTGCTTTGTACAAAAGTACAAATTGGAGGTGTGTAATATATTTAGAAAGAAAAAAAAAAACAATTACAAACCCTTCAAAGCATTATTAAATCCATAAACAGTAAATAGAAGAAACATGGCACCGCAACAAACCTTAGTAGAGAGGGACATTCAAAGCTGTCAGACCAGGCAAAACACACATTTATTAGGAAGACAACAGATAAATCAAAAGTAATCCTGAGTGAGCTATAAAGTTCTGCATAGAGACATGGTGGTCCTACAAGCAGACACACCAAAGTTATACACTCCAGAGCTTCCTGGAGAATGGGACAGAAAAAGTCAAGAGAAAAAAGTCTCCAAAAGGCTCATGGGAGATTTCCCAAGGTCCACAAAAGGTCTATATAAGACAAAAATTACACTTTTTTCAACAAGGGGGTGAATATTTTTGCAAACCATTGTAATGATGGATTTAGCTCACACTGGTGACTGGTGACACTGGAGTGTTTTAGTGTTTTTACTTTGAACTGATAATTAAGACATTGCAGCTCCAAAAGAGACAAGCTCAAACATAGTGGTGGCATGTTTATTTATGAAATGCTTTTGTGGCGAGCACAATATGAAAACAATGCTGTGCAAAAGCAAAAGATGCATTCTACATGTTTAAAAGTAACATTTTTACAGTGAGCGTGCTAAAAGGGTGGCGTTTTCTCTTTATGTAACTAACAGCAAGACTGCAAGCAAATACTGTTGCTAACTGTAACACTGTAAAGAAACGTGGTTTGGTACCTTGACTGCTTGCATGTTAATGAAGTGATTGAGAAGAGTTTGGTGGTTTCTGTGTATGTAATATTACAATGACACAAAACAAACTGATTTGACCTTACAGTACATGTGTTCCCATGTGTATCAGCCATCACCTGCAGCCGGCTCACTTTATTTGCATATAGGTGAAAAGGTAGCCTCACAGGAACAAGGAAAACCTCAAGAAATTGCCTGATGAGGAAAAAGTCTGTGTTTAATTTTCTATTAAACCATCAAAGAACACATGGAGTAATGGAATCAGACAGAAATAGCTGATTGGTGATCTTAGTTCATTGTTTTTCTCAAGTCTTTTGCAGCTTTTATGTTAAGCCAATAATTGTTGCCATATTAGATGTGATGATTGCGCAAATCCAGCATATTTAGCTGGTTATGAAATGATGGCATTGATCATATTTTTACATCTGGAGAGAAGTCTCCATTAAAATCTTGCAAATCAAACAAAGCTGCCCTTAAAGTTTGCTCTATGTTTTATTTGTTTACTCCAGTATGCCATCTGCTTGGTTCGTCAGCTCTGGGTCTGAATGTGGCCTGTTGATGTCACGACACACACTGTGCCGGGAACAGAAGGTTCAGTCTTAACACATGAGGAAGTGCAGTGTACCTTAGATAAAATTCAACCTCCCAGAACAGCCGTACCATTAACACAAGCACATCCTCATGCAGCCATCAGCGCACACACACACACACACACACACACACACACACACACATGCATACTCATCCTCACCCGGCCATCTCTGTCAGCTCCCTTTGTGGTTTGTGTATCTTCGAGTTTGTGGCTGGCAGGCCTCAGGAGCACCCCTCCTCTATCCTCGGTGGGGTGCACACAGGGGTACATGTTTCCTGTGCAGCATTAACTGCACCATATGCTCCCTATGTACTGCCTTCCTTTTCACCCCAATGCATCAGTCAACTGTTAAATACGCACAACTTACTCAACTGAGATGCTCAACGCTGCTTTTTTTTTTTTGTGCATTTTTGAGTCAACTTACTTAGTTAAAAATCTTTAAGAAATGAAGTGAAAAACAATATGTTGGCTGGTGAAGGACAGTCTACGACAATGCTGGTATTCAGCTCAAAGTCATGGGAGTCCAGTGGATATGGGAATGTGTTGTGGTGTACATCAAGGCAGCCCTTCTCTCTGAGTGAGGACTTGATGCTATCTCCGTTACATAGTAGCTCACTGACAACAAGGATGGCGCTCAAGCATCACATGGCGAGGCATGAAGCATCACATGATGCTGAGGAAAGACATTGTGATGTGGTCAAGGGAGGTCATTTAATAGAGGCCCTGGAGGGGCGTTGTTAAATGAGGTTTTTTTTTCTATATTTCTAAATAAATCCATGATTAGGCAACATCGCAGAGGCTGAAGGCAGTTTCTTACTGGGTGTCAGAAGCAATATTTTATTCTCTGGAACTCAAGAAGAGGAAGACAGTGAAAGTTATGCCTCCTGTTAAGAGATAGGCCCTGAATCTTAGTCGTGGCTGTAACGCTCCGGTCTCCCTGTTTCCTCATACCGTTGAAACTTAAAAAAGAAAAAAAAAAGAAAAACTGCACATTTTACACATCAAACTGCCAGATTTACCACAGACTTTTTACTGAAGGAAGGTGGCATGCTTATCAAATTTACAATCACTGCAAGGAACTGCGGTATGTTGAGCAATTGCAGACACCGTATTTTAACAAGGAGCTTGTTGCACAAAGTGTGTGTATGTGTGTGTGTGGAGGGGGGTTGAGACACATTTTTCTTTCTTTGTTTAAATGTTTAAAGTGGTCACTGTTCATGGAAAAAAAGAACTAGAAACGGATCAAATAATGTAAGGAGTGTTTTTACTAGAAACATTATTTGGTCTGATGGAAAAACAAACAAAAAGAAAAGAAAAGAAGAAATGATTTTTTTTTTTATGTCGTTATTCTGTGAGGCTGGAATCAAACACTGACCTCTGGTTTTAGTCTGAAAGCTGGTATTTAATGCAATAATCATGCAAAGCAGCATTTCCTATGATGCAACAAGGAAATAAATGATCTACAATTAAATCATTGAAATTAAAATTCCTACGTTGTGAGAGCTCTTCTAACTATCTAAACTTTACTAATAGTCTCATTAGTGTGATAGAAAACAGATTCCTCTCCTATTCCTTTAAAACTTCCTAAAGCCGTGCTAACACACTTATTTGCTTCAATTGTGGGATTTCCTGCCTGTCGCTTATCAGTTAGATCCTGAAACAATGGAGTCAACCCACGCAACTTTCTGCACTCGGCCTGTTTGAGCGGTTGCTTCAAGTGCCGCTGTCCTCTTTTAGGCTTTCCCCTCATGGCCAGATGTCTTTTTCTGGGCTACAGCCAACTGAACACAATAGCTACTACATGAGATGAAATTACTTTTAAAAAAAAAAAAAAAAAAAAAAGCGTAACATGGGTGCTATCCACCACAAATATTTTCCCGCTAACTTCTTTCTGCTTGTCAGCCGAATCCACACGGCGGTGAAAGAAAATCAGCTGAGGTATGAAATGAGAGTTTGCTGCAGATTCGGCACTGAGCAAACTAACTTGGGTTAAATGAGTTCAGCTGATTCTGCAGTTTGGAAGTGTCCAAACCGACTGCTTTTCTACAGTGGTTCCCAGAAACCACGTCCACATGAGACTTAACAGTATTTTCTTTGTAATTTGTGTATTCTTCTCAAATTCAGGCCACTAAAAGACTTCATTGTTTTGCTTCAGCAAATTATGCCTAGCACAACCTGAACTGGAGGATATCCAAACACTTGAAACCTAATCTGGGGAAGCAATACTTGAACCAAATGTAGCATAAAGTTCTGTAACAATAAAACCTGAGCAGCTTCAGCTAATGGTCAACTTTTGTGGTTAACTTTTACTGTTCAAATATTAAAAAATAATAAAATTGTGATTGGTCGATTAACTAGCTTTGTGTTAAGCAACTGAATAGGTGTACCTAAACAAGTAGGTAGGTGTACAGTACTCATATCCTGATTTTAAGCAATTCATATTTAAGTATAAAGAAAGCAGTTCTGTTGTTTTTTTTTTTTATTTTTTTTTTAGAAGTATAGACAGCAGTTCTAACAAATGAAATAAAATATCTCCTGCAAAGACAGTAGGACACCAAGGATGACCAGTTATCCATCTCTGAACATGATGAATCTGTCTTTTAATCATACCGTTGTGCACAACACAGCTTTATAATTTTTACACGATTTTAATCCGGCTGTGTCTGACTCAGGATGCCACCCAGCTCTTGCTACAGACCACAGTAATGACTTCAAGTTGGTTTCCGTGCTTCCAGTACCCAAACCAAAATCAGGCCAGCAGTACATGGATGCAGAGTGAAAGTGGGGCAGGGATCTCAGACTCCGGTCCGCAAAGGGCTACAGTCCTGCAGGCTTTAGATGTTTCCTGCTTCAACACACCTGAGTCAAATTAATGGGTCATGTCCAGAAGTTAGCAACAACCCGTTGGAGCCATTACTTTGACTCAGGAGTGTTGAAGCAGGGAAGCGTCTAAACCTGCAGGACAGCAGCCTTAACATCTGTAAAACCCTGACATGCTTTGCAGCTCCGGCCACCACTTCTACACTTCTAATCCATATAGATAATTCTCCTTACAAGTGTTAAGAAGGTCTGCTAAATCACTGAACGTAAATGCAAAACAAAATAAAATTACAAATAAACCGGAATTTGCAATTCAATATACACAATTTTATTTACATTGACACATTTAATAGCAACACATCAGATTTACACAATAAGTCTAAAGCTTTCAATAAATATGCAGCAAAATGCATGAAATCTTGCAGATATAGTGGAGAAATGAAATGAAAAATAATCTCTATTATTTGGAGAAATCTCCTTTCCAGATCCAGAATTTAGCATTGTTGCTTGAAATACCCTTGAACACTGATGATCACGTCTGATTATTACGAGTTACCAAGCAAATGGGCAAAACTGGTTGAAATGATCAATTAGCTTAAGTATGAATGTTAACCAGGATGAATCATTTTTGCTGTTGTTAAAGTTACCATGGTGACAAGAGACAGAAGCAGCTTTTCAGTTGACTCTACAGTAGGATACGTGTGCACACATAAGAAAATACAGCATATTAAAATTCTACATCAATGTACCATGACTTCATTGGGATAGACATCTTTAAAAGAGCCGACGTTACTTTACAATAAATGCACATTAATATTTACAAAATGAAAAGAGCAGTAAGACTGTAGGGTTTAAGTAGCCTAAATGACTTAATGAATCTTTAGTAGTGGCACCTCTTGACAGTAATTCTTCTAACTACGCAGGCATACAGTCATACACATTACAGTGGACGTGCATACACACACACACGCACACACACAAATACACACACAGCCAAGCACACGTGTTCATACAAACAAACAGGACACTTTCCTTGTACTCCTCAGAACAACATCCACCAGTGGGAAGAGGTCTGGACTGATACAGACTACTGGCTGAGAGGTGCAGAAAGTCCCGCTTCTGACAGAGGAAGCAGCTGGATACAAAGAAAAGAGGGACTGCTAGGAAACCAGCTACTGGCCGGAGAACAATGAGATGACCGACACACTAAGCTCTGTGCTTAGTGTCAACATCTGAACAGAAAGCCCTGAAGCCTCTCTGTTTTCCTCTGGCTTGTCACCTCAGGGAACACTGCAGTCCACTTAATGGCATATCACGTTAGCATTGCCTTGACCACATACATGTTAACGTTCTGCACTGTGAAGAACTACAGCTCTAACATGAGGGGAGTGAAAACACACCGACTGCCTGTCGGCGAAAACAGCTTCCTGGTTCTTCATGAAGGGACAGAGGGCGAAAAAGCAAAGAAGTCATCTTAGAAATGGCAGTACCTTTCTGACGCTTGTAAACAAATATAGTCGATGTGAAGAATCGTGCGAACCTGAACAGTTTCATAGGCTACACCTTTACAATAGACCTCTTGGTTTCTCTGTCGCAGTCCAGCCGTTAGAAATGACCTGCTCATGTGACAAAAGCTGAGAAGAACACTAAAAACAGCTTCGTCCAGGCTGTGATCTCACACCTGATCTTTTATATATACTCATAAACAAGCGTATAAATAAAAAGCAAGCGTACCGCATCTACTGCATCTGTGCCACACCTCTACATATAACTGCGTGTGAATGTGTGTGTGTGTGAGATCACGCACAGAGTCAAAGTATGTGTTAGTAAGGTCCAGTTATTTGCTCTCTAATCTGTGACTTCTGATATAAAACAAGAGCAGAAACATATCTCCTAATCAACTTGAAGCACTTGCGGACGTCTGAGCGACCATGCTGTCTAACAGCTTATATATCAGTGTCTCCATTTGTCAATTTAAATTGGCCCCCAAACAGTATCTTCTTCGTATAGCATAGATCTGAACAGTTGGAAATAATACTGACAATAAGAGAGAAAAAAAAAAGTATTACATGGTGTGTGAAGTGACGTAAATATTAAGTGCCTCAAGTGCTTTTTTTTTTTTCTTTCCCTCCCAACATTTGCAACAGCCAACCGAAAAGAAAATGCGACTTAAATTTCCATGACAGAAAGAAAACAACAAAGAATAACAAAAACACAAAATGTAAAAAGAAAGAGAACTCTGATATACAGCAAAAAAACAAACAAACAAAACAGTTATATATATATATATGGACTGCCACAAACAAAACAAAACAACCTTTATGAAATGTGTCAAAGCATGTAACTGAAAAAAAAAAGTAACAAAACAGATAACAGTGTAATAATGTATTTTATGACAGTTTTTGAATAACAATTCATTGTTCCTCCGCCCTCCTTGGTGCTTTAACAGTTCTTCACTCTGAGCAGGGGAGCCATAGTCCAAGTGTACTCCCTGTACTTACTCAGCAAGATCAGTGATAGCAAAGATAAAAACCATTTGACCTCTGAAGTTCTTTTGGTTATGAAATGGCAATTACCGTTCCTTCTGCAACATGACAACAACTGCTTCTGGTACCGGGGCGGCGGAAGGGTGAAGTGGTTGGATGGTTTGTGGCGGAACATTACAGGCACTTTATGAGGCAGCTAGATAGGTGAGGCGGGTCCTTACACCCGCTGGGCTCGGAGTGTTGTGCCCTCCAAGAAGACCTCGTGCTGCACCAGTAAGGGCTGTGTCAGAGCGCTGTTCCTGCTGAGAGAGTTGAAACTGTGGTTCGCTGTGCTTTGAGAAGCAGGCTCCTTCTTCGTTCTGGGCGTCACAAGGAGCCTTGAGCTGAAGTTCAGATAAATCTGAAAAAGAAAGCAAAACTGTAAATGAGCTGGATGAAAAAACAAGAAGACAATTAACGTTACTGGTAGCTTACAGTAAAATCTTTCTCCATTAAAGGCCATGTATTTAACTTTGTTAACATGTCAATATGACGCCTCTTTTATGTTACAAGCAAGCAGCAACCTCCAGCTTTTAAAAGTGAAGCCTATGTGGAAGTGCATAAAACTGCAGTTCCCCCTTCATCCACTAGGGGCTCCAAAACAGAGCAAATCCCCATAGACTCCCATGTTAAAAAGGCCAGCTTCACAGCAGAAATAAACATGTTTACAGCCTGGTTCAAAAATCCATTTTAGGTTTAATAGGTCAGGTTTACCTTCATGACAACTGTGGGGGGAGTGAATTTTTTTCTAACTCGCCTGTTTAAAAGTAATTTAATCTTGAAGTTCGGCATATTTAGGGGCATGTCCTTTTGATTGACAGGTACCAATTTTGGGCTTCAAGTCAGAAGAATGTAAAACAACCGCGGTTTTTAGACGGTTAGCAACATGACTTAGCTTTAGCCCGCTTACTTCCGTTAGCTGGTTAGCTCCTGTTATCTCCGGGTAAGTTCGGTAAGCTTTTAGCTACAGAAAGCTTGGAGTTCGCTCGATGTCAATCATCCACCATGACGCTCACAGGCCCCCTCTCAGCTCCACCTCTTTGCCCATATTTGTACTTTCCGAGTGAGACGACACGCATGACGCTGCCAAGATGGCGATGGTAGGAACCGCCCACCAAGCGGGTGACGTCACAGAGGCTCCGTCCATCTCTATATACAGTCTATGGTTACAAGACAAATGATGAGGAACATCAGCCATCAGGGCTATGCTATGGTTGGAGATTTCCTTTTAATCTGCAAAGAACCATCTACGCTCCAGTTAGAAGGTTGGAAGAGCCAATTATGACTTTCCATCTGCAAAACTAACCAAAGAGTAAAGCACGCACAACAAGTAATCCATTTGCTTGTCACGGTTAGCAGCTGTTCTAAACTGGTCGAGCACGCAAGCACTCACAACTACAAGCCATACAAAAGGCCATTGCCTGGGTGGATTAGTCATAGCTACTCAATGTTAAGGCCATATGAAACTTCAACAAGGTGACAGTATGAACAGGGAAAGGTGAGTTCAGGGGATTAATAATGCTCACACTCATGAGGACACATTCAGAACTTTGTTAATAGTTTATAATGGTAAAAGTATCACGCCTTTTAAATGAACTAAGTCAATCAGGGAGGCAAGTTGTTGTCCTTTTCAGCTTGTGCCTCTGAGGGGTCGCCACAGCAAATCATCTTGTAGTTGAACTTTTTGGCACATGTTTTATGCTGGATGCCCTTCTTGACGCATTCCTTTGCATTAATCTGGGCTTTGGATAAATGAAAGAACAATTGTGTCTCCCTGCAACAGTGCAGGGGAGCAGGACTCAAACCGCAGACTGTCAGCTCACATGACAAGCAGCTCTACCACCTGGGCCACTACTACCCCCCAACTCAATCCGGGAGACATATCTAAAATAGATGTGCATTTACGATGCTTTGCATAGCATCAACTCAGAGAAGATGAGACGACCAACCTGACTGAAACCTTCCACACTCGCTGCTCCACACTGCACTGGCAAAGGGCCTGCGTCCATATTCCTCAGGCTTAGTTTGTAAACAAAGCATGCCATACTATCCCCAGGAAGTATGTCGTCTAAATAAAATGTTTTGGGACAGGAGTGGAAGTGATAAAATATCAGGAAGAATACTGTTGTTGAGAAAGTTAGGATTACTTAACTTTCTATTACTAAAAGTAAAAGTGGCCCTTTGCACTACGTCAAGTCTCACAAAATGAATGCAAGTGAGTTGATCTTCCACTCTCCCTCCCACAACAAATGAGCCTTGATTAGCTTTGAAGACAGGCAAGAGAGCCCTGCTGGTCTGTACA
Organism: Telmatherina bonti; assembly: GCF_933228915.1. Lineage (NCBI taxonomy): Eukaryota > Metazoa > Chordata > Actinopteri > Atheriniformes > Telmatherinidae > Telmatherina > Telmatherina bonti. Next base: position 30,729,576 of record NC_136626.1, read on the forward strand.
TCAAAAACAAAGCAGCAGTAATAAGATTGCAGCTTCATGTGGATGATAGCATTAGTGCACCCACATACAGGTGGGACTGTGGGCCAGCCATACTCAAACATAGGACATATTTCTTTCATAATGCAGAAGCTAGCTAACTAAAATTCCTTTTAACCTAAACTCTGGCTGTCGGGTGATTTATCTTCATTAAACAATGTTTAATCACGTAACGGCACAGTTAATTGCAATTAATAGCGAATCTATCTTATTTCTTGTCATCTCCTGATACTGAACCCTGGTTAAAGTTGTTTTAGATGTAAATATGTGTCATTTATTACCAGCTGAGCCTTCCTCTTAAGGAAGTTTACATTGTGAGTCACCTGGTTGTGATGTAACTGTTTTAGGAAGTGACTGAATAATTGTCAAACATGTATACAGGGGAAGTCACAATTAAATGGACTGTGTTCCAGAGAGTATCTTGCACCCAGATACTGTGGACATGCATCAGAAATTGTTATTATGGTGCCACCATACCATTCCCACTATGATAGGGAGGTACTGGCAGAACCAATGTCAGTAGTTGATGTAAAACTGGCCTGTTTGTGGCACAAAAGCTACTGGAGGAAGCTAAGCCATAACACTGTTGATATATTGAAACTTTCAGTTGTCTATTTGTCTACTCTTGTGAACTGGAGATGTCTGTGAGGGGAAAGGATTGACCAGCAATGTGGGGGTTGGCCAATTACCCAGAACAAACATTGACCATTTTGTCAGTTTGTATCAAGAAATCCCACAGGACCTTTGCTTTCTCATTCTCCACTTCCCTGTTCCAGTATCTACCACAGCACCACACCACTCAGTATGGGAGATTTGAGCCTCACTGCTCTGGTGCTTCAGGCTTGCCCCTGTGCTGCCATGTTTAGCACCTCTGTGCTGTCGTTCAGTCCAGTCTTCTCTAGCCATTGGTAGGAATTCTTAATATCCACCACTTCAGCTATCTACTGCATGCTCCACACTGCAGGTTTTTGGTACCAAGATGGTTCCTCCTTTTTCAGGTTCCATCACCTGACACATTCACTATGTGCTTCAATTCTTTGGGCCATCTTCATAATTGTATTCGTGGAGCTTGGATGTTTCATGTTGGATAGTGAGGTCCCTGTGTGACTGGATGCGAGCCAGTCACATAGCCATGTGACGGGCTCTGATGGTCACAAGTCCTCAGAGTGTCTATCTGCACTTAGCATATGGCCTCTGGACACTAGACTTGGGGTGGAACCCTCCATACATGGTGAGCAGCTTTCGTGTTTAAACATCTGTCGTCTGAAGCTCCTCCTTTGACCAGCTTATTATCTCAACAGGGTATCTGATCACTGGGAGGCCATAGCTGTTAATTGCCCGGATCTTGTTCTCACCACTGAGCTGACTTCACAGGAGTTGCCTTACTTGTTGCAGATATTTGACTGCTGGAGCTTTCCTTGTGGCCGCTTCATGGTTTTCCTTTGCTTATGATATCTTAGGTACTTGTAACTCTCCTAAACATCTGATGTTCTGCCTTCTGGAAGTGCATTGCCCTCAGTATGGACTACCTTCCCTGTCTTTGTCACCCTTTGTCCATATTTCTCCAGTCTGAATGACATTTCAATGTCCTTGCTGTAGAGCCCGGTGGTGTGATAAGTAAGCTGATGTCTCGCTCTGTCTTAGCATACACTTTGATCCATCTAGAAGAGGTGACTGATAGTGGGCCCATTCCTGAGTGGCTACCCATGGCAGCAGGGACAGAGCATCACCATGATATATGCCACATTTGGAGTCTTGTGGAATTGCTTCAAAGTTGGCCTTAAGAGTGGTCTGCCACAACATTACTGAGTTAGCAATGAAGACTTAACAGTGTTGTTGACCTTGTGCAGCTTCAGGCATTACAGGAACCATGTGCTGTATGTGGCATTGAGTCATAGGCTTTCTGATAATCAATCCAGCCGGGGCACACGTTTGGCTGCCTGGTATTGGAGTAACAGTTCCGTCAACCAGCAGCTGGTCTTTTCCTTCTCTGGAAATTTTACCGATGCCTTTCTGTGTCTCTGTCATGTATTGATTCATGTGCCCATTTGTCTTAGATGATGCCCAACAGAAACCTCCATGTTGTGGAGAAATAGGTTATCAGTTCATATTTGGAAGGTACTGCTCCTTTCTGGGGATCTTTCAGAATTAGGACTGTTCTGCCCTTGGTCTCCCATTCAGAGTGGGTCCCATCACTCAGTAGCAGGTACATATGTGCTACTGCCTGCTCATGGAGTGCAGTTAGCTTCCTTAACCAGTAGGTGTGGATCATGTCCGAGGAAGATCCAGTCCTCCTCTTCGTTCCTGATATTCTTTGTTAAATGTCTGCAACTGTGGTGGTTCTGATCTTAGATCTTTTAATCATTGTGCTTCACTGTTATGAGCTGCTTCCTTCTCCCATATTCCTTTCCAGTATTGTTCAGTGTCCAGCTTCGGTAAGTGAACTCTTGTGGTATTACCCTGCCACTAGGAGCACATTTTAGCTCATTTGCTAACATGTTTTTGTCAAATAGAGATAATGTTCATGTGTATTTAACAAGTTTACTTTGTCACGGCTAACTATAAAACAAGTATGCTGATAAGCTCAACATACCAACATGTTATGATGAAAGGTAGGGAAGGAGGTGTTATCCAAGAGCAGTTCTACTATATTTCTTAAGATCCCCTTTACACTCCGGTTGCAACACCCTCAACCCCTCTGGAACCATCATTGCATGTTTCTCTGCTTTGGAAGCGTGGTTTCAGGGGGAAGTCTGAAGAAACAGCTTTTGATTTGTCTATTTTTAAATAGCTAATTTAAATATTACTGGTGCAGCACAAGGTCCTATTTTTTCCAGGACCTCCTACCCGACCTTTAAATTAATATACCACAGTGTAATACTGTATGTTTTTTTTTCTCAATTTTGTTAATTTGTTGCCTGGTTAACATTTTTAATTACATCATAAAAACAAAATCTGGCAAAAACCCAATTTAGTTCATTTGCAGTTGAATCAAAAAGTTGCCTAACATTATTTAACCATTCATCTTTTCACTGAAATGCAGCATGACATCTTTTGTGAATCCCCAGTTTGTAACCTTTCTCTTTTCATAAAAAAAAAAAACAAAAAAAAAAAAACACAGGGTAACACATGAGCTCTATAGATGCTGGAACACTTCAACTATTTCTTGGCTCTACAATCAATGCACACAAGAGCAAGATCAGTTTACTTATTTAAGACTGCAAGAAAATGCATTTGCCAAGTTGTTTGTTCTGATTAAGCTCATGTCTGCAAGAACTGTTAAAGACTGATGGCCAGTTGGATAAAAGACTGTGACCAATTGGAGGTTCAATCTGCCGTCTGTCACCACAGCTTATTCGGTCTTGCATTAACTTACAAAGTGAGCTGGGAGCCACAATATTCCTGTAACTGGTCGCACAACTTTAACTGAATGATTTCTGAACTCTCAGGAAATAAATTTGAAGTCTTATTCTACAAGTTTACGAAGCCTCACAGTCACAGGCCTGTTGCGTCGGCATCTGTATTCATCTATACTAATGATGTCTAGCTTGTTATTATAGTAAAATGACTTAATGTCAGAAAAAAAAACATGACAACATATTATCTTTAAACTTTTTCAGCAAAATAAACCTTTATCAGAAAGGTTCAACCTACATGCTTAGTGGCATCTGACAACTGTTGCTCAATCTTCTCTACAACCTTCCTGAAGGGGGGTCTGTTGAAGGGGTCGGCATCCCAGCAGGACCTCATAATCTGATACCTGCAAAGCAACACAAACAAACAGTTTTATTTGTCCACAGATATCACATCCTCTTGTGTGCGTACTATTTCGTTTCTTGCTTCTCTGAAGAATATTCCTAACGTTTTTAATCATTCTTCCGAGAAGCCAAATACAACAGGATGAGAGCAGGCTGCAATTCAAATCCCCCACACTGCATTCTTTCATAGTCTGACCACCTCCATCTATCCAACCAAACCCCTTCCTCCTTTAGATGATCCTTTCAAACACTCACATTTCACACCAAGAAAAACTCACATTTCACTGGGTGCAAACTCTGGAGCATCCATTCTGTATCCTTCTTTTATCAGTTTGTAGAACTTGGCATCCACCGGCATACCAGGATAAGGACTGTTTCCTATGTCCCAGCAGAAATATTCAGTCACATTATGCAGTTCACACACATAACCAGCCACACACACTCATAAAACAGCATAGTGGACAAAGAGACATACCAAGTGAGAAGATTTCCCAAAGCAAGATGCCATAGGACCACACGTCACTCTCAAATGTGTACACACACTCAAAGATGCTTTCTGGGGACATCCATTTCACCGGCAGGCGAGCCTGAGAAGAAGAAAAAAACAGTGAAAAGATGAACGGTTAAATTATGTTTGACTCAAAACTGGATATGATTGAGGAATGCTAAATGAACAGACTGAACTAAAAATCAGGCATGCATGAAATATTCCCCCGAGGTCTCTGAAGACTAACAAACACCGCGGATCTGTGACAACCATGATGACTCCTAGAAAAAAAGGTTAGGTCTTACATTGGTAGCTTATAGTCACTGCACACACACACACACACTCATCAACACCTGTATGGAAATGATTGTATTGACTTGGCACAAGCCACGCACAGAGTGTTTTCTTTTAGGATAAAGTAACTAACAGCCACTAAAGGGAGCAGAATAAGAAAAAAAAAAAACATCTAAAGAAGGTTCGTCATGCAGATGTAAACATCAAATAGCTTTGACATGATGAATGAGCAAAAACTTTCTGCTCTTGCAAGTCAATAGCTGCAAGAACAAAAGTAGTTACACCTCAGGACTTGGTTGTGCCTGACTCACATGAAATCCAAACAGATGTGTTAGTATATGACCCTGAACTACACACAATCGTCACGAAGATAAGGGATATTTGACTTTTGCATGATGTCAGAATGTACCTAAATCTCACCTTTTATGTCTTTACAGGTGAACTTTATTTAACCTTCTGTAAACTTTTACATCCATATGTTCAATTTTTCCATCTTTCAGTATTTATTGCGCAACAAGCTATTGTCTGAAAAGAGATTAACCCCAAAAAAAAACCAAAAACAAAAACCAAACAAAAAGATCTGTCTGAAAACGAATCCATCACTGAATGTCCTGGTTTGATGACAGCGTGTATTTACACATTACTTTTCGCCATACTGGTCACATTTTGACATCATAAGACCAATGAGACAACACCTAACACACGCAGTAGAGACAGTATCATTCTGCTTTACCTATCACTGTTGTTAGCTTTTGTTTGAAATAAAGGAAATACCACAACATGGTTGCAATTAAAATGATTCTACATTGAGGATATAAAATCAGGGTATAAATTCCACCCCAAAGTTGAATATTCCTAACGTTTTATGAGTATTATTAAGTATGTAGGAGCTTCTGTTTTTACAGGAAGCATGCTGAAGTAAACAACCCTCCACTGGCTGTTTCATGAGAACTCCTACTTCCCACTATGTACCTGGCTCGACAGTTGGATTTATTCATTTATGAGATGCACAATAAATCATTGTTTTTGGCCAATACATTGATTATGTTTTTAAAATCAAAAGACGCTTTGTCAACATGTAGTCACTGGAACGCCACAAGCTCTGGTATGATCACAAATATAAAAAAAATCAAGAGGCTAGGCTACATATTTGTAGGGTTCTTCAGTAAAGCTCTATGTCACCTAAAAGACTGATTCAGCTCTTGAAAACCATAAGACTAATAGATAGCATCTCAGTTTTAAAACCGTCACACAGCTTGCATAGCAGTCTTTTAAACTATTGGCAGACTTTGGGCATGTTTATAATCAACACTAAAACAAAAGAACCTTGTCTCACCGAGAACTTGCCACACACAGATGCTTATTCAGGACCAATGTGCCTCAAATAGTAAAGCACAATCCTACCTCAGGTATGTTCTTTCTCTGTGCAGGCTTATAAGAGCATGCTTTTCAGCTACACTACTGAGTTTTCATAACTCTAACCAGGTTGTTCTGTCACCTTCAATATGCCAAACTGAGTGAGAATGAAAGGTCTTCAGAAACAGTAGTGCTGAACAGTAGCACAAAGGTCTGACAACCATGTTAAAACATCTGCTCTACTGTCGCTGTCAGCATATCACCAGTCCAGTGACATTTATAGTCTAGATTAGATTCATTTGTGCTTTAGATTTTACACAGAAACGGCTTGCAAGAAGATAAAATGTTGAGTTAGAGTGCAGACTTACATTGCCTTTGACCACATAGTTGGAGTCTGTGGTGATGTCTCTTGCGAGGCCAAAATCACAGATTTTTGCCACTCTTCCATCAGTCAGTAGGACATTTCTGGCAGCGAGGTCTCTGTGAATGCACTGCAAAACAAATGCACCATTAAAAACCTAACGCTACACGGACAATAGTAATATATCAGCCATGAATATGGATGTTTTCAAATGTGCTTTGATACTGAATTTTCCATGACTGACTGAGACACAACCGCTGACATTTGAGCTCACTGGTCACCGTATCTTTGTCTTGCCTCTACAGCTTATAAATGTTTCAACAACATGCTCAAACATGCATTTTAGATCCATTTACTAGCGGTGGAAACACGATCCAAGCTGGACGTAACAACAACAACAACAAAAGGGTCATCGGACATCAGAGGATATGGTAGCTTTTGGGAGTATTCAGACAGATGCTCACATTTTTGGAAGCTAAAAACTCCATGCCTTTGGCCACTTGGTATGAGAAGCTGAGAAGATCCTCAGATTCTAGAGACAAATCATCCTCATCGAACATTTCGCTCTCTTCGTTCGCTTCAGCGAAGGACCCACCTGAGAATTAGGTAAAAGTCAGTTTTCTGTTGAATTTGACTGATTTCTGCACACTTTAAGTTTGTGGAAATTCGATGAATGGCCGGCTGGCTTGCCTTTGCGTGGTGAGCGTCTCCTCTCAGAGGATGAGCAGAACGGAGGGTTGCCAGCAACAGAAGGCCTCATGGTCATGTAGCCATTCAATCTGTCACTGTGAGGAGGAAAGGAGCAGTCTGGTCTCAGCTGAGTGCTGCCTCACACAAGCACACTGCTGTCCAAATACCCTCCTCCTACGCACGTTCTGGATTGTAAATACTAGTACTCTCTTTTCTCTACTACAAGCAGTTAATGACTTCCTAAACAACATAAAGAACCTGACCCCTCTGCGACTCTCTGCTGCATGATGTTGCGGTAGTAGTAGTCTTCCTCAAGCTTGAAGCAGATGAAGGATTCTCTCTTTCGGCGGAGAAAGTTGAGAAGATCGCCAAAGCAGCAGTACTCCGTGATCACCAGCGTAGGGCCTGCAGACAAAGAAACACGCTTGCTTAAAGTAATTTTTCCCAATTTTCAGAAAACAAACAGCTGCAGTGAAACAAAAAGAAGCAGAACTTCGACAAACAGAATGTCTGAACATGGGGGAGTGGCGAAAACCAATAACACAAGACAACATCTCTGCCAAACCTCCAACAGTGCAGGCTCCCAGCAGGTTGACAATGTTCATGTGGTTTCCCAAGTAACTGAGGACCTTCAGCTCTGACATCAGCGCCTCTTTCTCTGTGGCGTGAGCGGTTGCTGTGGGAAAAAAATAAAAGCAATAAAAAAAAAGCAACAAATTCAGTGTTTACTAAAGGATTAGAAGAAAAGTCTGCTTAAATGGAAGTATGTTTACATACTGTGATCTGGTTTTTCTACTGGTTAAAGGAAAAGGATCTAGCTGCAGGCTGGTTTATAATACAAGATATTTGTTAAATTAGCCCACGTTCAGACTGCAGGGCTTGCTGCTCATATTGGATGTTTTTGTGAAATCCAAATTTTTTTAAAGTTCGTTCACATTTCAGATCAAATGTGACTTGTATGTGATCTCCTGTATGAACCTTATGCACACCAGAAGCGTCCCGCATGTAGAAGACACGGCGACGTGCAGCAAGCGTGCATGTGACGTCTTTATGTTTGCAGAAGTAAATATGAATGGCAGCAGAGCATTTGCTATTTTAAAAGTTTTTTTCCAACCGTAAAAGTAAAAAAAAAAAGTTAAAAGTTTTGTCCAACTGTAGCAACAACATTGGGAATGGGTTTGTTTTAAGGAGACGTTTACTGAAGAGGAAAGTAAAAGTTTTGTTCAAGGCCTTTTGTGGAGCTGTGGCAGCAACAACTGTAGAGAGAAACGTTTGGGTACGGAGTCGCAGTCAGGATTGGTGGGAGAGTGATGTGAACACATTTACCGATAAAGAGTTCATAAACAACAAACGCAGAATACTTAAGTTTGTCGTGTGTCAATGACGCGTCGGTCGGATCAATGCGACCTGACCGTTCAGACTGAAGTCGCATGGCAAAAGATCAGATACATATCGGATTTAGGACCACATATCCAAGCGGCCTGGGTCGCATTCTAAAATATCAGATCTGTGTCGTTCAGACTGTTAAGAAAAGATCGGTTACAGGTCGCATAGGGGCAAAAACATCGGATTCAAGTCACTTCAGCCTGTAGTGTGAACGTAGCCTTATTTACTTTAGCAGAAGTCTTCAAACCACCAAGTAAAAATATCCACACAACAGCTGCCTGCTTTTGAACACCTGCAGATATATATAGAAATCCCAAAGAACTACTGTGCACACGTTACATGCTGTGTGTGTGTGTGTGTGTGTGTGTGTGGGTCCCAGTTTATTTGCATATCTGTTAACTGAGCTTACATTTGAGCATTTTCACTGCCACTGTCATGACTGAGTCTGCCTGGGAGAGTCCGTATGCGGTGGCCTCCACCACTTTCCCAAATGCACCAGATCCCAGCGTCTTCCCTGAAGACAAGATGACAAGAAGCAAAACGTTTAATTCATGTCCTTTTCCCCTCCCACAAGCAGGCTCCATGGCAATGTTCCCAGGACAGCAACAGTTTTAGCCCCTAGCCTGTGTACACAGGCAACCAGGACATGCAGGATCCTGTTTGAGGAGGCCTGTTGAAAAGCCACACCCAGAATATTTAAACAATATTTTGTTGGGATTGAAGGTGTGGGACTTTTACCATTAATGCACTATAGAACTAGTAAGTCGGTAATAACTGGGGTTTTCTAAAAACCTTAAATGCTGTGTTCATGGACACTGAAGACAATGGGAGTCAATCGGCGTGCGGTAGCCTGAGGGGCTGCAGCTGTGATGTCATACTGACTGCTCTGTTTGCTCTCATTACTGAGACACACATCATTCATCTCCACATATCACTGCTCCTACTGTGACTTCCACTTAACACATGACGGCTCAAAACCATGACACCCAGAACATAAACACAGCAGTGCATCAGGAATGATGGATTAATGGAATTATGGAAGCCCTGCGAGAGCGCTGACGTCTAACTGGTGTTGGTAAAGGAGTGCGGTGTGCTCACCAAAGCGCAAGTTGTTTCGTGGAAACTCCCATTGGTGATCGTACGGCAGCTGAGTGGGGTCAATGTACACATAGTTGTTCCCGTGGATTCCCTCCATGACTTTCCACTGAATCTGGTATTTGGGTTTCTGGTGTAAACAAAGCGGAATAAAAGACACCGCAGCATGATGCAACTTAAATCATAACACGCTTCATCTTTGACTTGTAAGGGAAAGAAGGCGTGCCACACAGGAAAATTAACTTGTTGTCTTACCTGCATGTACTTGTAGAACAGCATGATAAGGATGAGGCAGAGAATGCCTGCTGCTGACACGGAGCCAATCAGCAGAGGTGTAAACAGATCATGGGGAACTTTTCGCTCTGCAAGAGGATAGAAATGATAATGCTTGACAATAGAGCAACGATGGAGCCGTCAGGGACTCCTTTCCTGGTTTGTCATGTTTACACTCTATATGACACTGGAAAGCCAGAGAGGGCTAAGCCACAGTGAGACCCACTTTGATCAAATAGCAGCAAACTAATCGAATTACTTGTGTTTACATGGTGTAGAATTCAACACTTTTCTTCTTTGTTTGCAGATTCTGCACTTCATTATGTTTATTGCCTAAATCCCATTGATTGTGCAGGATTTGTTTACTGAATTGCAGTTGCTTTTACAGCTGTGCTGGTGAGTAATTATGGTTAATCAGTGTTCTGTTCCTTTGTGTCTGCCTGGTTGTGATGCCTCATTGTTTTGCTCCTCTGTACACGGGGGTGTAATAAGCTCTTTAGCGATAAGAAGCTTTCTCTCCACTTCAAATCTGAGAATGCAGAGTCTGCAGGAACTAATCCCCTGTAAACCTGTCAGTGGTTTCTAAAGCTCTGTTTTCTCTGCTGCAGCTCACTGACACCTCCAAGCTTCCTACAGCCCCAGAATGCCCGGCACCGCCAGGACTCCAACTGTGCTGCACACTCAGCGCCTCCGCCTGGTCTGCTGTTCGTCTGTGAGGTGCAAAAATCCTGGGCACACGCTCCCAAGGGCCCGTCCTGTGCGGCTGCAACCCGGCTTCCTCGTAATGCTCACCCACATACCCACTGGAGCAACAGATAGCCTCCTGTGTCTTCCATGAACCTGGGAGTCCAAATTCAGGCAGGGACATCAGTGGAGTACATTCAGTTCCTGCTCTCACACCACTTTTGAGAACATTGTACGGCAGATGGGGAGGCCGTTACAAGGGAGCGGATTTGGAGTCATAAAGTACACAAAGGGCTGGAGTTAATTCCTTTTTCTGACTGACAACATCTTATCATAGCCAGGTGCTTTTGAGGTAGTCCCCCTTCCCTAATGTTTACAAAACACAGTCCAACCAACCACGCTCTCGCAACAGGGTGACAATTATGGGTCAATCTCATCCCAAACAGTGTTTTTTAGTAAATATTTTGAGCTAAAGGTATTATACCTGGTATGGTTCGCTGTGGGACACGCCCAGTTAGACAAAGTTACAACACAATGTAGGGCGTTACAGACCATTTAAAAAAAAAATCTCAGGGATTACTGTTCTAATTTTAAATGAGACTAAAATCTGGTTGAAACGGGTTTGTGGACAAAAAGAGATTTTCAGAGTCGTCAACTCTTTTGCATCGTTGATGCGCTTGAATGTAAACCTAATCCAACGTTGAGGGCATGCAAAGGATTACATGAATTCAGCAACAAAACACGCGACTGACAGGCACCGACATCTTTAAATCTTTGTGGCCCCTATCAGCGCTACCTGTGTGCAGAAGCTGCTTTTTGTGTGCACGCACTCCATGAACGTGACGTTAGCTCACCAGTGATAGAAAAGAGTGTGAAGGCTTGTTCTCCCTCCACCGTAGCCACACATTCCAGAGTGTTGAAGCGTCCCTTGCTGACGTTCAGCCGACTTTCCACCTCTGTTTTCCCAAATGTGGGGCTAAACAATGTGACTGTGATGACGTTGCGCTCCTCTTGGGTAGCATTCATCTGCTGGGAGCACCTGAAGGCAGAAGATTATTGCTGATGTAAAGCTGATGGGATCACAAAGTTATTTGATGATTTGTCTCCTGTCGGGACACACGGACATCTCCTTCCTCTACCTCTGGAGGACATTCCACATTCCTTTCCCAAGACATGAAAGCATTTTTTTTAATTTTTTTTTTACTTACAGAGCTTTAAACAAAATGCTAAACCCATGAAAATCTCATATTTCAGGAAATTTCCAGCTCTAAGTTTCACCAGAAGTCATAAAAAGTGGGGAATTCCTTCTCTGGCTCATGAAACAATAGTGAAATGTGTAAAATGAGCCCATAGCTGCATTTTTCACAGCATCGCACCACAAAAAGCTTCTTCTGCATATGTGGTCCCTGGTGATATGCTCTCTTTGGTCACATTACTTTCTGTTCATGTGCATATATACATTAACATGCCTGTATGTGCATGTTAGGACTATTAAACTGATTTAAATGCAGTTTTCTTTTTAAAAATGACTGGATAAATTTGGGATTACTTATGACTCATCACCCATGTTGCTCACATAGCTCACTGCTGTTGCTACGGTAACCACGTGCTCCTTCTTTGGCACACTTTACGTTTGACACGGGATGAGCGGCTTTTAGTTGTATCCAGGCAGATACGTCGGTCCCCTACCAATCACAAATCAACTCTCCACAATCCCCTGTCACATGGAAGTCATTTTATCACTGTTAACCAATCACAAGTCAGCCCTGTCAAATCCCACAATCCCACATTCCACCTTCATCATTATTCCTGAATCGAGCCAATGTGTCTTTAATGTGACCTTAAGGACCCTCGAGTTCAAAGCAACGAAACTTTGTGGAAGATTGAATGTTTAAATCAAGTAAAAAAGGCTTGATTGAGGCTTTAATGGAATGCATGCAGACACAAATCTAATATCCGGATTGGTCTCCATAGCAACTTAACTTTGATTAGCACAGGTACTGTGGTATCGCATAAGCAAACACTAATATTGATTAAATACTTCTATTTTATGATGAGTTAATATTTAGAAATATTAGGATAACAGATAGTAAATATTAACAGCAGCCGGTCCTCTGGTGTGATTATAAGGAGCATCCGATATCTAATCAATCTTTTATAAAAAAAAAAACCAGTCTGGATTTCCTCTGTTATACCTTTTCAGGCTGATTTCTAAGTTTCCGTTTTGCTCCAAACGTTTGAAGGAAATTGTTGATTTTCAGTTGAAAGCCTTTTTAGATCGAGTTTAAGCCTCGACATAGCACTACATCTGTGTTGTTCTGGCCTTTTAATGACGTCTTCCTGGCTGAAGAGTCAGGTGACAATGTTATTTTAGTTCTTGCCTCTGACACAGTGTACCATGATATTTTCACTTCTCATTTGCAGCATCGTGTAGACATGCACGGCTCAGCCCTGGACCTGTTTAAATCATTCCTGACTCAGGGAACATTTTGTGCTAGATTTAATGATTTTACATCTTTATCTGCTCCACTTTGTGCGGCGTCCTGCAGGGGTCAATACTTGGTCCTTTGTGTTTTTCTTTGTGTCTTTTGTCCCTTGGATTATTATCTAAAAAGCACAAAAATGCTTTCCGTTGCTATGCAGATGACATTCAGGTTTATGTGCCACTAAAACGGAAGGCTGCATTCTGCATTAGAGCTTTGATTGACTGGAAGATCGAACAGTTTGGGTGGCTCTCAAATTTTTTATCTTTTATTTTAATGAACAAAAAACAGAACTGATGGTATTTGGTCCTAAAGTTCCCATTGGGCTTGCTTCTGAGGATATGGACCTTCAGGCAAAGCATGGAAAGTTTGCTGTCAGACCTGGGCTTTCAGATAGATAATGGCTTCCAGTTCAGACAGCTGGCAAAAGTTAAAAAATCCTGTTGAAGGATGACTTTAGAACAACAATTTCTAAATGCCTTCATACCTTTATTATTACTATTATCATGATAATTATAATTCCTTGTATATGGGTGTCAGTCAGGCCTCTCTGTCCCATCTTCAGCTGGTGTAAAATGTTGCTCGTCGATGAAAGAGAGAGCACATTACTCCCGGTTTTTATCCTGCTTTTTTTTTTTTACTCCTTCTTTATACTGCTTTAAACTGCTTCACTTCTTCCCGATCACTCAGCTGCTGCTGGATGTGCAGAGGACTCAGAGACTCAGAGGGGGAAAGCCTTTTACCGCTTTGGCCCAAATCACGGACGTCGCTCCTGACACACATTAGAAAGACTGTTTTCAGTCTGATCTTAAGACTAACCTGTTTAGTCGGGTTTTTTTTTACCCAGTGTGACCTGTTGATTCTATATGGGTTTTACTGTTTTTAGCTTGTCTTATGTTTTAATGATTTTATAGGTTGTTTTTAGTGTCTTGTACTTTATTTTACTTAACCTTTATTTTATACATCTCACATATCACTAAGGCTTTTCACTCGTATGTCCAGACCTTTTGTTGGTGCTGTTTTTAAAATGCTTTAAACAAATAAAACTAGCTTGGCTTTGCACATTTTGCCCGTGTGATGATAAGAAAAAAAAAACAGAAAGAGAAATCTACATATCTCATGGAAATCAGTTTAAAAGAGCTCACCTGACAAACATCTGCTCGCAGTAGTACCATTTGATCTGGGGGGCAGGGAATCCTTCAGCCACGCAGCGTACCTGTCCATCAACTGGACCCTCCTGAGATTTAATCTCAGGTTTGCCTAATAAACAAAAGTTAACATCAGAATAAGTCAGGTGATGCATAAATGACAAACAGGGTGAGGTGTAATAAAGTTTTCTACGGCAGTGCTGTAAAGCTTAATGAGGTGTAGATTGCAGGGTGTGGTGAAGGTGGAGAGCTGGACCTCATTTCATACAAAGAAAAGGTCAAGTCCCCCATCCCCCGTCCCCCAACAACATGTCAGCTGCTGAAGATTAATGCAGTGTGATTTTGTGGCTTAGGGGAACAGGAAACCTTTCAGAAAAAGCACAACACAACTTACTGATCACAAAGACGGTGAATGTCTGATTAACTGATGCATCACCATTGGAGGCTTGGAAGGTGTAAACACCGCCCTCTGACATTTTCAGCCGCACCAGCCTCAGCTCGCTGCTGTAACTAAACATAAAAACATTTACTTTTTTTTTTTTTTTTTTGTTTAGCATGAATGCATGTATTGATATTTTTAAAAACAAAATCAACAAGAATATATATTTTATTAAATTGCACTGAAATAGACAAAGATTATTATTTATTTAGTCAGTGCAAGCTAGAAAAAATGTTCAAAATGTTGGGATATTTTGACTTTAAATGGCAGGTTTTTCTTTGGGTAATATGTTTTAATACACACATCTGCACAACATTTGTTTTAGTGAGTCACCTCCAACTGGGGCTAAAAGGTTGCGTCCTAACTCTTCCCACATTATCAGAAATGTTGAAGGGAGTGGGGGCATGTGGGTTTGAATAACACATAATGTTTCTTTCTGCAGCGACGTAGGATGTGTCACAGTTTAATTTCCTTTGAAAGGCAACTGCAAGTTATAATCTGGCAAGGGCTGTTTTACAAGAAACGTTGGTTTCTCTGCTTCAGCTGCTTTTCTCAAAGAGCTGCAACCTGCTGCCAGTTCAAAGGTGCTAAATTCCACAAAGCCAGCGCAACAAAACTTTTCTTTTTTTTCCCCCCACATGCCAGGACTAATGCAGCTTGGTATGTTCCCACACCTGTACTCATTGCTCTGCGTGCTGATGACGTGGTCGCTTGTGTTTTTCAACTCTCGGCCCATGAAGCTCCAGGAGGTGTCCGGCTTCGGGTACGCTTCCATGCTAACTTTGAGAGACAAGCTCTCACCTGCGCGAACATGGATGGTTCTGTTGTTTGTGGGTTTTAAGCTGATGAATCCTCGTTCTGAAATAGAGGAGAGTCATGACATCACTGCTAACTAAAAGTATATTAGCTCGAGTCAGAATGGTTTAATAGACTTACTTGGAAATCAAAACAAAGCAATGTGCATCTAAAGACTGCATATGGTATTTCAGAATGTGGGAATCATGTTTGTTCAGTTTTATGCTTATAAAGAGTAGAAATTATAAAAATTTAGATTTAAGCAAGCAGCCAGTAAGTGTCACATAAATACAGATTTAAGACTGCTTATCTGCTGACTCGTCAAGAGTCAGTGGACAAAAGTAATATCAGTTTTCTTTCTTTATGTAACATATAAGCATACGGTCAGTAAACATTTACCTACCTAGTTTTAAAAGAATTTATCATTATTCCACATGCAGGGTAACAAGCTAAAAATTGTTACGTTGAAAAATAAACCAAGATGTTTTCAGACATTTAAGGAGGCTTACAAAGGTTTTACTGGTTTTCAGCCTCTTTAGATGTTAAGCTAAAGAGTGTCTGGCTTCAATGTGATGTTGTCCAGATGTTGGAGAAAAGCTTAACAGTAACGCAGAGAAGAGCAGAGGCTTGTTTTCTATTGTCAAACGGCTCTTTTGACCAGATTTTTCTGTATTATCTGCGAAAATTTCAACACAACTCGTTTCGGTTTCATCACTCTGAGCATCGGGTGAGTTTCTTGGCGCAGCTGCAAGCAAACTGTCGTCATTTACTCACCGTAAACATCAAGCCACACCGACTTTGTGCTGGTTCCTTTTTCATTCCTGGCTTCACATTTGTAACTCCCGGCATCCTGCGGCCGCACCGCTGCGATGTGCAACGTGGCGCTGCGCGTGTGGGTGAAGCGCTCCATCAGGATGCGTGAAGCGCCATCAACCTTTGCTGGTTGCTGTGGATACCAGACGGCACCCTGTCAACGCCCAGAGATCTCTAGAGATTAACCCCGTCTGCATGTCTATCCTTGCCAAGCAAATACTGACATAGACACACAACTGCCTGCATGCGAGCACACACACACACACACACACACACACACACACACACACACACACACAGCAGTCTGCAAGGCACACGCACAGCCAAGATCCTTAAGCACAAACAGAATGAACTTTGACCCCTTTCATTTTTGCTCATTCGAACACACAAGGAGGAAAAATCTGCTCTCAGTGAAAGTTAAGCCACTTTTGGAAGGGCAAACACTTAAAGGGGGGGGGGTCCACCAACAGCACAGTGCACAGCAAAGACAAAGCAGAGGGGTCTCACCGAGCCAAGTGGTGCGTCCCACTTCAAACTGATCTCTGCGTTGACGTTGGTGGTGTTGCAGGTGAGCGAGAGACTCTCATTGCGGGTAAGAATCAGCCTTCTGGACTGCTGCATCTCAATAACAGGAGGAGCGACGGGGACTAAAAGGAAATAAATACCTTTTTTATCAAAAACTCACCATCAAAAAGATGGTAAACAAAAAGGAAAAAACTTAAAAAGTTCTAATAAAAGCTCTGAAACCTCAGCGACTCACATGTATGCACACAGTATGACGTTACCTGGTCTCGCCGTTAGCTCGTAGTTATGCGACCTGATGCTTTTCCCCAGCAGGGTTCCTGTGCACACATAGCAGCCATCGTAGGCCTTCTCCATGTTGTGGATAGTGATGCCTTGCTCCAGGTTTGCAGAAAACTGGAGGCCATGGGCAAGTTCTCTGCCGGAGCATGTTTCCAGGCGCAGATTATCCAGACTTGGATCGGTTGCCAGGCAGGGGATGGAAACAGGGTCTCCCTCACGGCTGAGAATGCTGAACACCATCGGTTTTCTGAAAGGATTGTCGGGATCTGCCAAAAAAATGCGATCACACAGGTGGTGTCAGAGAGCTGCGAGCAGGGCTTCACGCTGACATGTTGAAGCTTTACAGCTAGGTTTTCTGATTTTGACTTCTTGGCAAAACGATGGACCTTAAAAGAAGCCAAAAAGAAAAAAAAACAGGAGTGCAGTTATATGGAGAGTCTTTTAGCAAAACTGTTTTTCTTCCAGCTAATGTATACCTGGTGTTGAATAAAATGCATTATTTCATAAAAATAACTATTTGTTTTGACACTTCACAATCTGTGTCCTGTATAGCAATAATCATTCAATCTATTTACAGCAAAATCAATTTCATCTTTTCCTGGCTTTTGTAATTAGAGGTGATGATTCTTGGACTGAATTCAAAGTGTCTTTATGAATGTAGGAGTGTGACAGAATCTGGCACATGCAGGTGATCAATTATCATCAAACATAATCAGGTTTCCATGAAAATCCAGTGAAATTTTCTAAAAAAAAACAATGTGACAATTATCTATTCGGTACGGAGGCAGTTTAATGAAAACACAACCAGTAAAATCTTTGTTGTTAACAACGATGCAAAAAATCTGGAACCCAAAAATTAATTCCACAATTAATTATCTGTTCCACGGAATAAAAGTTTTGGTGAATTTTTGTCATTTATTTTATGTTTTTAACAATTTAGTTATTTTTTCTGTTTCCGTTGCACTTTATTCTGTAACAATTAGAACAACTCAAGTATTACATCTATATTCTAAGGCCATTTTTACTTTTTTCTTTTTTGTAATCTGTATTTCCACCTAATGTTTGGCACTGATCTCTCCCTTCTTGTGAGAGATCCTGGTTGGAACCTGAGCTGTGTGGAGTTCACATGTTCTCCCTGTGCACATGTGAGTTCTCTTCAGCTTCCTCCTACAATCCAAAATCCTGCATGTTAGGTTCTACATTTTACCCTCGTAGTAAACATGTTTTTATTTGAAGTTTTCTCAGTGATGCTGCCATTTACCTGTTTGCAGAAAGGCCTGAACTGGATAAAGCATGTATGGAACTTTCTCTCTTATGAGCAGGTTAAAAATGTGGATAATGGAGTAATTTATGCAGTATCAGAGCAGTTCAATGTGACTCTTCCAGCAAACAAACATCAGCGTTTGTTCCAGTAAAAACTTTGCACATTAAAACGACTTGGAACTGCAAGGAATTTAGGGATATGTAGTATTAAACCACACTTTCTGTTGCCGTGGTAACACTGGGGCTTTGCCAAATTAAACAGGTCTAAAATCTAAAAAAAAAAACAGGCATACATCTAGTTATTACTGTTAAATTGAGGTATTTTCTTTTTAAATTTGCAGGATTCACAACAACATGAGCGGATTTGCCTCCGTTTTAAGTTGGGAGTGGTATTTAGGATTTGTTATCTCAACAAAAATATCCTCTCTGCTGAAGGGGGAAAGAAAATGTTAGTGCTGAAAACTGAACTGTTATGATCAAATATTACTTTAAATCACCTTCTTAAAGTTAATCAACAAACTAGGCGCTTTTATATAATGCTACATTTTGGTAGCTCTTCTAAAAAGTAGTTATTGTTTGTTGCCTCGCAGATAGATGTGGGGATTCTAGAGTGAATGATCAGCACATGATATGAGCCTGCAGTGATGGCAATGGGCCAAGGGGATGTGGGGTCACAAAGAGGAGGAAATACAGTAAAAACTCAGTCATGCTCCCAATAAAGCTCCAGTATCTACTGTACCTGTCCAGGCCAAGTTTACATACACCTTCTTCTCCAAACACACCCACACACTCTGCTTCCTGTCAGTACTGAGAAATGCCAAAAGATTTGGTCTGTTTCCACTTTCTCTAGATTTCAGTTCCTCCTTCTCTCATGTCCAAACACAACACAGTCTCACACACACACACACACACACACACACACGTATGCACTGAAACACATCCAGCTACCCTTCACGTAGACGTAGATGGAGGCTTGCTCTTTGGAGCTCTCTTCCAGGCAAATGTAGCGTCCCATGTGAAGAGGCTGAGCCCTGGGGAACTGCAAGGTCCACATCCCATCAATCGTTTTGGCTCTCAGTGGCTTGGACCTATCCTCCCTCTTCCACTGTGTCCTGTGGTCACTCTGGCAACGCAGGTCAAAGGGTTTGTTGAGTGGGACAACAAGGTGGGGCTCGACTGGGATGATGGTGGGCTTGGTGTTGCCTAGAATGGGATGGAAAAGGTTTTCAGCTGCATGTCAAACATGGAGATAAAAGCTGAGGTGTCTCATTCAGAGGTTGACATATGGCACAGTTTAGACTTTGCTTAAAAACTAAAAAATCTGGCATCATTATAGACACACAAATGAAAAATAATCTCACTGATGCAAAGACAACACAGTGACATCTGACCAACAACCCCCACCCCCCTTCCCAAAAACTCCAACAGTTCAGCCATTAAATCTCTCACACAAAGGTAAGCAACGCCCACATCAAGTCTCAAAACACTGGATTTCCAACCGCCAGGCCCAAATCAAAACAAAACAAACAAAAACCTCTCTCGGGACCCATTTGATTTATTGTGGAATCCTTTGAAGGATCCAGCTCCGTGGTGGGAATCACTTTGCTTAAGGTTTGTGCTGCGGTTTGCACCTTCAACCTAAAGACATCTGAGCTCCTCCTGGTAAGTAAAGGACAAAGGAATATGTGTTGCATCTAAGAGGGATCTGCTGCACCGACTGGCAGCAGGTGTGGAGAGCAAACGTTATTTTCCTCCCTGAGAAAACATCACTTCCTCTGATAAAGCCACTTTTCATAAAGAGTATATGGCTCCAGTCTACAGTAGATAAACTGCAGAGGGAGTAAAGTTGCTGCTCACAAAGAAGTTCCCTCCATCCTCCATTCAGCACCTTGATATAAAGAAATAAACTTATAGGAGTAGATGACAGTGCCAAACAGCCATGCATCGTGAAGCAGCTTCTGCTGGGAACCAGTCGCTTGCAGAGAATGTGCATCTGTGCGTCAATATTTGACAAATAACTGTGGAATTTAGCGTAAAGATTGTATTAAGACAGGAGGGAGGAGATTTAAAGCAAGAAAAAGAGACACGATCTTCGATTTCACGCGTGTGATACTTAAACATTAAGGTGTGTGTAGATACACACACATATGTATAGAAATTCCAAGACCGTGATGAAACGAGGGTTATTAGCTCTGCGCCACGCCTGCGTAAAACGGGCTTAAGGCAAACTTCATGGTGTGCCTTATTGCATCACATGACAGGTAAGCCTATGCACACTGCCTCCAAACACACAGCAGATAACAGATTCACACGATTTCAATATGACTTGAACATAAAAATAATTACTTTCATCAAGTTGCTGATGAGATGAAAATGACAGAAAACGAATCCAAATGGTGCAAACCTGAGCTGCAGTGCGCACCGAGGGCGCAAAGTTAAACAGCAACACGCGCAACTCTGCGCTGCGTTTATTTACATCAAATGACCTTTTTCATAAATTCAACTTGATATTCCAGCCAGTCCAGCTTCATAAACAAACAATGATACAATTCTATATTTACAGAGTCCTTAAAACAGAACCTTAAGTAATGACCAAGCCTGTCTCACGGGCTATGTTCACATTATTATTATCATTATCATCATCATCATCATTATTATTATTATTATTATTATTATTATTATTATTATTATTAATAATAATAATAATAATAATAATAATAATAATAATACGATAATATCTTTTAAAAAATTAGGCTGTGAAATAAAGTGGACTATGTGTCGGACTTTGACCCCAGCAGCCAGACTGGAAGATGACTTTTCTATGGACAAAGCACAAACCTGCAGTTTGGATTAAAAAAAAAAAAAAAAAGAAAAAAAAAAGAAAAAGAAAAAAAGTTTTAAGCTCCTCTCATGTTTATCTACGAAGTTAAAAATTACACAAGCTTTCCAAACAGTCTTGGAGATAGGGGCCGTTTATTTGCATGTTTCAGAAGAGAAAGAGACGGCCAGTGTATTTTCATAATGATGGTTATGTGGGGCTGTTGGGAGACAAAAAGACGCCTGAACCTGTTCATTTACATGTTATCCATGTTCTTCAATACCCTATTTTACCCCAAGCTGTTCAGTTTTTGCTAATTATTATGACTTTTCTCACCGGCACCCACTTCCCTGAGTAAAACATACATTATTAAAAGAGGCTCCAGCATCCTAATCATCAGAGTATCAGCTTTCCTCATTAGGTTTCTGGGACTTCAGGTATAGCCTTCAGCTCCAACTGCCAGAACAAGGAGAAGTCGGCACATATAATTCGAGGGCGAAGCAAAGCAAGGGGGATAATTCACACCAGCCTATACGGATTAGGTTAGTCTTCACGGACTATCAGGTGATGATATCACGCAGTCATTAAAATGCAATCGACTCATTCCGAAAGTAAACAGCAACAAGTTTCGCACGTAACCTTGCGCGTCAAGTGCAAAAGCCCAGTCTTACCTGGATGGAAGGTTAGCTGTAAAAAAACAGACACCAGTATCCAGAGATATTCCATAGTTAGTATTCCATGGGTCTAGCTGTGAAGGTGAGCCAGTGCCTTTACGGTTAAGGTAGCTCTACTCTATAGTCGCCGTGCGCTGTCGGGAGTTGTGGGAAGTTGACTGCGGGGTCTGACAGAGGCGCACTTAACTGAGGCTTTAAAGGCACAGATGCTCAGCACAGCTCGCTACAGCAGCAGCCGTTGCCTATCTGCAAACATGCTGTTTTCCTGGAGCGCGCCAGAGGAGACGGAGCAGGCCGACCAGGTATCTCTGACTGGCTCCGCGTCCAGCATGTTTATAGGAGCCAGTGGTGGAGCCAAATTACTCACACGGTACACTGAGAGGGAGGCGTTTGTGACTTCTTATCTGCCTCCCGACAGGAAAACAGACTGACAGATCAAGACAAAGATACAAGAAGTCTGTTTGATCCTGAACGACTTGAATGGCACATTTGACTGGTTTAGCAGTGGGTTGAGTCTAAAAGTAATACATTGGATGTTTTAAAGTTTCAATATGTAACACAATTAAATCCTATTCAGCTCTACTGAGAGGATGATATCCGTGTCTCCAGCCTTTTAAGAATCATTTTTATAATAAAAACTGTTATTTAATACAGTCATCATGGCACATTTAGGATAAAAAGAAAAGGTAAATTGATAGAAAGAAGCCCACATAGTGACTCTTTGTCTGTTGTCTCCTCCTGAGACCACTCATGGTAACATCATTTGAACACTGGCATGCACTGGTAGTCCAGCTTTCCACTGGCTGTCAAACATCTAAGCTGGTTTGCATGAAGACTGCTTTCTGACAGAGCCTATTTAAAAGCATACATCCATGCTGTTTGGATTGAAAACATGAGACAAGCTGAACTTTGAGGATGAAGCTAATACTGACTTAAGTTTATTCCTTCTTCATAAAAATTCTTATAACCCCCTCCCATTAACTCCGTAGCATGGATGTTGCTTAAATGTTGCAGAACGTGGAGTAAAATCTCATTAGAAATGTTTGAACATAGTTGGCACAACAAGATTTTTCAGCATCCACATTAGATGTAATAGTTTCGAACATCTTTAGCATACTCCTGGGGTGAAACTGTATCCTCGAACGAAGGCGGGAACTTTAAGCTCTTCTTCACATCTTTCTCCAGAAACATGTGGATTTTACATTTTACATAAAGCATCTCAATAGCAGCTTTCATGGCTGAACATGCTCTTGGCCAGTAAATTCCCTTATTTTTCCATTTCCGTGCCCCTAGTTAAGCAGGGTTTCGACCAAATATTTTGTGTCTAAGTGGTAATACTTGATAACTTAGATGACAAAGTCATGATTAAAGGAAGTTTTCTCCAGAGCCCAAATGCTGAATGGTGCAGTTTGTGATGAATGAACAAACATCAGCGGTAATCATTCACCAAATCCTCCCTGTGCCACAGATTCTCTTAAATTATAAAAAAAGACAGAAAAAGAAAGGAGATTTGCTAAATTTCTTTAAAAGACTAACAAATTCGTTTCCCCACAGTTACTGGCTGATATTTGTTGGGTTTTAGATGATTGCTTCTTGACTTTTCCAGCTTTTACACATTTGTGAACAGATTTTTATTAGTCTAAAACTGTTTTAATGGGAAATTAGTAACAGTGGTATTCTGCACTGTAAAGCTTTTTAAAGGGCTTGTAATATTTTGCCTCATGTTGTTTTTTTAATAAACTTGCTCTCAGTAAAAAAAAAAAAAGAGACAACAAAGAGCAGAATATCCACTAAATCCAAAGCTGTATTAAAGTTTAAATTATGTGTGAAACAGTTGTTTTGTTGATTATAATTAAATAGCACAAGTGCACCTGTTAAAGTAGATGAAGAGTGTTTAACACAAATAAAAATAAAGTCCAAAATTAACTAATTTAAAATATCTGCCTAAAAAGCTAAAGCCACTAGGTCAACATCTGCTGCAAGATGGAAGAAACAAAACAAAATTAGCATTTTTTTTAATTTTTTTTTAAAAGTAATTTAAAGGAATGGTTAGAAAGTGAAATAACATCTTTCAGTCTTTGCAGTGAATAGAAATAATTATCTGTTTGGAAAAAAAGAATTCTGAATAAACTTAAAATAATCATTTGGGTGAAACATGAACAGAGGAAGCTGAGAATGTGAACGTTTTCGTTGAGAAGCTTCAAAATCCTCCATCTGGTTCATGAATGTTACAAGCAGTGTCAGACAGGTCCACCCAACTCCTGATGCAAGAGAATTATATGAAGATGAAAATATGGTTGTAATTAAATATGGTTAAAGAAAAATGAAAAGTGGAGAAATAACCTTTAAAAATGACACTAAAAAAAAAACAACCAAAGACACGAAACAACCACAGATGCAACATGGAAAACGTCTTGCAGAACAGAAGTTTATTGTCTGAACAATAAAATAATTTTTATCAGGACATTCGGGGGCTGGTATACACAATTTTGAACATTTTTCATAAATTGAAAACATCTTTTAAATGTTGAAAAATCCTGATGATACATTTTTATTGTAAGAGTGTCATTTTCTATAAAAGCCTCCTTCTAGCTGTAGAGACAGCATATAGTTGATTCTTGTTCTTCAGAAAAACCACTGAAAGGCCTCGGCTTGTTTCTGTGTTTTTTATTTAATCTTCGTAACACTCCAGGGAAGTGAGAAAATGATAAACAACAAATAAAGGTACTTTTTATGAGTAAATGCAGTTAAGCAAGGTCTCTGGGCGCCATAGCAACAGTTAAACTTAACTGCATGGATGACTTGTTGAGCCAGAACCAATCAGAGGCTGGAGTTCAGAGCAGCCTTAATTATCCTCAACACTTTCTCACAATTAAACAACACAATATTTGACTAAAAATATAACTAAATGCCTCTAACAATCATATTTAACCTCTTCCATATTCAACAAACAAAAAATGTGATACCTATCTTGAAAAGCTCTTTGAGGGTCCAGATGGATTTTAGTTCCCATAAAATAAAAAAAAACCTCACAGTGGAGCTTTGTGTTGAGAGCATATTAACTCGTTTGAATAGCTTTCCATGTTTACCTTCAAGTTTCGCCAAAATCACTAAAGCAATGAAGAGAGAGACATCGCATTTGTCAGTCGTAGCTAAGCCCAGTGCTGTTAAAAAAATGCTGGTAGATAAAGGTCCAGTATGAATTTTAAATTCCGATATTATTCTTCTAAGCTGACCAGATGGCTTATGTTGCACGGCAGACCATCACTCATAAAAGTGACTTGTGACTTGACTTGGACTGGAGCCCCAAGACTTGAAACTTGATCTGCAAAAACATGACTGTGAGCATCTCTGGTTCTAGGTAAGTAAGAACAAACACTTGCTGAATGTCCGAGTGTCATTATTATGTGTATATTTGATTCTGCCAACCTTCTCAAGTTACCTTCTTGATTTTCTTCACTGCAAAAACTGAAATCTAAGATTAAAAATCTTAAATTGACACATATGCTTATTTTTTTTAAAGGTTAGATAATTCTTAGTTTCTATGCCAGAGAATTCCTCTTGTTTTAAGAGTATTTTTACTTGTTTTGGAAAGTCTTGACAAGCCAAATTTTCTTGTTCAGTTGGCAGATAATTTATCTTATTTAAGCCACATTTACCCCAACTTTTGTATATTTTTTTTTAGAAAAGTTTTTGCAGTGTTGTGCTTAATCTGTGATTTGAGTTGAAGTTTAAAAGCTGCCCAGCTGCCTGTACGAGACGCTCTAACTTGCTAAATCATTCCCTCATGGCTCTAATATTTTGGATTTCTGCCATAATAAAGATTTATCTTCTGCCAGAAAGTCCAAAATCAAACATCTGAGATTGGGAAATTCAAAAAGAACTGTTGCATTGACAACTGAGTAGTAACCTGTGATTTTTTTCTTCTTCATGACAGTCCATTTTTCCTAACCTTTCATGCTGCACTGCTCCTTTTTCTGAGAAATAAGACTGCAGCATAAGCAAACCCCAAACAGCCAGAACCCAGTCACTGTGTGTGTGATTAATGTGATGTGTGGTTTATTGGATTTGTTTGAGCATGCTGAGGCCATAAATGTCACAGCAGGTTTAAAATAACTCATGAAACACGCTTACTTTGGTGCATTAGGAGATATTTGATCAAAATAAAGTCTACGTCTCAAGCTTGTCGTTGATTCGAGCTGTGGACGTAACTCCACATCTGGTGTTTTGACGGGAACAAAAGTGTTCAGATCTCTTCTGTTCCTCGGCCATATGCTCTCAGTGATGCTGTCCCTGCTTATATACTGGCCGCACCTGTGTGTAGCATTATCTCATAGGTGATGAACCACAAAATTACTGTAACTATAACTCTGTCACTCCACCATCTGCTTTGGAGAACACTTTAACAACAGGCAAATGGATGGTCACCATCGGTGAACGCTCTACGCAAGTCAAACGCCTGACGTGCATCCAAACCGATTGCAATGATTTTCTCAGGATCTCAGTTTGAACCTGTCAGCAGAAGAATTTTAAAAATAAAAGGCATGTCATAAATATGTCTAAAAACATTTAAGATTACGTCAATTCAAGCCTGAGTGTATTCCTTTTGTGATCCAATAGCCTCTACTATCATTTCACTGAGTGTGAGCAGCACAGACCACTCTAAAAGGCTCAAATGGCTTGTGCACTGAAACCAAATCTCTAATTTCACTTCCTTGAAACATTAACCCCTGTAACACACACATCAATTATAACACATTGATTTTTCCATTTGCATAGATGAACATCAGGAAAACAGACAATTATTTCTGTCTGATCACCGTGCACAACACCATGGTCAATGAATCTGAACAGAAAAAAAACTGATGAATAATTCACACATTGTTGTGAGAGGCGTAGCCCGAAACATTATTAATGTAGGAGCTTCTTACCGCAGGCCAGCTAAAAGAGATTAATGGCTAATGTTGAAGCTTTGCAATGGTTTGCAACATTTTGACATCAAGAAAGACGGGTTTTATTCACATTTTTAATAGCAGTATAAATAAAAATGGAGCAAGGTGGCGTTGTGGTTAGCACTGCAGCCTCCCAGCAGGAAGGTTGAGCTTTCGCTGGGGAGGTGCAAAACAGTGGTCTTTCTACTCTTGTGTGCAGTTTACATGTTCTCCCAGTCAAGGCCGGATTATCCAATGGAAATTATAGGCACAGGCCCAGGGGCCCACGCCCACCTGGGGCGCATGAAGGGCAAACACCAAAAGTTTGGACATGAAACTAAATGTACAGAAAAGCCAGATAGTTACACCACTACCAGTAGTGTGTTGCTATTGGCACCATTGGCTGAGAGATGTTAGAAATGTTGTTTCACAGTGTATCAATCACAATTTTCACAATGTTGCAGTGGGGAAGGGGGGGCCCTGGAACACTCTGGCCCCAGGGGCCTGTGGAATTTTAATCCGGCCCTGCTCCCAGTGCATGCTTGGGTTCTCTGTGGGTTCTCCAGCTTCTCACCCACTAAACATGCTTGCTAGGTTAACTGCTGTGGTTAACTGTTCATGTCTCACATCTAAGTCCACCAACTGACTGTAGAGCAGAATAGAAAAATGTAAGAGTTGGCGATCTCACAAATATGGGAAATAAAATTTGTCCTTAAAGAAACTTAAAGCAGTTTTGCATGTAGACAAAGCTTTAATTTGTTCATGTCTTCTTTAGATGGAACACTACTTCCACAGATGAAACCATGATTGCAAAACAATTAAATGTTTTGTCTATTCTGTGCTTAGATAAAGAGGGCATCAGTATCTTCTCTAATCCTCCAAAACAAAGATTCTACTGTTTCTGTGTTGAAAAAATTTCCTCTGACGATATAAGCAACAGATGTGGAGTGCACCATTTTAAGCAGCTTTTATTTGCCCTGATTCAGAGACAAGAGCTGCTTCATTAGTGATAAAGATGAGTCTGCATGCAGGTAAATGTGATGCGGCAGCACAGGGACAAGCAGAGATGAAAGGATATTGGACAGCTGAGGTTTATTACAAGTTGTACATGTCATTTAGTCAACAACGCCCCAAGAGTCTTTACCTCAGCACCAGAGAATCTGGTGTCAAAGCAAATGCGCTTTGTTTTTTTGTTTTACCTCAAAAGAAAATAGATGAATAAACCCAGGAATTACTACGGCTAAAAGCTTATCGTAAGTAGCATATCTAAATGACATCTCCTGTTACGTAGCGGAAGAAAGTATAAGTCAAATTAAAATAGCTTTAAGTTTGTTTTACTGCACACCAGTTCTTCCTCCTGTGTAATTTTTCGTTTTCAGTTTTTCCCATGAGAAATTGTCTCCATGAAGGATGGGCATCAAGAAGCCATTCTTAAGGAGGGGAAAAAAAGAGAGAAAAACACAAAACAACACAAGAGCTGAACCAGAAATCTGCAGCAATAGTTCTGATGGAATGATGATGCAGTGTGGGATCATCTGGAGAACAGAACAACAGGCAGCCACAACCAAAGAGGAGCTTTGGACAGTCCTCCAAGAAACCCAGAAAAGTCTTACTGAAGAATGCTCCAACTTGTCCGAGAGGAATAACAACGTGTGAATATCCTCATATCAAATATTAACTTCCAAACCCGTCACAACTGCATAAATTCTGATTTTGTCACATAATATAATCTAATTTATATATCCACACATCTCAGTAAACTGCTGCACCACGCTCCAGGCGATACTCTGTGTAGAAGATGCAATGAAATATGAGGAGAGTCTGAATGGTGTGTCAAGTCTTCTCCAGCACATTCCAGCCGTTCTCAATGGGTTTAAAGTTTGATTTCTGTGGTGGCTGATCCACTTGCAAAGATAACAGATGCAGTCACTTAGCAGAAAGCTGCTGCTGTCAGTTAGCTTGCTATTTGTAGCTGTTTTTAGCATCGGACGTACTGGGCCTGCCCCACGTTTTGGTAGGAGGGAGACAGGAACACGTCTTGGTGTTAACAAGGCAAATGGTTTGGCATAATCTTTTAGTTCTATTCTGTGTTCTCCCTCATTCTTTCTAGACCCCCAGGCACTGGGAACTGTTGTTTCACAGACTGTTGAGACCAGTGATATTGCGGTGACCCGCGTTACCAGTCCCAGAGCTATGTTAGCGTGGCGGCTAGCTCCTTTGTTAATCCTGCCACTACATACACAGCCTTGACAATGTTTTTAATTGTTGTGCTTAGTTTTGTCATAAATTTACCTCTGACTGCGAAAGGAGACAAACTTGCACCCAAAACTTTCTTTTAAGGCTTGATACTGATTCTCTAGTAATCCGATTACATCTCACCCTGTGTCTATTTTTAGTTCACATTCTTGCTCATTTACTTGCACAGTTGTAAACAACACTCAGCACATTCCAGCCGTTCTCAATGGGTTTAAAGTTTGATTTCTGTGGTGGCTGATCCACTTGCAAAGATAACAGATGCAGTCACTTAGAATTTTCTCTCCCAGTCCAATGCATGCCAATTTCCAGTCAATTCTACGCATAAACTTTGGAAAGAATAGGTTGGGAAATGAATGGCTCATGCACGAAGCGTCTGGATGTCTCAAATTCCCAGAATCACCGTTACATTACTTGAGCTTTATTCATTTATTTATTTTTCTGTTTAAATATTACTATCCAACATCTTACACAAATATGAAAAATTGTTTTGACAGTCTTTAAAGCATGTGTGGCACAGATTCTGACAATTTTCTAAAGTTTTTCAGAAATCTGTAAATGGAGAGAATAAGCATCGAATTAATCCATCACGAAAACAATCGTCAGTTTGATATAGAAAACAGATGTTCAAAATGAGCTCCACCTCAGCTATCCCCCTTTTACTTCACTGTACGAGTAATATTAATCTAATGATAGAATAATATAATTTATAGCAGCTTGATGGAAAAATCTTTCTACTTTAAGTAGAACTTCCAATGCTTTGGGTGCATCACTGGTGCAGTCAGACTTTCAGTGCAGTAAAATTGTCGGTGCAGAGCATTTCTTTGAAATAGATTACGTGATTTGTGCTTTTGAATTTGCATGGCCTGTCCTCACCACCCAAGATGTTTGATCTAAAACGTTTCAGTGACGTCTATAAAACTGGTTCCCAACCCTGTTTGATGGGAACTGCTCCAACGTCCTGGTTTATTCTCTATTGTTTAATTAACACATAGGTGCTGAAGCTGGATGACAACAACCAAATACTTTTTTTTTTTATGTTCCTCCAATTTACTTTACTCTGCTGAAACTTTGTGCATGCTTCATGCAGACGTAGAGAAAACAGAGCATTTGGGTCATTGTCTGGATTTTGCAAGTCCATGTTTAACTAAAGACAGAAAAGCTATAAAGATAGTTTTCTCTTTAAACACCAAAGTGCAAACAAGCCCATAATGTGGCCTATTTTCCTGTTTTCCCATTAGCAGTTACTGCCTGCAACACAGACATTGAAATTAGTTTCCTGCTAAGAGAAAATAAGTAAGTACAATGTGTTTTTGTTTTCTAAAAGACTGATGCTTCTCCTGCAATCTCTCAAAAAGATATATAAAAAAAATAGAGCAGCTTTTGTCAAGCTCTGAGTTACACCTCTGGCTAACTAAACACTTCCATGTACACTATCACATGCCTGCAGCTTCTTCACAATAAACGTCTTCTTTTCAGTTTCCCCTTGATTCATGCCTACCCTTAGACTTCTGGCAGTGTTTTGGTCTCATTTCCAATAAATTGCTGTATAAATGTGGATGTGTGCATGCTTTGTGAAGGATGAAATGAATTTTCCCTGTTTCTTTTAAAATTAAGCCGATCTAAAGCACCGTTTTGGTCATTGAAGACAAAAAAAAATGGCTGAAAACACATTTTTACTCACTGTGTGAGTATGATGTTGCAGAGATGGTATGAACTTTACTTCTCTGCCTGAGCTTGTAAAAATGTTTGATTTAAGATATGATGATTCTTCAAAATGTTTATGACTTGCAAGAAGTGAAATCTACTATCTAAAGCCACAGCTAGAGCTTCAGTAGCCCAACACAAAACCAGGGAAACAGTGTTAGAAGTAGTGCTGAGAAACCTTATGACTGTGTTCTGTTTAAAGTGGAACTACTATGAGCATTTCAGGCTAATTTATTGTTATTTCTGAGACCAGAAGGGCTGGGATTGATAGAGTTATTGTCACAAATTGCTTTATTTACTTCAGACCGACCCTCTCCGTAGGCTGTCAGATCAGCCTGCGGGCAAAACGAGTGGATTGAGACTCTTCCGCATTAAGCCCCGCCTCCCGCCACTGCACTACATCGGGAGCGCGCACCGCACCTGTTTTCGCCGTCATTGTAACATCTCATAAACAGAAGGATTAGGCTAATATGAACTCAATAAAAACAAAATACAATCTCAATACATAGCATACAGCCCTACATGTTGGAACCTGAATCAGAGCCTGAAAACGAAGTGGAAAACAGCAACCCACAGCAACGAATGCAGCAGGATGTCTCTCTTTGGTAAACTCACCAGCCATCATTGGAAATAACTTTATCCCACGTTTTCCACCCGCCTGCTGTATTTGTACATGTCCTTGTTAACCAGTAGAAGGTAACCAATCACCGAACCTGATCCCCCGGGACGTCACAAGGATTTCCAAGTAGAAAAAACTCTCTAAAACGACGCGTTTTTCGTCGCCATGGAAACCGAACAGAGAGCGTGTTGGAACTCAAACTCAAACTCAAACATGCGTTTAGGTGATAAAAAAAACAGTGTCGTTCACATGTCTGATGAGTATTCAACACTATAACACTGTAGAAAGCTCAGAAAATTGGAAATACCATAATAGCACCCCTTTAAGAATAATTTCTTACATTGTTTCTTGCCAGCAGAGTTCAATAAAACTATACAAGTAAAAGGCAATGTAGCACTTTGTACATCTTGTGAAAAAAAGAATACATTTTTTATTGGAAACTTTGTGACTCAAACTGAAATGACCAAAAAAATGCATAAATACCACAATGATTGTCAATGCCTACATATCTATAGTCATTTAGCAGATGCTTTTGTCCAAAGTGACTTCCATACACACATTGGGGCGAGACTGAAGGTTCAGCATCTTGCCCAAGGACACTTTGGCACATAGTCAGGGGAAGCCTGGAATTGGGCCCCTAACTTTGCAGTTGCAAGCCAACTGCTTGCCCTCCTGAGCTGCAACCACCCCTATAACTCTAAAACTTCTTAACAACTTGCCTATTTTAAATGAAAATGTTCCCATCTTCAGGACATGTACAGATCATGGTCTTTAAACAAAGTACTGACTCTGGTGGGACTTGAACCCACAGCCTTTGAATGTCTCCTCATGTACTAACTAGAAGTCCAACGCGCTGTCCATTACACCACAGAGCCCGTGTGGGAATGCCTGGAGAACATGGCTGCATCATAAAAGTACTGACATCTCTGTAACCATTGCAGCACCTTTCTCTCTCCTGTCATCCCTTCCTCATCTTAATTTCATTCCAGACTGCGTTATGATTGATTTTTAAATGTCTAAGGAGGTTTGTGGTGTTGCTGCACCTCTGTCTTCTCTGTTAAATACGTTTTTCAGAAAGCAAGCCTTCCATGGAGGGAGATTGTGGGCCACAGTCTCAGTGGAAATATAATCTCATCAAGCATGCCTCGAGTGCAAATCAAAGTATGAAATCACATGTTACATGGTCCTAATTATCTCACAGTAATAATATAAATGAAGTTTGTTTATATGACTCAGGATAATGTGACTCTAGAGAAAGAATTCTCCTCAGTTTCACACTGAAGGCTGGAAACACTTTGGAGCTGCAGCGCCTGAGTTGACTGCACAGGCTTGACATGATGTAACACATAAACTGTGGAAATTGCAGTGTTTTGGTTACGATTTGCTAAGACTGGTAAATGCAAATGATGCTCCCTACCTGTTCTTTTCCTGGCTGCTTTTATGTCAGCACAGCGTGCAAATGCATTACCAGTGAGTGGAAAGAGCGGAAAGGAATTCACAGATCGGAAGAAATGAGTCAGAAACTCTTATCAGGATGCAAGCTAAAGGATTTACTGCTGTATTTAGAAATGGTCTTACAATCATTTTGTCTAGATTTGTTTTTGGATTTGTTTTTGTTGGTTAAACTTGGCAAGGGGACCCTGAGTGAATGTTGACGTTCTCACATGCAGCTCCTCAGGAACATGTCTGGCTAATTTCACGGGTTGCATTATAACTGTAAAATGACTTTAGAGAAATTAGAGAGGCTCACTAATATTATTAAATCATGTAATCCACATTCGGGTTGTATTGTGTAGAGACAAGAATAAGTGGATTGGCTAAATACGAAAACTAGAAAGGGATGCTTGGGTTACCCTTTTGTTTATAATCAATCCAGCATAAGTTTGTGTGACGGCTGTGCAGGAAAAAAATTTGCCAAGAGCCTCGGTGAGAAAGATCTATTGGTGAGTTTTATGAAAAACAAAAGAGATCACTCTTAGAGAAGTTAGACACAACAGAGGTTGTGTCTAAATTCCTCTAGGGTGATCTACAGCCAGTAATCCTTGGCTGCTGTCCTGCAGGTTTTCAGTGTTTCCCTGCTCCAACTCGCATAACTCAAACAGATCAACAGCGTATGAAGTCCTGCACAAAGACTTCTTTTGAGTCATGTGTTGGAGAAAGGAAACATTAAAAACCTGCTCTACACCCCCCACCCCAAAACTACAGGGACAATAAAACACAAACCAAAAAAAAAAAAAAACCAGGACGTTTCAGAAGGTAGAAAAAAAAGAACAATTTTTTCTGTTGTCTTTGTATAAAGCAGATGTTAACTGATAATTTCAGTAAATCTGCATCAGCAGAAATAGTTTCCCTGGTGCACAAGTCAAGTCTGGAAGTGGAAGTTGTCTGTGCACATGGTTATATTAAACATGCTTACTTTCTTGCCATAGAAACTGCTTTGCATTTAAGCATCTTATATTTTTCTGAAAAAAAATCCACAACATTCCCTTTTTTGATTCTAATTAAACTTCAATCCAGCTTTTCAGATACCTGGACATCCTGCCATCACAGAGGCTCCGTCCATCACTGGTGGCAGGGCTGTAACCTGGTCCTCACGTATGTCAAATTGGAAAACATTGCAGGTCTTTGTGTCCTGCAGTGTGTTGCATTTACACAAAGGCAGCTTCAACAGCAACCTATAGCTAAGCTAGTGTATATTTCTAGCTTCTAGCTTGACTTCTTGCTGAACCAATCGATATTGATAAGTTGATTAGTTGTGACGTCATAATCAAATGAAATATATTTTGTCTTTCAAGGAAACCAAAAAATGAGTGTTCCATAAACAAGTTTTTTTTTTTTTTTTTTAAATCTTTTTTCAACACCTTTGTCCTTTGTTGTTCATTTGGTAGAAAAAAGTAGGTCAGTGATTGAACCTGGGATTTGACCTGGGTTGGTTGTGTTCATGGATCAGTTAAGTCCTTTGTCTTTCTGTCTGGTCCTTTTGCTCTTCAAGAGCAACATTTCTGTGATGGTTCATTAACCCTCTCTGTTACTAGGTCTGTTACTTCCTCTGTTGGTGAAAAGACTTACAAAATCAGTGTTATGCTTTTCCTCCTTCCACCTCCAAAATGAGGTTAGTAGACAGAGGCTAAGTAATCACTCCTGGGTCAGCTCCCTTCACTTTACCCTTTAGCTAGAAGAGGTGTATTCTATTGTTACAACCTGTAGATAAACTTTAACTGGTAAACAGGCAGTTTCTCAAAGCTCTACTCCAACAACCCCCACTCTCACTCAGACCTGCCTGTGTCCCAGATCTGTGTAAACTGGCTGATATCTATCTGTCCCCCTCTAAAGCTTGACCTTAAAGGGGCCATGCTGTTGCATTAACACAGCGCTGTAAACAGCACTGTGTAATGAGACATGACTCTTGTTCAAAGAAAACCAGTCAACCTACAAAGCTATTGACTTTGTGCACCATTTTTCAACTAACTGCTTAGTTATGCAGACC
This sequence comes from Telmatherina bonti, assembly GCF_933228915.1. Classification (NCBI taxonomy): domain Eukaryota; kingdom Metazoa; phylum Chordata; class Actinopteri; order Atheriniformes; family Telmatherinidae; genus Telmatherina; species Telmatherina bonti. The sequence goes on from NC_136626.1 coordinate 30,764,230, forward strand.
CCAAACTTTAACCTGTGAATCAGTTTATGTGTTAAGGTTGCATAGGTCCTATTAAACAACATCCCACCTTTTGGCAAACGGTCTAAACCACGTGCCTATCACACGGGGGCTATGTCCAAAAAAAATCGTGAGACAAAGACAGGTGCTGTTAACACTTATTTGCCTCTTCAGTTGGAAAAAGCATAATAGCACACCCCCCATCATCCTGACCCTTTGTTTATCCAGCAGTCTTAGGTGAAGTGCCGGTCACAAATAAAAATGTTGCAACGCTGTGACTGGCTCCCAAAAACAAATTCCATCCATTGCTGTCTTCTCGTTGTTTTATTCAGAAATTTGAACAAATGCAGCTTTCCCTCCAGCTGAGGAAGCATTTTTGTTGCTACATGTTAGCACTGTAAATATTCCTGGGTCTTTACTGAGCAGTGATGGTGGGTGTGGCTTTCTTCTTGTGAACGTCCACAACCTAGAACAGACGACCAGTCACTGAGTCTCCCACATCATGACAATATGGAAGTAGAACATAATCTCCTAACCAAATAATTTAGCGCCATGGAAACTGAATGTAGAGACATGCTGAAAAACTCAAACATGCATTTATGTGATTAAAAAAAAACTGCACCGCTCACTTGTCTGGTGAGAATTTCACACTATAACTCTGTGGAAAGGTCAGAAAGCTCAAAATATCATAGAGCTTCTCTGAGGTACCAGAGTGAAATTTCTCTCTGATTGGGTATCGTTTCTCCACACGTGGAGCATGTGGTGGTGTAGAGGCTGGTGAACTCATCATGCTAACTTCTGTTATGTTGTCTGGCGAAGATATTCTGCGAGTCCATCTGCCTCTTACAGGTGCTTGATAAAGACACAAGGTGGTTGCGATTGTGAGGCAGAGTTCCTCTTGGTGTCCCAATAAGATAGGATCAGGTTATCTCTGCAGTAGCACTTACTACTCCTTTCTCTCTCATGTCAGATATCCATACAGAGTCAGCTGGGTTTAGGCTGATCAAGTCATTTGCTCGGTGTTAGTCACAGAAGTTACACCATTGTTTCTGTCTCTTCTTCTGTTTTTTCTTTTCAGCATTTTGCAGTGCTTTATCCCATGTCCACACATTTTCCAAGCTCAAAAGTTGTCACTTTGGTTTTGTCTTTAGAGCCAAGTGAGGGTAATATTTACCCAGATGAGTAACAATCCCAATCTTCAGACCCTACTGACATCCACAGGCTCTTCCATATTGGTGACTGCTCCAACTTTGTCTGGGTCAGCCCTCACTTCTTCTCCATTGATGATTTGTCACAGAAACTTGACAGAAATCGTAGGAAACTCACATTTTTCTGCTTTCAGTCTCACACCTGCTTGTTCCAGTTTTTGCATGGCTGCTAGCAGTCTTTTATCAAACATGGGCTTGTGTTTCCACAACATGCGCATCATTTTAAGCACACTATACCATGTAGGTGCTGCGATGGACTGGCGAGCTGTCCAGGGTGTACCCTGCCTTTTGCCCAAAAGACAGCTGGGATAGGCTCCAGCTTCCCTGCGACCCTGAATTGGATTAAGTGGTTTGAAAAATGAATTAATAAATAAATGTCATGTAGGCCCTTTAGAAGCTGTGACATCCTCTTCTGAAAATATTCTGGTGCATATAGGTGCCAAAGCAAGGTTGATTAAAGCAGCATTCAGCATATTAATAAAAAAATGTATTAAAGTTGATCTTTGGTTCCCCCCTTGCAAATGAGATGCTAGATCTCCAAGGGGCTTTTGATTACAGGGGTCATCACCAGGAAATTGCACTCTTTCAAGTTAAAACGTGTGTATTAGTGGTGGTCAGAAGTGTCATCCCCGGAAGCCTTTCGCACTTATCAACAAGCTGTGAGAAGATGTGAAAACAGCAGTCCCATGTCCACTGCTCGGCTGTATGTTGCCAAAACCAACACCGGGATGTTTTTGCTCTCCCTTCATCAGCAGACCAAACTACCAGGGAGAGGTGGATTACTTTATTTTTTGTTGCTAGATGCACTTGCATCTCTGTCGGCTGTGGCCTGCTTTTCCATTTTGCAAACATTTGGGAAAATACCAGGTGAAGACAACATCAACCCTGCTGCGGCTGGAGAGAGGGGCATTTGCAACTTTAAGCGGCTCACCATCAATGCAGTCAGTAAGTTTTGCTACTGATAAGTTATTTTTTGCCGTGACTGAGACGTGATGTAACCTGATGCAGATAATGCTAACGCTGACACTAATGGGACAAGCATCAAGGTTTAACCTCCTGCTGTGTACAAATGAGCCCCATTTTTATTTTATTATATCTATCTTTTGTTCTGCCACATAAATGTTTGTGTGGTGGTGAACACACGAGTGTCATGTGACTTAGGTTGGCTTATTCCACACATAAAAAATGTAACAAAAACCGGTTTTTATCATCTAAAAAACATTGCCAGACTCCGTCCATTTCTCTCTCTTGCCAGCACAGAGGTGCTGATGCATGCTTTTATTTCCAGTAGATTAGATTACTGTAACGCCCTGCTCTCTGGTCTTCCTAAAAAGTCTCTTTCCAGCCTACAATTACTACAGAATTCAGCAGCACGAGTTCTGACGAGGACCAGAGGGCGGGAACACGTTACACCAGTTTTAAAATCACTGCATTGGCTTCCTGTGTGCTTCAGGATTGATTTTAAGATTCTTTTACTTGTTTATAAATGCCTTAATGGTCTTGGGCCTTCTTATTTATTCGACCTTCTTTTTAATTATGAGCCTTCGCGGACCCTGAGGTCCTCTGGTACTGGCCTTTTAGTGGTTCCTAAAGTCAGAACTAAGACATACGGTGAGACCTCTTTCCATTGTTATGGTCCTCGACTGTGGAACAGCCTGCCAGAGGACCTCAGGGCCGCGGAGACTGTTGATGTTTTTAAGAAGAGGCTCAAGACACACCTTTTTAGCTTAGCATTTAACTGAATTTTATTTTACTTTATTTACTTATCTTAATTTACTTCATTTATTAATTTATTTATTTTTAAAATGTTTTATTAGATTTCTTATTTTTAATACATTATTGTGAAGTCCTTCTATGTATATATGTTTATTTTCTTTTATTGTTGCTCTTATTTCTTACTGCTTCTTAAGGTTATTCATCTTCTGGTTTTAACTCCAGTGTTTTCCTTATGGGGATACAGCACACTGGGGGCCCTGCCTGTTTGGTCTGGGGGCTGTTGTCATGATGACCGCTGCTGTTTGGGTGGCGCGGGGTCCACCACTGCAGCTTCACAGCTGCGGGGTGGCCCCTTTGCTGCCTGGGAGTTGTGCGGTTGCTGTGGCAGCAGCCCCTATGAGCATGCGAGGGACTGGCTCCTGGTGTGGATGGATCCCAAGGTATTGTCTCCTCAAATCAGCACCAAGTCAGAATTTTTATCACTTACTTAATGTTTTTAGTTGTTTTATTAACCAGAATTCAGTTAAAGAGACAGTATTCAGGGAATGATGTTTTTCAGGGAATGTGGGTGGGTTCTTTGCTGTATGTCCTTGTGTGTGTGTGTGTGAGTGTGTGGAAATAGCTTGTGTCTATTATTTTTAAATGCCTTTTTATCCACTGTTTGTTTTAATCCTCATGACTTGATTTTATCCTGTAAAGCACTTTGTGTTGCCTGAGGCATGAAAAGTGCTCAAGAAATAAAGTTTGATTTGATTTGATTTGAAATGAAAAAGCATTTAAACAGACAGGTTCCCCGCCGGGATATTGGATCAGACACGGGGGAGTTTGGAGCCTCAGCCTTCTGTTTGAGCACCTGAGAAATGAAAAAGAGACATTTTATTTTCATTGACGGTAAGTTCGGTGTGCCATGTAGTGTAAGTTTGGTAGGGAAATATAATGCAGCGGTCAACCTTACTTCATTTTTTACATATCTAACTTCAGATTTTTTTAAAAAGTACATTCATAGTTTAAATAATGGTTCAACAGAATAAAATTGAGATGTATTAACATGAATGACATGCCTTGTTGTCAACATGCTATCTGACTTTACAGCAAGGTGAGCAAACATTAAAATGATGACTTTACCATTCAGAGACAGTTTGTTGTAAACATGCTTCTTTGACCGTCTCCATATCTTCTCTCTCAGGCTCGGGTTCAAACATAAATGGTTGAATTCAGAAAGCTGCTGCTGTCAGTTAGCTTGCTATTTGTAGCTGTTTTTAGCATCGGACGTACTGGGCCTGCCCCACGTTTTGGTAGGAGGGAGACAGGAACACGTCTTGGTGTTAACAAGGCAAATGGTTTGGCATAATCTTTTAGTTCTATTCTGTGTTCTCCCTCATTCTTTCTAGACCCCCAGGCACTGGGAACTGTTGTTTCACAGACTGTTGAGACCAGTGATATTGCGGTGACCCGCGTTACCAGTCCCAGAGCTATGTTAGCGTGGCGGCTAGCTCCTTTGTTAATCCTGCCACTACATACACAGCCTTGACAATGTTTTTAATTGTTGTGCTTAGTTTTGTCATAAATTTACCTCTGACTGCGAAAGGAGACAAACTTGCACCCAAAACTTTCTTTTAAGGCTTGATACTGATTCTCTAGTAATCCGATTACATCTCACCCTGTGTCTATTTTTAGTTCACATTCTTGCTCATTTACTTGCACAGTTGTAAACAACACTCTAACAGCAAATAACAGCTCTGGCAGGACGCTGATGTTTAGGTGTTCTACCACACCTGCGGCATCTCTGTCGCCTTCTATCTGTTTCCATTTAGCCTGAGGTTTTTTGGCTCCACTTCTATGACAGGTTTATTCGGTTTAGGGTGTGCTTTGATGCTGTCCATACTACAACTGTGACTTTCAGACTTGAAATAATTTTTGAGGAAGTCCCATTGTTTTGTTGTTTTTTTTTACCAGCTCATGCTAGTGAATATTATATATATATATATATATATATATATATATATATATATATATTTATGGGTGACAGATTTTTCAAGGGTCAGCTCTGGATCCATTTGTAGCTGCTCTGAAAGTCTCTTGTCTTTTGTTCCCACTAGGCTACAGCTCTTATGTCACTGTGTAATGTAAAAGTCTCATGTAAACGGGGCCAAATGAAGGTATTTGCTTGATTTATCCCTGGCTCTAGTCCAGTAGCAATCCTAAATCTTTCAAAGTGGCACTTTGGCCATTCTTCTGCCTTATTGAAGTCTGTCTGGCTAACACAAACAGAACACACTTCTGCCTCATGATAGGGTTTCTGACATCATGTCACTTTAGGGCTGTGGACTATGTTCAATTAAACACTGGGCAGAGACGCTTTATTTGCCTCTTCCGCCAGAAGTAAAATTTCACCCTTCCATGGGGGTCTGTATACACTGTCATGCCCACTGATACTGCAGTGTCAACTTAGGAAAAGATCTGGGTACACATAGTCCCACATGAGAGCTAAGGTTCACTGCTGTACATGTGATGGAGGGGGGTGGTAATAACATGGGAGAACCATCAGAATACAGTAAAAAAGATGAGAGAGGAATGGAGCAGACTTGAGAAATGGAATTAGGAATTCAGTTCACAACCAACATGATTTCACCCCGAAATGGATCCCATGGGAAAAAAACCCACAAAAACTGATTAGCACTATCAACATTAAAATATGTCAAGACACAAAAAGTGCTCTTGCTTAAAGCAGAGGTCCTCAAATTTAGATAGCTGTTATGACCTTTGTCCTATATATGCTATTAACCCTCTCCCTGTGAGACATGAAGTCACAAGAATGGAGGAACAGTTCAGTCAACAATGTGTTTCATTTGTGTCCTTCAGAAACACAGTTGGTGTGTGTTTTTTTTTCATGCTGTAACACATTGTTGTCATATTATCAGTTAAGCTTGTTAGAATTATGTGTGATTCATACATGGAAAGTAACAGCAGGGACACATATTAGCATTTCAAAACACATTAAGTTTCACTCAAACCATTCACATTTTATCAACACAAACACTAGTTTATTATTGCATCATACATTCTTTTCTGCAGGTTAGAAATAAGTCACAGGACAATTAGAAATCTGTCACAGAACAGTGGGGGTGTGGACCTATTTGCAAGCTGACAAAACAGCAGGTGGACTGGATGCAGGACTAATGGTTTTATCTAAACAAAAGAAAAATGACAACAGCAGCAATGAAAAGATTGATGAGAATGACTAATGAATTGGAAAAGATAAAGTGAAATACTAAAACACAGGTCAGTTAATGAGCTAAATAAAACCAGGTGAACTAATGAACCACAAAACCTTGACAAAAACAGCCAAATTCTTGTTAGATTTTACAATGATAATTTTACTATTGACTACTGTTGCATCACCTCAGTTAAATTGATCCTTATTAGTGTGATTAAAACGAATGAAATAGGATATGCACCCATGTACATGTCGATATGTTGTACAATCCTGATCAAATTCTCCACCTGAAGGGTTTACCCAACACCATGTTGTCAGGGTTCACGTCTGAGGCGTATATGCCCATTTTTAGAAGAAATGTTGGTGTCAGTATCTCTACCTGTATGCAAAGGAGCATTGTCAATCCTGCTTATCTAGAAAAGAAAACTGTTACAGTAAATGGCATCAGAGGTAAAAGCATTATAAAACACAGCAATCAACCATGTGTGAAAGCAAGGAAAAGAAAAGTTAAAGTAAATTTAACTCATCTGTGTCGTCAAGTCAGACAATGTCTCAAAATTAAGTTTTAAACTATTTTTTTTGTTTTTAAACTATATATATATATATATATATATATATATATATATATATATATATATATATATATATATATATATAAGTAATATATATAAGTATATTACTTATATAAGTAATATAAGTTGGACCCTATTTTGGCAATCATCAGAGGCAGGGTACTCCTTGGACAGGTCACCACTCCATCACAGGGTCATCACAAGGACAAAACGACTATCTGTGCTTACATGCACTCTTAGAAGAGTGCTTGGTTAACATAACATGCATGTCTTTCAACGGTGGGAGGAAGCCAGGATACCCAGAAAGAACCCACGCATACACGGGGAGAATATGGAAACTCTACACAGAGAAGCCACTGCCAAGGCTTAAACCATTGACCTTCTTGCTGTAAGGCATTATTATGATTATTATTAAATTAAGTATTTACGTTCCTCTTAGGAATACATTTATTCATTATTCAGACAGAATAGTGAATAAATATAATAAGTCATTCAATTTCACAGGATTCTCTTGTTAATTTAATTCAACCATTAACCACCAACTGGGCTGGATTATTGCAGAAGTCAACCTGCTTTAGCTGCATCCAATAATTCAAAAGTGTCTTTGCACTATAGTTATCTCTCAACACAAAGAGCTTCTTACCACACAAACTGTTCTGCATGCAGGCGTCTGAGTTTATACTGTTCTAAATAAAATTCCCATCCCATGTGGAAGCCTAAAAAATGGGTTTTCAAAGCTGAGTCAGTTCATGTCAAAGTTCTTCTTAAGAAAAGTGCTGAATTAATTAAGAGAATAAGAGTTACTTGCATTTAAAAAATGAAAGCAAGTATGTGTCAGTTTCCAGAGCACGCAATTTATTCAAATGTGGTGGTGAAAGTGTTTTTCTTCTGCAAAACAGACTGATAGTGCTGTTACTGTCATACATGACTTTGTTTCTGAAAAACACTTTCATGACAATAACTTTATGTCCATGGTTACATTAAATGTTTGGTTAGATTTAAGCTTCCTTTGTGAAGAACAGTCAGTTGTTTAGTAGCATGGCTGCTAGCTCTCTTCCCACACCCCGGTCCCCTGCCTTTTCTTGCTCGGTGTGTCCGATGTTTAGCTACTCCTCCGCCTCCTTTAGTGATAACGGTAGGTGTATTAAGTGTAGCAGCTTGGCAGCTTTGGAGGCGGGGCTCTGTGAGTTAGAACCCCAGCTCCGCACTCAGTTAGGGAAGCAGTTAGTTAGCAAGCCCCCATTAGCCAGTGCAGATCTACCAGCCAGGGCAGTTAACCCTAGTGGTCCCTCAGCAGTTTCCGCGCAGCCGGGAGCCGAGGTGGGCTGGACGGCGGTCAGCCAGCCCCAAACCAAAACCCACTGGCCACCACCAACCTGTTCACGTTTCTAACAGATTTTCCCCGCTCGGCGACACACCCGCTGAGGCAGAAACCCTGATTATAGGCAGTTCCATCGTCAGAAACGTGGCACTAGAGACACCGGGGACCATAGTCAAATGCATTCCTGGGGCCAGAGCGGGCGACGTCGAATCGTATTTGAAACTGCTGGGTAAGGCTAAACGTAAATACCGTAAGATTGTAATTCACGTCGGCGGTAACGACCGGTTACGCCAATCGGAGGTCACTAAAATTAATGTCGCTTCGGTGTGTAACTTTGCCAAGAGCATGTCGGACTCCGTAGTTTTCTCTGGTCCCTTGCCAAATTTAATCAGCGATGACATGTTTAGCCGCATGTATTCCTTCAACCGCTGGTTGTCTAGGTGGTGTCCTGATAACAACGTGGGTTTTATAGATAATTGGAGCGCTTTTTTGGGAAAACCTGGTCTTATTAGGAGAGATGGCATCCATCCCACGTTGGATGGAGCCGCTCTCTTATCTAGCAATATGGACTCTTTTATTAGTCAGCTAAATTGACAACTCAGGGTTGGGACCAGGAGGCAGAATTGTAGTCCTACACACTTTTCTGCAGCTTCCCACCTGCCGCCGCCCACCCAAAACCCCATTCCGACCTTATACAACTCCCCAGCAGTAAGAATTAAACAACACAAAAACACTTCTGGGGTTAATCGTGAAAACCTCATAAAAATAAAAACAATGGATCTAATAAAATCTGAAAATATAACAATAAAGTGTGGCCTACTGAATATTAGATCCCTCCCAAATAAGTCTTTATTAGTCAATGACTTGATAGGTGATCACCACATTGATTTATTCTGTCTTACGGAAACCTGGTTACAGCAAGAGGATTATGTTAGTATTAATGAAGCTACGCCAGCTAACTATTTAAACTTTCACATTCCTAGAACTACAGGCAGAGGAGGAGGTGTTGCAGCTATTTTTAAGTCAGAATTATTAATTAATCCTAAGCACAAAACTAACTATAAATCCTTTGAATTCCTGACATTAAATTTATCTCATCCAAAATGGAATTCAGAGAAACCGCTCCTTTTAGCATTAGTCTATCGCCCACCTGGACCTTACTCCGAGTTTCTGACCGAATTCTCTGATCTCTTGTCTGAGTTAGTGCTGACTACTGATAAGGTCATTGTACTAGGTGATTTTAATATTCATGTTGACCATGAAAATCATAGTTTAAACATTTCCTTTAGCTCTATTCTAAACTCAATTGGGTTTTCACAAAATGTGCATGGAGCCACTCACTCTCATGGCCATACTCTTGATCTTGTTCTAACATATGGTATTGAGACTGATAAGCTCAAAGTATTTCCTCAAAACCCTGTCTTGTCTGATCACTTCTTATTAACCTTTGAATTCACTTTATTTGATTACTCACTGACCAAAAATAAATTCTACTATAGTAGATGTTCATCAGACAATAATATTACAAAATTTAAACAATCAATTGAATCAATTTTCCCCCCTCTACCATGTGTTAGCATGACTGAGAGTCCCCCTTTAAGCTTTACTCCTGCTCAGATTGATCAACATGCTGATACTATAACAGCTTCAATGCGTACAACCTTGGATCATGTTGCTCCCTTAAAGAAGAAGAAATTGGGTAAGACTATGAAGGCTCCCTGGTTTAATTCCCAGCTTCGAGCTCTAAAACAGGCCTCACGGCGTTTGGAAAACAAATGGCGATCATCAGGATTAGATGAATCTAACTTAAGCTGGAAAGAAAGTTTAATTGTATACAAAAAAGCCTTACGTACGGCAAGAACAGCTTATTATTTATCATTGATAGAGGAAAACAAAAACAACCCTTGGTTTCTTTTCAGCACTGTAGTGAGGCTTACTAGGAGCCGGAGCGCTGTGGAGCCATGTATTCCTTTCTCACTTAGCTGTGATGATTTCATGTATTTTTTCAGGAATAAAATTTTAATGGTTTAAATCATATTTATCTGATAGACTTCAGTTCGTTCATGTAAATGACAAGTCCTCCTCACAAACTACAGTAAGTCATGGAGTTCCTCAAGGTTCTGTACTTGGACCAGTACTCTTCACGCTATATATGCTCCCTTTAGGCAAAATTATTAGACAGCATGGAATAAACTTTCATTGTTATGCAGATGATACTCAAATATACTTATCCTTTAAACCAGATTAAACAAATCAGCCCAATAGGCTACAAAATTGTCTCATAGACATAAGACTTGGATGTCTAGAAATTTTCTCCTTTTAAACTCAGATAAGACTGAAGTAATTCTCGTTGGATCTGAAAAACTCAGAGCTAAATTCTCCAGTTTTGTAATGAAACTGGATGGCATTACTTTAGCTTCCAGTGCTACAGTGAGAAACCTTGGAGTAATATTTGACTCGGACCTGTCCTTTGGCCCACATATTAAGCAGGTTACTAAAACAGCCTTCTTTCATTTATGTAATATAGCCAAAATTAGGGATATTCTGTCTCAGAGTGATGCAGAAAAACTGGTTCACGCTTTTGTTACTTCGAGACTAGATTACTGTAACTCTATTACTGAGCTGTCCTAAATATGCCCTGAAAAGCCTTCAGCTGATCCAGAATTCTGCAGCCAGAGTCCTGACCAGAACCAGCATGAGAGATCATATTTCTCCAGTTTTAGCCTCTCTTCATTGGCTGCCTGTTGAATCTAGAATAGAATTTAAAATCCTTCTCCTTACATATAAAGCCCTCCACAACCAGGCACCACCATATATCAAAGACCTCATAGTTCCTTATATACCAACCAGAGTACTTTGTTTGCGGACTGCAGGCTTACTTGTGGTTCCTAGAGTCTCAAAGAGCCGAGCAGGAGGCAGAGCCTTTGGTTATCAGGCCCCTCTCTTATGGAATAAGCTCCCAGTTAGTGTTAGGGAAGCAGACACCCTCCCCACCTTTAAGACTAGGCTGAAGACTTATCTTTTTGATAAGTCCTATAGCTAGGGATGGTTAGCATCCCTTAGTTATGCTGCTATAGGTTTAGACTGCTGAGGGACATTTCCTGATACACTGAGCTTCTTTCTCTTTATCTCTCTCTTTTATCCCCCCCCAATAACAGTGTTGCATCATTAACATGTATGTCTCCTATCTCAGCAGGTCTCCCTGGCCGGGAGTAGCAGTTCCTGTTGTCTGCTGTCTTTCTGTCCTCTTCCCCCCACACAGCAGAGGCAGATGGCTGCCTGTCCTTGAGCCGAGTTCTGCCGGAGGTTTCCTCCCTGTTAAAAGGGAGTTTTTTCCTTCCCACTGTTGCCAGTGTGCTTGTTCAGGATGAGAGATTTTGGTTTCCTTTTATAGGCTATTATGAATTGGCTTTCATTATGTTTTCCCCTCTGTCTGTAAAGCGTCTTGAGATGGCATTGCCGTGATTTGACGCTATATAAATAAAGCTGAATTGAATTGAATTGAATTGTACCAAGAGTGTGCTTAATCATTTTAAAGGGCTGTCATGTCATCTTCACCCCCCACCTTGAAAATGTCCAAACACCCAAGTTAAACTTTAACTGGGTAGTAACTTGTCATATGTTGTCAGTCAGCTGTGATGATTTACTACTGGGTGACGTGTATACAACAAAGAGTAAAATGTATTCAGTCTCTTGGGTATAATGGTACATTTATGTACAATGCATGCCTGTGACACATTTCTCAAAAGGGTTACTGTAAGGACAGAACGTAACTAGCGTAAAGGTTCTGTTGAATAACAGTCTTTACTTTATGTTGTGATCCTGTTCCTTGGTGGGCGTGCCTGGCATCCTAAACACCTGATCCTCATCCTGGCAATCAGCTGCAGCACTACTTAAGATCCGCCCGGCCTGCTGTTCATCGCCAGATTGTTGAACTTCCTGCGGTACAACTCTCGGCCTGAAAGATTCTTCCCTGTGTATAGTCCTGGTCGATAACCTGTGTGTTTTTTCCCGTCAGAGATCCTGCCTGTTTGCCCGATTGCTGTCCTGCCTGCCTGCCTGCCCGCCTGCCCGCCTGCCTGCCCGCCTCTCTATCCGCTAGGTTTTCCTCCCCGCTTGTCTGCCTGCCGACTAAACCTAGTTTCCGCATCCACCTGGGAAAGAATCAAGAATCAGAAAGAAGCAAATAAATTATTATTGAAATTCCAAGCCGAGTCCGCATGTGAATTCTCCGAACCTGATGTCAACCTAACAGAACAATCTGGCCACAAATGGATTCAGCGGACTCGAACCCGGAAATCGCCTCGGACCCACTGCAACAAACCCTCTCAGGTCAGAATGCTCGCCTCGCTCGACATGAGCAGATGATGTTGACTCTGGAACAGAATTATCGCACCATACTCTATCAGCTGGCTCAACTAACAGTGCATATCGCTAGATTAACCCCTCCTGCTCCTCTCCAGCATCCGGTTCCCGACGCACCCGCACCTCAGCACGGTCCCACAGTCACAGTAAGAGAGACACACATCCCAGATCCTAAGCCCTACGCAGGGAATTTGGGAGAATGTAGAGGATTCCTCCTTCAATGCTCCCTTGTCTTTGACCAGAAACCACTCACCTATGCTAATGATAGATCCAGGGTTTCTTATGTTATTGGGCTTCTGGAAGGAAAGGCACTGGCATGGGCGGAGTCAGCATATGAACAGCAGGGTTTCAGATACTCATCGTACTCCTCGTTTGTCGAGGAGATGAGGAAGGTTTTTGACCACCCAGTTAGGGGAGGTGAAGCAGTCAAACGGCTACTTAATCTCCGTCAGGGAGATCGGTGTGTTGCTGACTTTTCCATTGATTTCAGGATAGCAGCTGCGGATTCAGGCTGGAACAACGAAGCACTCCGGGACATCTTCGCTAACGGGTTAAGTAGTCGGATGAAAGACGAGCTGGCCACCCGAGACACACCTGGCTCTCTGGATGAGTTGATATATCTCGCCATACGACTCGACAACCGGCTACGGGAAAGGGACAGAGAACGGCGGTCTAGCCAATATCCTGAGGTTCCCTCTGAAGCAACTACTTTCCCTCTGCCTCCCACAAACATATCTATGGAGGAACCCATGCAGCTGGGCATGGCTCACCTTTCCTCAGAGGAACGGCAGAGGAGAAGAGATTCTGGTGATTGCTATTACTGTGGGAGATCAGGACACAGGATATCTCTCTGCCCTAACCGGGTAAAAGACCAGGGTCGTCAGTAGCAGCGGGAGTACTGGCGACCACATCCCCCAAGGAGGTCCCGCACACAAGGACACTTATCCCGGTAATCCTGTTCACAGACCAGACCCCCCATTCTGTTGAGGCATTAATTGATTCCGGAGCTGAGGCCAAATTCTTGGATAAGACCTTGGCCACCACCCTGGGAATAGGTACAGAGACTCTTTCTTCCCCCATGTCTGTACAAGCTCTAGATGGGAGCCATCTCTACTCCATAACCCTACAGTCCATCCCCGTTAGATTGATAGTCTCTGGCAACCACCAAGAATACATCCCCTTCTTCATAGTTGACTCACCTAAATCTGCGCTAGTGTTGGGTCACCCCTGGCTGTCACAACATAACCCGCACCTGGATTGGCAGACCGGGAGAATAATTAACTGGAGCACTTTCTGTCATGCCACTTGTCTTCAGTCGGCTGTTCCCTCCATTCATCCGTTTCTGGTCTACTCCCCGTTACCCCGGACCTATCCGCAGTCCCTACGGCTTATCACGACCTAACGGAGGTTTTCAGCAAGGATAAAGCCCTAGCGCTGCCACCCCATCGGCCTTATGATTGCTCCATTGAATTACTCCCAGGTGCTCTGTTACCTACCTGCCGACTTTACAATATATCCCGACCTGAGATGGAGGCCTTGGAGGGGTACATCTCAGATTCCCTGGCAGCTGGATTGATCAGGACCTCATCTTCACCCGTCGGAGCAGGATTCTTCTTTGTCTCTAAGAAGGATGGCTCCCTTAGGCCCTGCATTGATTACCGGGGCTTAAATGCAATCACCGTGAAGAACAAGTACCCTCTACCACTACTGGAGTCGGTTTTCAATTCCCTTCATGGCTCCACAATCTACACTAAGCTCGACCTCCGTAATGCTTACCACTTGGTCAGAATGAGGGAAGGAGATGAATGGAAGACCGCGTTTCGAACTCCCCTGGGCCATTTTGAATACCTGGTAATGCCGTTCGGCCTTTGCAATGCTCCTGCTGTGTTTCAGGCCCTGGTAAACGATGTATTACGTGACTTCCTTAACCGCTTCGTCTTCGTCTATCTAGACGACATCCTCATCTTCTCCCGGACCCAGTCAGAGCACGTACAACATGTCCGACTTGTCTTACAGAGACTTTTGGAAAACCGCTTGTTCGTCAAGGCTGAGAAGTGCGAGTTCCATGCTAATACAGTGACCTTCCTTGGATACATCTTTGAGACCGGGCAGGTCCGTGCAGACCCGGAGAAGATCGAGGCGGTTGTAAATTGGCCCACTCCCACCTCTGTAAAGGACCTGCAACGCTTCCTGGGATTTGCCAATTTCTACCGTCGCTTCATCCGTAACTATAGTCAGATTGCAGCCCCTCTTACTCGCCTTACCTCACCTTCGGTTCCCTTTACCTGGTCTAGACCTGCAGATCAGGCCTTCCTTAGACTGAAGGAACTTTTCACCACAGCACCAGTTCTCCTCCACCCTGATCTCAGTAGTCAATTTGTGGTTGAGGTCGATGCCTCGGACAAGGGGGTTGGAGCCGTGCTGTCTCAACGATCTACCAGGACTCAGAAACTCCATCCCTGCGCTTATTTTTCTCGACGTCTCACCCCGGCCGAACAGAATTACCACGTCGGTGATCGTGAGCTACTAGCCATAAAATTGGCGCTCGAACAGTGGCGTCACTGGCTGGAGGGTTCTAGGCTGCCATTCCTCATTTGGACAGATCATAAAAACTTGGAGTATCTGCAGTCCGCGAAACAGTTGAATCCCCGTCAAGCCCGTTGGTCCCTTTTCTTTAACCGTTTCAATTTCACTCTGTCGTACCGACCCGGTTCCAAGAACCAGAAGCCAGACTCCCTTTCCCGCCAGTTCACATCAGGTTCCGCTCCCTCCACGGACACAATCCTGCCTGCCACCTGCATTGCTGCTGCAGTTACCTGGGACGTGGAGGATAAGGTCCTCGCGGCCCAGCGACGGCAACCTGACCCAGGCACAGGTCCGCCTAACCGTTTATTTGTTCCAGATACCGCCCGTTCCTTGGTCCTCCAGTGGGGTCACTCTTCTCGCCTGGCTTGCCACCCTGGATCCACACGCACCCTATCCCTCATCAAGCGTAGGTTTTGGTGGCCCACTATGGATAAGGATGCTCGGGAGTTTGTAGCTGCCTGCACTACCTGTGCCCGGAGTAAGGCCTCGCATAAACCACCGGCCGGTCTCCTACGACCCTTACCTGTTCCCAGCCGGCCCTGGTCCCACATTGCCCTGGACTTCGTCACCGGCTTACCCGTCTCCAGAGGTAAAGACACTATCCTAACCATTGTTGACCGTTTTTCCAAGGCCGTGCATTTTGTTGCTCCCCTCGGCCAAGGAAACGGCTGATCTACTGGTTCACCACGTGTTTCGGCTCCACGGGCTACCCGCGGACATCGTGTCTGACAGAGGGCCCCAATTCACGTCTCAGGTATGGCGGGCTTTCTGTCAGTCTATTGGTGCCACTCTGAGTCTGTCGTCTGGTTTTCACCCCCAAACCAATGGTCAAGCTGAAAGGGCTAATCAGGACTTGGAGACTGCCCTCCGGTGTGTGTCAGAAGCTAACCCGTCCTCTTGGAGCGAACATCTGGACTGGGTGGAGTATGCACACAATTCTCTCACCTCCTCAGCCTCTGGCTTGTCCCCTTTTGAGTGCTCCCTAGGGTACCAGCCACCACTATTCCCCGCCCAGGAGGGTGAGGTTTCGGTGCCATCCGTCCAGCTTCACATCCGCCGCTGCCAACGGGTCTGGCAGAAGGCTCGGGCTGCGCTTCTCCGCACTGGGGAACGGAATCAGCGCCAGGCGGATCGTCACCGGACTCCTGCGCCCGATTATTCCCCCGGTCAGAAGGTTTGGCTTTCATCCAGGAATATTCCCTTACGAACCGATGCCCGGAAACTGACCCCTCGTTACTTGGGCCCCTTTGAAGTTCAACGGATCATCAACCCTACTGTGGTCCAACTCAAACGCCCCAGTTCCATGCGGGTTCATCCCTCATTCCACGTCTCCCAACTTAAGCCTGTTTCGTCCAGTCCTCTGGTCCCTCCTTCCAGGCCCCCTCCTCCCGCCCGGCTTGTGGCTGGTCGCCCGGCTTACACGGTCCGCCGTCTCCTTGATGTGCGCCGTCGTGGTCGGGGTTTTCAGTACCTGGTGGACTGGGAGGGGTATGGTCCTGAGGAGCGTGCCTGGGTCCCCCGCTCTTTCATTTTGGATGCCTCCCTGGTTCGTGACTTTCGCCGGGCTCATCCTGACCGTTTTCTGTCGCCTGGTGGCTCCCGTTGAGGGGGGGGTACTGTTGTGATCCTGTTCCTTGGTGGGCGTGCCTGGCATCCTAAACACCTGATCCTCATCCTGGCAATCAGCTGCAGCACTACTTAAGATCCGCCCGGCCTGCTGTTCATCGCCAGATTGTTGAACTTCCTGCGGTACAACTCTCGGCCTGAAAGATTCTTCCCTGTGTATAGTCCTGGTCGATAACCTGTGTGTTTTTTCCCGTCAGAGATCCTGCCTGTTTGCCCGATTGCTGGCCGGCCTGCCTGCCTGCCTGCCCGCCTGCCTGCCCGCCTCTCTATCCGCTAGGTTTTCCTCCCCGCTTGTCTGCCTGCCGACTAAACCTAGTTTCCGCATCCACCTGGGAAAGAATCAAGAATCAGAAAGAAGCAAATAAATTATTATTGAAATTCCAAGCCGAGTCCGCATGTGAATTCTCCGAACCTGATGTCAACCTAACACTTTAGGTATCAGTTCATCTTTGTGCGTAATTCTGACTCACTTTTCCTTTTCAAGTGTGCGGGAAAAACTATGGCTTCATTTTAATTGACAACTCTTCTTAATTTTTGTCATCTGTTCTTATTGTTTTTAAGGTTATTTGATCTTGGATTGATTTTTCCCAGGGATCCTTTCCACCGGTGGCTTTGCCTGCTTGTTTTGCAGAGTTCTTGCCACGGTGACTGTCCTGGTCTGGGAGGCTGTGGGGGTCCTGCACTGCAGCCTTATGGCTGTGGTGTGGATCCTGGCCTGCCCTGAACTGAGCAGTTCCTGTAGTGGTGCCTCCTGTGGCCATGGTGGGCTGGCTTCTGGTGTGCTTGGATCCTCAAGATCGTATTTCTTCACCGCAGCATCAAGCCGGATGTTTTTATTTTTTTTTATACTTTGATACCTATATTCAGTTAAGACAGTAACGAACGGTGGGTGTTCATGTTTTTGCAAAATGGAGTAGGGCTAGGTAAAGGGAATGTATGCGCTCTTTTTGTGTGTGTGTGTATCTGGTGTGTTAAAAAAAACTATAATGAAGTGTGTGTTTTTAAATTGTTGCCATATATTCTCTTGTGTGAAGGGTTTTTAAATATTTTTTTCTTTAATATATATAAAGTGTTATTATAATTAAAGCACTTTGTGTTGCTCTGTGTATGAAAAGTGCTTTGGAAATAAACTTTGATTGATTATGATTGATAGAGCCAAACTTGTGGAAAACCTCAGTGTTATTGTGATATTCATGTTGGCAGGTTTGATGCAACTACAAAGATCTGCACTGTTTTCCCAACCTCAGATTGGGAAATAACTCAAGTGATGCAAAATTTCAACAGTCCTCCTCTGTCCCACCTCGTGACTGCAGACTCGGACCGGACAATAAAAACAATATACAAGCCTGGTTAGAATAAATATTCTCTGAAACCAGATTTCTTTCCTTGGGACTGAAGTAATGAACATGGAAAGGTAACTGAGGGTCAAGTTTTCTTTTAGAAGAGCAAATCTGCATCACCCAACTTGCTGTTAGCCAAAACTACAATACAGAAGCATAGGAATACATTTTAACCACTTGTAGAACCACCTTTAGGAGCAATGGTCCTCATTGACCAACCACTCTCATAAAGTCATTAGTTTTAAAGTCCTACTTGGGAATTTTTATTAAAAGTAATGCATTCATAGAATTCTTTACATGCTGCTTCATTGGATTTTTTCTTATTATAAGGAGCGGGCTACTTTTTACAAACATGTGAGGTTTAGGGCAGGGCAGATCCAAATGTTGATAGTGATAGCAATGATACCAGTGCTAGTATCAGTATCGTTCCATACCAGTGTGACAAGAGTGATAGTTTTCTGACCAAGGACTCCAGGCAACAAGCAAAAGGATGTAAATGAGAACCAACTGTAGGTTTTGCTTTTGTTTAGCTAATTTGCAGTGTTCACAAACAACATATCCTTTTTGTAATGCAAATGTTACTCGCACATGCTCACAACATGCTCAACTACTACAGGGGGCCAGAATAATTTATTTGCATTGCATTTTTGATTGAAAGTGGATTTTTTTTTCAATTCCAACAAAATGGCTGACATGAAAGCAGGTTTGAAGAAGCTGAAAAAAGACAATTATTAGATATTGCCAACGGTTATTCTAACCTGTTCAATAAGTCATCTAAATCTTTTCTTTAATCGCAACATTTTCAGATAAATAAGCAGTGAATATAGTGGGTGCCAGTGCTTACCTTAACAATTTACTGGCAATAGACCCAATGAAACATCCCAGTAGGGCTACTGGCCTCCGTTTTTTTTCCCTCATGTCCACAGACAGGCAGTTGCTGATATCTTTGGAATCATCAGTTGGCCAACCATTGACGAAATGAGCACTGCGTAACAGGTACCAGAGCATTGGCTTTCAGGTTGTGCAACCAGCTGCACAATTCTAGGTTGCTCGCCAATAAAAACTTATTCCCCGTTTACATGACTTTCCTCCTGTTCTACTGAAACAGTCAAATACCCAACAACTTTCTTGCATTGTTCTAATTTTCCTGATAAACACAAGTCTCTATGGTGATTTCAGTGGACATGTATAAATGACTAAAAAAAGTCTGTCATAAAAGGGAATAATAGTTATTTTATTATTTTACGACATTGTTCATGTTATTATTATATATATATTTGCAAACAAAGAGAATGTATTAAAATATCTCAATTCTCCCATTCAATTTATCAATTAAAATTGATAAATCAAAATTATATTCAAAATATCAATTATTATGATAATGATCATGGCAGCATCATTAAATGATTGTGAAATTTCTAGCAAAAAGTATTATAATTATATTGGTATCCACAACACTTGACCTGGATTTACTTGGTATCTGATTAATACCAACTCGGGTGAGGGCTGAAATGCTTGAACAGAGTTGTGTTGACTTCTGTTACATCCATTCAAAAACAACAGTAAAATTACAGTACAGCTACCTTGTGACTCTTAAATTGACTAAGTGGTCAAGACAATGGATTTTTTTATGCTACATGTGTTTGGACATTTCAGGAGGTAATTTGCTTTTAAAAAAAACAAAAAAAAACATACAATGTCCAGTTAATTAATGCTACAGTGTAGCACCTATTCTTTCACCAATACACCACTAGGGTGTATTTCCTGATGGGATACTGCCTGTTCACTGCTGAAGTTTGGAAGTGATTAATTACCTGTTTGTCCAGAAAGCTGCCTTTGTAGTACTTTAATCCTACAGTGTGATTATTTTTAACCAAGTAAACCACTTTAGAAATTGGAACAAACAAATTATCATGCAATATTCTGAATTTAAGTCATTCTGTTGCCATTTTGAATGTCTTCTGGTTTGGTTTTTGGTTGTCTTTGTCTTATTTCTGGTTGTGTTTACACACAGCTCCTCAGTCTTGACCAAGCGGCAACCTCCGGCGGTTAAAAGTCAAGACTATGCGGAAGTGCATAAAACTGCAGTTCCCCCTTCATCTGCTAGGGGCTGGCTCCAAAACAGAGCAAATCCCCATAGACTCCCATATTAAAAAGGCCAACTTCACGGCAGAAATAAACATGTTTACAGCCTGGTTCAAAAATCTATTTTCGGTTTATAGGTCAGGTTTACCTTTATGACAACTGTGGGGGGAGTGAATTTTTTTCTAACCCTGTTTAAAAGTAATTTAATCTTGAAGTTCGGCATATTTGGGGGCGTGTCCTTTTGATCAACAGGTACCGATCTCTTGCTTCAAGTAAGAAAAACGTAGAACAACCGTACTGAATTTAATTGTTGTTCTACGTTCTTCTTACTTGAAGCGAGAGATTGGTACCTGTCAATCAAAAGGACACGCCCCCAAATATGCCGTACTTCGAGATTAAATTACTTCTAAACAGGGTTAGAAATCGGCACTGCTACAGATAGGTATTGCTGGTGAGTTCTTTTTGTTTATTTAGAAAATATGAATTTTTAAGGTATGACCACAGGTGTTCTTGTGTTGTTTTTTTTTAAGTTTATTTAGAAATTTTTAGTTTTGCAGGTGTGATCACAGATGTTCTCATGTTGACTTCTTATGTTTTATGTTTATTAATGAAAGAACAAGTGCAGAGTTTATCAAGGTCATAACTCTGTTGCCAACAACAACTTCAGAGTCAGTTGATGGACTCCTAGATAATTTCAATCTGAAAATCTTGAATGTGATGGATGATAAGAATCACGAGTAACTTAAGCAAACAGAAGACACCATGGTAAAATACCAGTTTGGTTGTAAACCTAAAAAGAGAATGCAGAAAAGCAGAACATAAGTGGAGGAAAACAAACCTTCAGATCCATTATGAGCTGTTCAAACAAGCGAGATTATAACAATGAGCTGTGCAGGGCCAGAGAGCAGTATCTATCTCATATGATTAACAAGAATGTCAACAATTCCCGCACTCTGTTTGCTATGATAGAAAAACTTACAAATCCTCTTAAACAGTTCAGCTCAGACCTCCTCTCCACTGAGAAATGCAATGAATATGCTTACTTTTTTATAGAAAAAGTTAAAACAATTCGATAAAATATTAATGTCACATATTTAAGCAAGAAAGCTAGTCTTTGTCCAAAACTTAGAAATAACTCTGATGTTATTTCAGAATTTAATATGATTGATTTAAAAATTCTACAAGAAACAGTTTCCCATCCGACTTCTTAAAAGTAGTTTTTTCCTCTGTAGAAAATGATCACCTGCTTATTGTCAACAGCTCACTGGCATCAGGTATTTTTCCCAAGTCTCTAAAGATAGCTGCTATTAAGCCACTCCTAAAGAAAAGGACTCTGGATGCCTCTGTAATGGACAACTATAGACCTGTCTCTAACCTCTCTTTTTTATCCAAGATAATTGAGAAAGTTGTGTTCCATCAGCTTAATGACCTTTTAAATGAAAGTGGAAATCTTGATAAATTCCAGTCAGGCTTTCGACCTCATCACAGCACTGAAACGGCTATGATCAAAGTCTTAAATAATATTAGGTTGAATATGGATTCTGGTCAAGTGTCAGTTCTGGTTCTGCTGGATCTCAGTGCTGCATTTGATACTGTAGATCACAGAATTCTGTTGGACAGGCTGGAAAACTGGGTTGGATTTTCTGGAGTGGTCCTTAACTGGTTCAGGTCCTATTTAGAAGGCTGGAGTGATTTTGTTACAATTGACAGCTATGAATCTGAGCGAGTGGCCGTGACTTGTGAGTGCCTCGGGGTCAGTCCTTGGACCTCTTCTGTTCAACTTATATATGCTACCTTTGGGTCAAATAATACAGAACTTTAACATCAATTATCACAGCTATGCAGATGACACGCAGCTTTATGTGTCTTTGTCACCAGATGACCACAGTCCAATAGACTTACTGTGCCTGTGTTTGGAGCAAGTAAACACCTGGATGAGAGAGAATTTTCTTCAAATAAATGAAGACAAAACTACGATTATTCTGTTAGGTATCAAAGAGAAGAGGGTCAGCATTGGTAAACACCTGGAGACTCGAGCTCTCAAAACTACCAATCAAGTCTGTAACCTTGTAGTGTTGAAAGACTCAGATCTGACTTTCAGCAGCCAAAAGAGCATTAAACATCTGCAACTCATCCAGATGCTGCTGCTAGAGCTTTAATTAGACCTAAGAGGTCTGAACACATCACACCAGTTTTAAAATCTTTAAACTGGTTTCCAGTCAATTACAGGATAGATTTCAAAACGCTGCTGATTGTTTACAAATCCCAGAATGGTGTAGGACCAGAACACATCTGGGATATGTTCAGAGAATATAAACCAAGCAGACCTTTTTGATCCAAAGACTCTGGTCAACTAGTCCAGACCAGAGTCCAGACCAGAGTCCAGACCAGAGATCAGACCAGAGTCCAGACCAGAGTCCAGACTAAACATGGAGAAGCAGCATTTAGCTGTTACGTTGCAAACAAGTGGAACAAACTGCCAGTGGAGATTAAACTTTTACCAAATGTAGAAACTCCAGGTTAAAAACATTTCTTTTCTCATGCGTCTATGCATGAAATCTGCACAGTAACTTTTAATTAATTTAACTTTTAATTATTTTTAAAAATGTCTGATTTTATGGTAATTTTGTTATTTGTATTTTCTTTTATGTTTTTTTTCTGTAATGCTTTTAATGTTTCATGTAAAGCACTTTGAATTGTCCTGTACATGAAAGGTGCTATACAAATAAACTTGCCTTGACTTGCGTTTATTTAGAAATAATTAGATATTAAGATAGGACCACAGGAGTTCTAGTGTTGCTTTTTTTATGTTTATTTAGAAATTTTTAGTTTTGCAGGTGTGACCACAGATGTTCTCATGTTGACTTTTCATGTTTTATGTTTATTTAGAAAAGACTAGATATTAAGATATGATCACAGGAGTTCTAGTGTTTTTCACATTTTTTCCTGCATTGCTACTGCTACACATTAGATATCACCAGTGTGTTCTTTATGTTTTTATGCAGTTATTATAAGATTTTAGGATATTTGAACAGGAGATGAAGTTTTGAACTTTTCACCTTTTTTGCATCATCACTGCGAGACATCACAGTTGTTCGTCTATTTGGAAGTTATTAATTACTTACAAAAAAAAAAAAAAAAAAAAGCTTGCTTCCGACATAGAGGTTATGTTTTTACCAGCATTTATCTGTTTGTTTGTTTGTTTGTGTTCAAGATAACTCAAAGAGTTGTTGGAAAAGTGAAAAGGAAGAACTGATTCAATTTTGGTGTGATCACCATTTGGATTCAGGAACTTTTTAAAGGTGGAGATTGTGCTCACCGAGTGCGTTTCTAGTTTGATTTTGATTTAATCTTTTTTATTTTATCATCAGTTTTTATAAATTTATTGATTTTACAAAGTTTTACATATCTAATTATTTACATGGTTGTCCATTAATTTTAAATACCACTTATTTATGTGGCTCTGTGTTTTTATTGCTTAACTTGAGTACACTGTTTTTATAATCTCATTTATATTATTTTATTCTATTATATTTAAATTAATTTGATCGTAAATTTCTTCACCTGTATTTGTATTCTTGTTGCTCTTATCTGTTCTCTCTTTTTTTTTTTTTTTTTTTTTTTTAATATGTATTTGAACTTGTTTTGACTTTTTAACTCCAGTGATTTCCTCATGGGGATTACTCCACTGCTTGGCTTGCAGGGTTGTTGCCGTGGTGACAGTCCCAGTATGGGTGGCTATGGGGGTCCTGCACTGCAGCCCTGTGACTGTAACTGGACTCCAGCTTGAATGCCCTGACCTATGTGGCCATGGTGGGCTGGCTTTCTGGTGTCTATGGATCCTCAGGATTGTTTCATTACAGCAGCATCAAGCACGTTTTTATTCTGTTTGTAGTTTTATATGTTCAGTTAAGAGACATTAATGAGTGGTGGGAGTTTATGTCTATGCCAAATGGGGTGGGGGTAGATAAGGGAAATGTACGTGCACATTGTTTGTGTGTGTCCGGAAAAGCCAATAATGAGGTGTGTGTTTTGAAATTGCTGTTTTGTACTCTGGTATGTAAATGCTTCTTACAGTTTACTTTTAATATGTATAAATTGTTTTTTATAATGTAATGCACTTTGCACACTTTATTAATAAAATTTGATTTGATTTCTATGGAAACACTAATAGTACATTTCTGTATTTTTTCCTTAGACACTGACACAATCAATGCAATGTCACATGTTAGTTTATCTGAGCTTTATTTGGGAGGACTAGTTTAAACTTTAGAAATGAATTGAAAGCATTTGCTTTCTTTTCCACATCCTTGTTTAACATTATTTAACAAAAGAGCTATTACATCCTGAGACTGCTGTGTGAGGGTCAGGAGTAAAAAAGGAAGTTTTTTGTGTTTGATTGTGTTTTGTTTTTCCCACAGTCTTCCACAGAGTGACACACTGGCCAACAAGAGGCCATTTGGGCTGAAAAGAGGATCGATTAGTGGGCACTTAGACTGTTGAAGTACCAATGATTTAACTCAAGGGCAAAAGTAAAACAGAATTTTTTTCAGTGCAAAGGCACATCCTGAGGAATACACACACACACACATGCACACAATTATAATGACTTGTAGGCACAATGCATGCCTCTTATCCGAACCCTAACTCAACAACAGAATGCCCAGCCCAACGCAAAATCTAACTCCTCACCCTCTGAACTATCCAAAGTCATTTTGTACCTGTTGGGGACAAATTTACTGTTCTCACACTTACAAATAATGTTTTCGTTAAAGTAAACCCCATCATAAGTTAAAACAAGCTCACATCCTCATACACACATGCTCACACACAGGAAACAAACTAAATAAAACAAGGGAAGTTAAATGCTGGTCAAAACAGGATAAAAACCACACAAAACAAAACCTGACGTGGACTCAAAGGAGAATGCTGTGGAAAAAACCAGCAGGAATTCTTCTCAAGATGGGATGGCAAACATTTGAACCACAAAATAACAAATTACTAAAGAAGCACCATGAAAACAACAATAGCATTAATTCGAAGAAGTTCATTAAAACAATCAGAGATGTCATGAAATTCGCATGTCAGGAATTCAGCAGTGCGCACCCAGATATGCCCACACAACTCTGTAGTGATATCTACAGAGTGTTTGTCTGTCATGCTGGTGTGACTGAAAAGCTCCGACAAAAATGACAAAACATGCAGCAGTAACAAATTGAAAGTTATGTTTTAATTAATGAATGTGAAGGAAATGCACTCAGGTTTCATTTTGCTTCTACTACCACCATCCTACCAGTAGTAGGTTGGAAGTAGAGTCAGAGGCTAATTAAATATGCCTCTTTTAGTTTTCCATAGTCGGGTTTGTCAAACTACCTTTCTGGTTGTAGGCAGGTTGTGCAACTCAGTGGCCTTTAGTCAACTTATCTAAATGTCACTAAAGGTGTGCCCCAAGGTACAGTTGTTTTTAAACCTTCTCTCTTTTTGATCCACATGAACATTTCAGGCCTGACTATTACTGATGCTTTAACAATATGTCATCTTTAGCCTGCTGATATTTTATTGTCATGTGAACACCATTGCCCTCCACTTTGTTTGTTCAGTAATCCTTTAGTGTGTACAGAGCTAGGTAAACTACATGTTCTCATCATGCCTCTTGGACTTGGAACATGCTACAGCAGGATCTGCAGCCTTGTTTGATTCCATTACATGGTTTGATTCTAAACTTGTTTTAGGGGAAATAGCTTTCTTACAAACCAGTTTCTACTACTTTCCTGTATTTTCTTTTGGTGCTAAAAGTGCATGAATTGTACTGTTAAATATGGTTTTTCATAAACAATTTTTGTACTATCCAGTCTGATGTGTTTTGTGGACTTGAAGAAGCTTTATGAACATGTTCCTCAGGCGATCCTGTGGGGTGTTTTGGAAGTATGGGGTGCCAGAGGACTGTTGGGTGCTATTAGGTCTCTGAATGCCCAAAGCAAGAGCTGTTTCCACTTTCTCAACACACAGTCAAGACTCTGCCATTTGCCTGTGTTCCCAGTCTTGTTTATGGTGTTGATGGACAGGATCTAAGGGCCCAGTTGGGCAGAGGAGGGGATCTGGTTAGAACAGAAAAGGATTCTATTGTTTCTATTTTACCACTTTCCTGTGTTTTCACTTAATTCTTTGTTAGACATGTAAATGATGTAAATGTCATTGTACTTTTATAACAACAAAGTTGACTGATTGATTGGTTGACTGTCTAACTGACTGATTCATTCATTCATACCGTTTTGATATTACTGGATACTGATCTTCTTGTTTCCTGTTTGTCACATAATGAGGCTTGGTCACGACCATAGACTGCATATAAAAGATGGACAGAGCCTACGTGATGTCACCTGTAGGTGAATTAAAAAAAAAAAAATTAAATTCTTAAAAAATGCTAATTTTATCAACATCATAGTTTTTATTTAAAATGATAATTAAGTAATACTCCATTAAAAATAGCTCAAATATCACATTTTTGGCTATACTACACTTTTAATGGCTCATTTCAGTGGCCATTGTCAAAACTGGTTGATACATTAACAAATTTCTCTCAAATATTTAATCTTTATTGCATATAGTTCAGCAAAGCTAATCTGGAGGTATCCAAGATTAAATTGTCCACATTAAATTGTTATTACTAGTATACTGCTTTTTTTATTGGCAGAGCTTTTGATTAAAAAAAAAGTCTAATATTAAAACCATCTTACTTTCTCTCTTTTTTCAGCCAGTGTTACTCTAGATTATTTAAAGCGGTATACTGTGAGGAAACAGTACCACAAAGGGTGTGTTATAATACTATAAGCTATTTATTGACTGATACTACTACCTTTAAGTGTCTTGATTATGACTCTCAAAGGACAACAACGGAATTAATCTTTGTATTCATTCATTTTAGATTAACAGCTATCAGCTAGTTAAGCAACACAATGTAGCAGAGACACAAACTTTCACTGTTTCCTCCTAATTTACCAAGTTTCATACTATATTCTTGTTAAATGTATTACCACTTATAGTGTCATCCAAAAGAAGCATACACTTGCAGATATTGTCAATCATGATTTCCATAACCTCACCGGACCACTCACACTTCCCAGGATACAAAAAGGCTGCTTTTAAATAGACCCAGGATGACAAAAAGAGCACTTATCGTTTGCAGTTCCCTAGCGTGCAGTGTCAACTTTACCCTTCCTTTAATTTTATATGAATCACATGAACTTGCTGCAATCTCTCGCAGATATAATACTTTGTTTGTTAAAGGCCATAAACCTATCAACATGATACCAACAGACTGCAATGAATCTCTGGGAGTCACAAGAGAGGAAGTAGCAGGGCTGGCACAGTTATACTTTGATATTGTGTATTCCAGGCTGGTTTGTGCAGCTGTCACTCATGCATCACCCTTTAGATATTAAAAAGTCCAGTTTCCCAGCAAGAGGGAGTGGCTGGTTGTTTGAGTTCAGACATATTTATGATGCAGATATGAATGAAAACTGCAGCTTTGAGGAAAGAGATATGCTTGTGATATCAAACCAAGATTGGTTTGATATCACATGCGGATTTATTTATTTGTACGACATTACTCAACTCAACTCTCAACTCAACTTTAGTTATAAGCCTTTAAAATGCAGCCAGAGTTCCACTGTAAACAATCAGCCAAAACATCAAGAGAATAAAACTGTTGAAAGAGAGATAAAAAGACGCAATAAAACAATTGATGACTCAAGGAATAAGAAATCACTACAATAAAACAAAAAAAAAGTAAATAAAACCAATAATTTAAACAATAACACACGGAACAGAAGCAGTGTCACACTGGTTTAAAAGCAAAGGAATAAAAATTTAATGTGCTTGAATGTATTGCAAACTTTTGTAAAGTTTATACTGTACTTTCTTCTTAAAGGTACAGTCTGTGACTTATTTGTTTTTTTTTCGTCTCGTCTCGTCTTCGTGCCACTTATCCGGGGTCGGGTCGTGGGGGCAGCAGCCTAAGCAGGGAAGCCCAGACTTCCCTCTTCCCAGCCACATTTGCCAAGCCGAGATATATATATATATATATATATATATATATATATATATATATATATATATATATATATAAATATGTATATATGCCAAGCCGATATAAATATATATATATATATATATATATATATATATATATATATATATATATATATATATATATATATATGTATATATATATATATATATATATATATATATATATATTTATATATATATATATATATATATATATATATATATATATATATATATATATATATATATATATATATCTCGGCTTGGCAAATGTGGCTGGGAAGAGGGAAGTCTGGGCTTCCCTGCTTAGGCTGCTGCCCCCGCGACCCGACTGTACACAGGCCATAAGGCCATAAGGCCTGTGTACAGTGGAGATGGGGAGCTGCTGACCTCAACTTGGGACATTGTGGGTTGGTGGAGAGAATAATTCGAAGACCCCCTTAATTCTACCAACAAGACTTCTGATGAGGAAGCAGAGCTGGAGAACCCGGGGAAGGACTCTCTCCTCTGGGGCTGAGGTCACTGAGGTGGTTAAAAAGCTCCTTGGTGGCGAGGCCCCGGGGATGAATGAGATCCGCTCAGACTTCCTTAAGGCTCTGGATGCTATGAGGCTGTCCTGGCTGACACATCTCTGCAGCATTGCATAGACATTGGGGACAGTGCCTCTGGACTGGCAGACTCGGGTGGTTGTCCCCGTTTTCAAGAAGGGGGACCGGAGGGTGTGCTCCAACAAACTACAGTGTAATCACACTTCTCAGCCTCCCTGGAAAGGTTTATTCAGGGGTTCTGGAGAAGAAGGTCCATCAGGTAGTCGAATCCCGGATTGAGGAGGAACAGTGTGGTTTTTGTCCTGGTCGCAGAGAGTGGACCAGCTCTATACGCCCTTTGGGGTCCTGGAGGGAGCATGGGAGTTTGCGCAACCAGTCTATATGAGCTTTGTGGACTTGGAGAAGGTGTTCGACTGTGTCCCCCAGGGCCTCCTGTGTGGGGTACTCCAGGAATATGGAGTACGAGCTGTCAGGTCCCTGTATGACAGGTGTCAGAGCTTGGTCTGCATTGCCGGCAGTAAGTCGGATTCGTTTCTGGTGAGGGTTGGACTCTGCCAAGGCTGTCCTTTATCACCGATTCTGTTCATAACTTTTATGGACAGAATTTCTAGGTGCAGCCGAGGTGTTGAGGGGATCGGAATTGGTGACCCCAGGATTTGCAGATGACGTGGTCCTGTTAGCTTCATCTGGCCGTGATCTCCAGCTCTTGCATGAGTAATTCGCAGCCGAGAGTGAAGCAGCTGGGAGACCATGGTCCTCAGCCGGAATAGGGTGGATTCCCCTCTCCGTGTTGGGAGTGAGGTCCTACCTCAAGTGGAGGAGTGTAAATATCTCGGGGTCTTTTCCACTAGTGAGGAAAGGATGGAGCATTAGATCGACAGGCGGATAGGTGCGGCGTCTGGAGTAATGCGGACACTACTTATCACTCATTTTTCCACATATACACTGAGCAGTTCCTTAAAGTGATCACATTTACAATTACTATTGTCTTAATGAAGTGACTATAAAATCTTTTTTTTTTTTTTTTTAATGCGTATTGAGAAACTCCTGATAGTTTAATTATGCTGTACAATTGAAAAAAGATCTTATAATTTTTTTGGTGGAAAGGTTTTTTTTTAGTTAAGAGAACTTTGTGAGGGGCTGCACGGTGGCGCAGTGGTTAGCACTGTGGCCTCACAGCAAGAAGGTCACTGGTTTGATCCTTGGCTGGTTTGGTCAGTGGCCTTTCTGTGTGGAGTTTGCATGTTCTCCCTGTGTATGCGTGGGTTCTCTCCGGGTACTCTGGCTTCCTCCCACCATCCAAAGACATGCATGTTAGGTTAATTGGTCACTCTAAATTGCCCCTGGGAGTGAGTGTGAGTGTGAGCGTGAGTGTGGTTGTTCATCTCTCTGTGTGGCCCTGCGATGGACTGGCAAGCTGTCCAGGGTGTACCCTGCCTGTCACCCAAAGCCAGCTGGGATAGGCTCCAGCTTCCCCGCGACCCTGAATTGGAATAAGCAGTTCAGAAAATGAACGAATGAATGAGAACTTTGTGAGGTCTCAAAATTGTTTTAGAAAAAGGTTGATGCAGAGTCAAAGATTATATAATAGATTTAATATTAATAACAGCTAGCTTATTTTGATAAAGCTAGAGAATATCTGGAAACACTAGATAATAATTGAACGAACAAATCTGAATTTGTGGCATCTGAATAATTTGAATTTATCTGTGCTAAATAACATCAACGAAGGAATCAACAAGACAACCAAACCAAGTTGTTTTTCTGTGGAACACAGAACAATGAGAGGAAGCCCTCTTCATTCGACTTTAAAAAACTCATTTAATGCAGCTTGTTACTGTGGCGGGGAAGACTTTAGCCTTTTCCTCTAAATTCACTGGGGGTGAAACTTCTCCAGTTGGTTAATAGTTAGACTCCCTCCCACTTTGTCTCATTGTCAATTTAATCTTACCAATACAACAAAATAAAAGCTACATTTATAAGGCAGCAATATTTCTGAGTATTTCTTCTCTCGCTAAATCATGAATATGACCAACGAATTAGAGTTTTAGAGTGAATTCTTCTGCTTTAAATATCCTTGAACATTTAATGGAATCAGTCAAAAATACATTATTACTAAAAAGCATGAATAAATGCATTACAAACATCCATTACATTTCTTGATAGGCCTTAAGTGTGGCTAAGTGAAAAGCACAACAGGGAGGTTTGATAATTTCATGGAGTTTCCCACCGTGGCTGAATCATTATTCGCGATCTGGCTGTCTGGAGTTGTTTGATTCAACTTTAAAAGAAGCAATGATACTTTTAAAATACCACTTGTATTTAATGATTGGACCATTTTTGTACTGAGCCGACATGACGTTTCATAACAGCTGACAGATCAGTGTGACAGAAGAATGAAGAAGCTGCTCATGACTGATGGTTTGCAATCATAAGGGTGAAATGTGATCTGCTCTGTGAACACTGAATGCCACTATGCATTTAGCTCAGACAGAAGAGGTTTGAGGTTGCAATTTACAAAACACATGGAAATGGGCAGTGAAACGTTCTTTAGGTCAACAAGTAAACTGGCAACAAACTTAAAAAAAATACTCAAAGGAGCAGGAACATAATCCTGTGGGGAAGTATGTTGCAGCTTTTTGACCATAGTGAGAACTTAAACAGCTGGGGGTGGGCGGGCGGTGGGGTGGGGGTGGGGGGTGGGGGGGGGGGGGGGGGGGGGGGGGGTAATGCATGAGATATGAGACTATTCTTACCTTGAATGTGTTGTATTTCCACTGAAGCGTGTCCACTCTACCATGTTGCAATCTCAACACTGCCATGCTGAGCCTAACCAGACAGTAAAACAAGGAAATCCGCCAGTGTTCATTGGTTTTAAATCTAATTTTGTCCATATTACACACTTTTATTAAATTTGTGGTAGTTTGATTTTTCATCTGAGACAGTGACATTTTGTGGCACTGATTTCACTGCTTTCTTGTAATGGTGGGGGCAGAATTTCTCTGGATTTCCCACAACCACTAAGGACCTCTGCCTCTATACATTTCTACATTCATTCATTCATTTGGTTGTCTTGTTGATTCCTTCGTTGATGTTATTTAGCACAGATAAATTCAAATTATTCAGATGCCACAAATTCAGATTTGTTCGTTCAATTATTATCTAGTGTTTCCAGATATTCTCTAGCTTTATCAAAATAAGCTAGCTGTTAATTAATATTAAATCTATTATATAATCTTTGACTCTGCATCAACCTTTTTCTAAAACAATTTTGAGACCTCACAAAGTTCTCATTCATTCGTTCATTTTCTGAACCGCTTAATCCAATTCAGGGTCGCGGGGAAGCTGGAGCCTATCCCAGCCGGCTTTGGGCGACAGGCAGGGTACACCCTGGACAGCTCACCAGTCCATCGCAGTACATTTCTACATTTTACACTTTTTTTTATTATTATTATTATTTATGACACCATGGTAATAAATTGGATATGTAAATGATACTGTATAGTCACTATGTACCAAGGATCACCAAAACTGCATCTTTATCTGCATCTGAGTGTCATGCAGGTTTTTAATGTGTCCTGGCCCTAATGCTCCTGCCAATGTTGGACTAGGTCCTCCATTTTCTTGGGGATCTGAGGATATTTATTGTTTCTCTCCAGTTGTAGCAGCTGGTTGTCTGTTTTTTTTTTCTGTCTAAGATTGCCTGCATTGTTGATGTGGTTGATCTCCACCTTTTGTTTATCTCCTTTTTACTTCTCTTTACTCATCCCTTCTCACCTCTATTCAATCTCTCCCTGATGTTGTTACTCTGGTGGTTATGTCTAAATTGGAAAATGAAAAACTTTGAAGAGTGATAAAATGGAATATAGTGAAGAATTACATTTAAGATTCAGTTGGAGCCTCATCTCCAAAATGCCCCTCTTGGCAAAGATTTTTTTTTTAGGCCCATCTAGGCCAAAATAAACAAAGTCACTGGTTCGAGCCTCCGCTGGGGGGAGGTTGGAACAGTGGCCTTTCTGTGTGGAGTTTGCATGTTCTCCCCACATAAGAAGGGGTTATCTCTGGGTACTCTGGTTTCTTCCCACCTTTCAAAGATATGCATGTTAGGTTAATTAGTTATTCTAAATTGTCCCTAGGAGTAAAAGTGTGCATGAAAGGTTGTTTGTCTTTGTGTTGGCCCTGCGATGAACTGGCAACCTGTCCAGTGTACCCCACCTCTCTCCCAATGATTGCTGGGATAGACTTCAGCTTTCCCATGACCCTTAATTGGAGTAACCATAAAAGAAACAGGACAGGACTAAGACCAAAATTATGCTGGACTGGACAGGTAAAATAAAAACTAAATGAGAACTTGGTAAAGAACTTGATACAAATAGGATCAACCCAAGCCCAGAGGCATTTGATGCAGCTCAGTGGTTTGCTCTGATGTTGTGGAAACAGAATTTGTTTAGTTGTTTGTTTGTCTCAGCAGAGAGACAAGCCCTGTTACTCATTTCTACTCATAAAGTAAGAGAAGTAAAGTCGTCACACAGGGAAATAGCTGCATCAATCATCATTTTATAATCTCAAAGCAGCCATTTAAAATGGAATTTAATCAAGCTGTGTGGTACCAGAGACTCCCTCCCTTGTTGTGGGAGGAAGGTTTGAACCAGGAAGCTTTTTGTTCCGACACGATGGTGCTAACCACCACTTCACCATACAGCTCAGGCTTCTAAACAGTAGCAGCTATTCTTGTGGTACTGCTTAAGGTTAACCGATTTTGAGAGGTTTTGTGGATAAAAGCTAGAAACAGCAAGACAGAAATGAAAAAAAGCTCAACTTATCAGAATTATTCACTTCTGCAATCTTCACATTAAAGATATATTGTGTTCTAAAAGGCACTAGATCTTTACCAGGGGCCCTTATTGGAGCTGAAAATAGTTTTAATTCCGGTTCCTTCTGTCCAAACAGCCCAAACAGAAGTGGGTGAGGACAGCACTCTGATGACACCAGGTTCCTACAGCAGAAAACAAACCATAAAATAAATGTTATGTTGTTATGAAGAGTGTAAAAAATACCATATATATATATATATATATATATATATATATATATATATATATATATATATATATATATATATATATATATATATATATATATATATATATATATATATATATATATATATATATATATATATATATATATATATATATATATATATATATGGTATTTTTTACACTACCAAGGCAGAACATGAACAGCTGAAGCCGCTGCTGCATATTTGGCAAAGAAGTACAGATTGAAGGGAAAAAGTAAATAAACGAGTAAAGAATCTTTTTTCATAGGAAATGGTACATATGACAAATAGGTGAATTTAGTCAGGCCCATGGTCGTCATTTGTAACTGCTGAGACAGATGCACGTTGGTGACTTCAGAGAGTTTATTTCTGTCAGTCTGGCAAATGAAAAGAGTGTGTCTACCCCACTGATGCCCAGGGCTCCCACAGAGAACCAATACAGCCCACTGTCACAGATCACATGAATGGAAGGGATAGCATCCCCGGGCCATGGCTGCAAGTCTCAAAGCACATGACTACTACAGTGGCTTGGTAGCATGCAAGCGCAGAGTTATCCACTCAGACAGTCACTAAACATACTAGTGCAAAGATGTGCACTCAACAAAGTGCAAGACACAAAAACTGTTTTGTGCCAAAACAAGAACTCACAATTTAAAACACAAGCTACTCATACAATTGCTTTAAGTAAACATTGCTGTATCCAGGTCAACGCACTAGGAAGCAACAAGAGGTGCAGTGTTCCAGACTGAAAGCTATAAAATGGAAATGAGGGAGGGGGTTGAAAAAAAAAAGAAAAGAAATAAACAGAAGACAAGTATGACTCTGTGCAGAATTTCCAAGATGCTTGCGTGTCTTTGGGATTGGGGGGGGGGGGGGGGGGTATGATATTTTTAATGGACATCTTGTTGCATTTTGAAGACAATAGTTAGCAACAATATGTTCACTATATGTGACTTTGGAGCAGAGAAACGCCGGAGCTGAAATACTGCTTCATGTCCAGACGTGTCATGAAAATGTTGGTTCAGAGAGCAAAACACTTATTTACTTAATACAAGCATCAAATGTTTGTGTTTTCCTGCGTTTATTTGCTCCCCACAGAAAATGAAGTTATCTAAATTAGGTTAATTCTGTGAAAAAGTCTATTTAAATTGAAGCAATAAGGTTTGGGGTTAGTAGGTGTGAAAGATGGCAATGAATTTCCATGTTTGGATTAATCAAGTATGGTTTGATTTAACAGATGAGCCACAAACTCCAGTCTCCTGGGCAAAAGTTCTGTATTCGACATAAACCACAAAAGGATTTTTGTATTTATCATTATTAGTGAGATCTCCCAATTTAGTCATTCAGAAAGAATTAAAAATGATCACTAAACTTATAACAACCATAATTTAAGGAAGCCTGGCTACGTGTACGGTATGTATGCTTCTGGAGTGCATGGGAAGAACTCTTCATGGTTAATTATTTCTATAGCACTGCAGGCAAATAGCTGTATGAGTCTGTTTTAATACAAGCTGGAACAGCATATGTCTGATATGTAAACTATTCACAACAGAAACTGAGTCTCCGCCCAACTCTTCAAACCTCCACACGCAAACCTTTTTGCAACTTGAAAGGATCTTTCATAACAATTTCACACAAAGATTTTTAACTATTCATACATATATCTATATATCTATCTATATATAAACATATATATATATATATATATACATACATACACATACAAAGGTTCAAGATTCAAGGTAACTTTATTACCTCTGGGAGGCAGTATGATTTTTAGCACGTATCAAATACAGATTGTAATTAAAAAAAATGTAATTTACTGATGACAGATGGATTAAATTACCTTCCAAATTTTAAACATCATAAAGTACCTTCCTAAAAAAAACAATCACAATATTTAGTCTTTAGTTTCTACCTCTTGTCGTTTGGGCAGCGAAAAATCATCCCGATGAACATGAAAACATTCTTGGCCCTGGTTCACACTGTATATATTAATTTAACTTTATTGAACCTGAGAGATAAAAACATCTAATAAATACATGATAAAACAGCTTATGTATTTGAACTGATAGCCTTGTGCTAAGTAGTCAAGAAGCAAAATGTGACTAAACAAAAGTTGTCTTGGTAACTTAAAAGAATAATTATAAAAAGAAATCTTAAAAGTGCTGTTTGGAGTCCTGTACTATACCAGCCTGGAGCGGACTCATATGATTCCTGAGAGCAAACTCTCCTCATAGTCATGAGTGAGCATGTTTTCCTGGCTTGCAGCAAGTTCCCAACAACAAGGCTTATGTGATTGCAGCTATAAATTTGAGCCTGAGATCAATGGTTTTTTGGTTTGTATAGCATAAATGTGTTCTATATGCGTGGGGGTCTGTCAGGAGGACGGGCTAAAAGTACTGTTTTGTTATATGACTGCTGTTTATTTTCCCGTCCTAGAGGGACAAATCAATATCAGTTTCCCTTACAGTGATGGTGTTTTAATCTGGACATGATGCCCCCATGTCAAACAAAAAGCCTGGGAAGCAAATACAGGGCAGGCCCCTTAGAGAAAACGCTTGAAAGGAAACACCAGCCTTGAGGACACGTTGTGGCCAAGAGGCAAAAGTGTTTTACAGCAGATATGCCCAAACCTTGAACTGCTCCTGAACCTACTTTCCCCGAGGAGTGCTGGATGGAGACCATGCTGACAGCAATATGGCATCGAGTTTCACAAAGGAGACTGATGTTACTTATCAAACAAACCAAAGAGATTGCTAATCTAATTGTCTCACACTCACTCGTGCAGCCAAATATATCAAAATCAGATTCCCTCTCACTCTCGCAAAGTAAAACATTATACAATCAAATTTCCCTCAATTTCTTTCACGACTTATGATCTGGTAAGGCCTCACTGAGTCTTTCCGTATTGCTCAAAGAGATCTTTTTTGTCATTTTAAATTAGATCTAAAGCGTCTGGTCAGTTCACCACATGCTATACCTTGTACCTTGTTTACAACAACACACGTGTTATTTTGGCCTCCATAAGCAGCTCAAAGAAATGAATTGTTCTTCTGGAGAGGTAAGGTCAATCCCCAGTCACATGTTGCTACACATTAACTTGTCCAACTGTTGTTTTGTATGTTGAAAGTGTGTTAGTGCCCTTTGACACCTCCCGACGGAGACCGCTGCAGGGCGGTACTCGTTGGGAGAAGCTCTGTGAATTTGCCTGGGGAATAAAGAAAATTGTGTGAAGCGCTTCAGCAGCATCCTGGATAAATTAAGAAATAAACAACTACTGACACAGTCTATAATGTGCATCTTTGTCTGGTTACCCTCAGAAAGATAGTTATCTTTTCACATCACGGAGCAGTTTTCAGGCAGGGTTGTTGGGTGGATTTGCTTAACATGAACCACAAATGCATTTTCATGTAGTTATCAACCAATAGGGTTGAGGATTTCCTGCATCACTTGTACACTGGTCTTTTACTGGGTTTTGGTCATTTTGTATATTTGAGTTATTTATACTAATTTAATCTGAAAGTAAAAAGAAATTTCTTCTTTACAGCTTAGATTATGAAAAATGTTGGTGTTTTTGGTGATTTATTTATCTTTTTTTTTATTGTCCTTAAACGAACCGTAAACTTGGTTTATTCACAGCCAGTTGATGCAGAAAAACACATAGTCGTTCACTGTCAGAAGTGAAGCTGAATAGTTATCAAACGATGGTCACCATAAGTGACGTCCTCAAACACTTCTGGCTTCAGACGTTTCTGTTTTTAAAATAAAATCAGTTTATCTAATTAAACAATAAGGTGATAGATTTTCCTGTAATTTGTTCTCATAATATTAGAGATTCAGATCCAGTCACAACTGTGCTGATGGTTCTTTTGAAAATAATGTCAATACACATCCAGTCAAAACTTTGGACACACATTAAATCCAGTGGGAAAGTGTGTCCAAGCTTATGACTGGTACTGTAGGTTGTGTGAACTCAAAAGGTTTTGTTTCTGTAAGATTTGCTTTAAGTCATCACTCTCCAGCTTAAACTATCTTCATCTTCATCTTAATCTTCGTGCCGCTTATCTGGGGTCGGGTCACGGGGCAGCAGCCTAAGTGGGGGAGCCCAGACTTCCCTTACCCCAGCCACATTTGCCAACTCTGTGGGGGGGGGGGGATCCCAAGGCGTTCTCAGGCCAGCCGAGAGATATAATCCCTCCAGTGTGTCCCGGGTCTTCCCCGGGGTCTCCTCCCAGAGGGACGTGCCTGGAACACCTCACCAGGAAGGTTCAGGAGGCATCCTGACTAGATGCCCGAGCCACCTCAACTGGTTCCTCTCGATGCGGAGGAGCAGCGGCTCTACTCTGAGCCCCTCCCGGATGACCGAGCTCCTCACCCTATCTCTAAGGGAGAGCCCGGCCACCCTGCGGAGGAAACTCATTTCAGCCCCCTGTATACGAGATCTCGTTCTTTTTGTCATGACCCACAGCTCATGACCATAGGTGAGGGTAGGAACGTAGATCGACTGGTAAATCGAGAGCTTCGCCTTCTGGCTCAGCTCCTTCTTCACCACAACAGACCGGCGCAGAGTCTGCATTACTGCAGACACCGCACCGATCCGTCTGTCGATCTTGCGCTCCATCCTTCCCTCACTCATGAACAAGAACCCGAGATATTTAAACTCCTGCACTTGAGGCAGGACCTCACTCCCGACCCGGAGAGGGCAATCCACCCTATTCCGGCTGAGGACAATGGTCTCAGATTTGGAGGTGCTGATTCTCATCCCAGCCGCTTCACACTCGGCCGCGAATCGCTCAAGTGAGAGCTGGAGATCACGACCAGATGAAGCCAACAGGACCACGTCATTTTCAAAAAGCAGGGACCCAATCCTGAGGCCACCAAGTCGGATCCCCTCAACACCTCGGCTGCACCTAGAAATTCTGTTCATATAAGTTATGAACAGAATTGGTGATAAAGGGCAGCCTTGGCGGAGTCCAACCCTCACCGGAAACGAATCCGACTTACTACCGGCAATGCGAACCAAGCTCTGACACCTGTTGTACAGGGACCGGACAGCTCGCACAAGGGGATCCGGTACCCCATACTTCCG
The DNA here is from genome assembly GCF_933228915.1 of Telmatherina bonti. Classification (NCBI taxonomy): domain Eukaryota; kingdom Metazoa; phylum Chordata; class Actinopteri; order Atheriniformes; family Telmatherinidae; genus Telmatherina; species Telmatherina bonti. The sequence continues at coordinate 30,803,035 of NC_136626.1, forward strand.
GAGTACCCTCCACAGGAGTCCCCGGGGGACACGGCGGAATGCCTTCTCCAGGTCCACAAAGCACATGTAGACTGGTTGGGCAAACTCCCATGCCCCCTCCAGGACCCCAAAGAGGGTAAAGAGCTGGTCCACTGTTCCGCGACCAGGACGAAAACCGCACTGCTCCTCCTCAATCCGGGATTCGACTATCCAGCAGACCCTCCTCTCCAGGACCCCTGAATAGACCTTCCCAGGGAGGCTGAGGAGTGTGATTCCCCTGTAATTGGAACACACCCTCCAGTCCCCCTTCTTAAAAAGGGGGACCACCACCCCAGTCTGCCAATCCAGCGGTACTACCCCCAATGTCCACGCTGCAAAGTGGTGTCAGCCAGGACAGCCCCACAGCATCCAGAGCCTTAAGGAACTCCGGGCGGATCTCATTCACCCTCGGGGCCTTGCCGCCAAGGAGCTTTTTGACCACCTCAGCGACTTCAGCCCCAGAGATAGAAGAGTCCACCCCTGAGTCCACCAGCTCTGCTTCCTCATCTGAAGACCTGTTGGTAGGATTGAGGAGGTCTTTGAAGTATTCCTTCCACCGACCCACAACGTCCCGAGTTGAGTTCAGCAGCTCCCCACTTCCACTGTACACAGTATTGATGGAGCACTGCTTCCCCCTCCTGAGCCGCCAGATGGTGGACCAGAATCTCCTCAAAGCCGTCCGGAAGTCTTTCTCCATGGACTTGCCGAACTCCTCCCATGCCCGAATTTTTGCCTCGGCAACAGCCGAAGCTGCCTACCGCTTAGCCTGTCGGTACCCATCAGCTGCCTCCAGAGTCCCACAGGCCAAGAAGGCCCGATAGGACTCCTTCTTCAGCTTGACAGCATCCCTCACTGCTGGTGTCCACCAACAAGTCCTGGGATTACCGCCACGACAGGCACCAACAACCTTACAGCCACAGCTCCGGCTGGCCGCCTCAGCAATAGAGGCACGGAACACAGCCCATTCGGACTCAATGTCCCCCGCCTCACCCGGGACATGTTCGAAGCTCTGCTGAAGGTGGGAGTTGAAGCTCGCTCTGACAGGGGACTCAGCCAGACGTTCCCAGCAGACCCTCACAACACGTTTGGGCCTGCCAGCTCTGACCGGCTTCCTCCCCCACCATCTGAGCCAACTCACCACCAGGTGGTGATCAGTTGACAGCTCCGCCCCCCCTCTTCACCCGAGTGTCCAAGGCATGTGGCCGCAGGTCCGACGATACGACTACAAAATCGATCATCGAACTGCGGCCCAGGGAATCCTGATGCCAGGTGTACATATGGACACTCTTATGTTGGAACATGCTGTTCGTTATGGACAATCCATGACGAGCACAGAAGTCCAATAACAAAACACCATTTGGGTTCAGAGGCGGGGGGACCATGCCTCCCAATCACTCCCCTCCAGGTCTCACTGTCATTGCCCACGTGAGCATTGAAGTCCCCCAGCAGAACAATGGAGTCCCCAGAAGGAGCACCCTCCAGCACTCCCTCCAAGGACTCCAGAAAGGGTGGGTACTCTGAACTGCTGTTCGGCGCATAAGCACAGACAACAGTCAGGACCTGTCCCCCCCACCCAAAGGCGGAGGGAAACTACCCTTTCATCCACTGGGGTAAACCCCAACATGCAGGCACCAAGCTGGGGGCTGATGAGAATGCCCACACCTGCTCGGCGCCTCTCACCATGAGCAACACCAGAGTGGAAGAAAGTCCAGCCCCTTTCGAGGGTACTGGTTCCAGAGCCCAAGCCATGCGTCAAGGTGAGTCCAACTATATCTAGCCGGAACTGCTCAACCTCGCGCACAAGCTCAGGCTCCTTCCCCACCAGAGAGGTGACGTTCCATGTCCCTAGAGCCAGCTTCTGCAGCCGGGGATCGGACCGCCAGGGTCCCCGCCCCTTGCTGCCGCCCAGCTCACATTGCACCCGACCCCTACGGCTCCTCCCACAGATGGTGAGCCCACGGGAGGTGGGGCCCATGTAACCCTTTCGGGCTGAGCCCGACCAGGCCCCATGAGTAAAGGCCCGGCCACCAGACGCTCGCTCACGTACCCCACCTCCAGGCCTGGCTCCAGAGGGGGGTCCCGGTAACCCGCGTCCAGGCAAGGGAACATTTCTGCCCGAGTTTGTGTTCGTCATAGGGGTCTTGTGAGTCGTACTTGGTCTGGTCCCTCCCCTAGACACCTGTTTGCCATGGGTGACCCTACCAGGGGCATAAAGCCCCAGACAACATAGCTGCTAGGATCTTTGGGACACACAAACCCCTCCACCACGACAAGGTGACGGCTCAGGGAGGGGCACCTTAAACATGACCATGTCTACCTGCAGCTGCATGGCTATGAGTACAGAAACTGTCGTGGTCACCACAGTGATGTCATATGAAGCAGAGTAAAAATCCATGTGGAGTCATAGAAAATATGTACTTTAGCCTGAACCATGATTGTTAACTCACCATAATCAGCTGATGCCATCACCCCTTAACAAAAAACATTGGTTCACAAACTGTGACTGATGTCTTCCATCCTCAACTGCAGATATCCTAAATTCATATTTTTCAGATAAAATTCATTTTTCTATAAAAAAAAATATATATATATATATATATGAAATGTATCTACTTTTCCCCTGTTTATTTGATAAGTTCTAACAGTGTTTATTAGGGGTGGGAAAATGGAGGTTTATTAGGGGTTCAAAAAATCAAAAATCGGGATTTTTTGTTTCACAATTTTAAAATAATTTTTTTTGTTAAAAAATCTATGTTTTTTTCAATTAAATTAATCCACTATAAAATTTTTGTCATTTTTATTGGTTTTATTGATCTTTTTACTTGTCGTCCTGGGCATTATAGCAGCAGAATGATGGTCTAGCTACTGTGTTGTTTTCTTCCCCCAATTGAAATCAAGAAAAATGACGAGCAAAGAAAGTTTTATACCTTTTTTGTTGTTGTTGTTTTTAATCTACAACTTTCAGCAATATTGAAGAATTGTGAGAATCGCAATGTAAATGCAATCGGCACCTGATTGAATCGAATCAGGATAAAAGCATATTGTCACAGCCCTTGTGTTTATGTACTTTTGCATGAAATCAGCGAGAACAGTCAAGCCGGCCATTTGACGAATAAGATCTCGTGTGGTTGTCAGAGCAACAACATGGGAATTGCAATCAAGAAAAATCTGTTCATGAGGGTGAAAGTCACATTGTAAAGTTAAAGTATTTTGGTCCCATCTGTAATCATTTTGTTACATCATTTTTGTCCAACCAGGAGGTGACGAATTGTGATTCAGTGTTAGGTGTTCATTTGATTAATTATTTCTGCTTTGTTACCTGTTGCTCAACAGGAAAAGTAAGTTGTGTGATCAACTGTCATCAACAATGTTTTAAAGACACCGCTCACTATTGCACCACCCAAGACCCATTCAAAGAGCTCAGGATGATGTCTGTGTTGATGATTTTATGCTACCACCTGTAGGGGGTTGTGTTCACGAGGCACGGTGGTCTTGTTTAGGAATATGAATTAATTGTCTGAATGTCCATTTGAGCTGGAGGAAGATATCACATTATATCACATCATTTTGCTCACACAACAGCTGTAGTAATATGTCTCTGATGGAATTTGCATGGTTGCAGAATATTTAGATAACTGCAGCCACATCACCACATTTCATGTCCAGGGAAGCCATATTGGATTTAGAAGTAGAAGGTGGCAAGTTTCTTCCAATGTTCCAAGTCAGAAATCCAGTATTTTGTAGATTTTTTGTAGGTTTTCAACGCTGAACTAAGAAATTCAGATTTACAAGTTAACATTAGCTGAATTGCCCCACAATTAATTTACACTAACCCTAACTCATCATATGCTCTTGTAAAGAGAAGACGGAAGCAGCAGCTTTAGAAGGCTTGTAAATGCACAGTGTTGGTCAGGTGGTTGGTTACTTTAGGAAAGCTTTGCATCATGTAAAAGGAAAACACAACGCATATTTTTTAAATATATATATATATATATATATATATATATATATATATATATATATATATATATATATATATATATATATGTTTATAATTTTTATCTTAGTTTTTTGGGCTTTTATTACTTCGTGATAAGTCAATAGTGTAATCTTCTGCTTCCTCGTATCTATTCCTGGCAGAAGACAAGCATCAGATTGTGTTCAACAGGATTTTGAGCCAAGTTTTTATCACAGTGATGTACAGGTGCTGTACAGGTCACCCGTCCATCACCAGTCCACATCACACAGAAGGGCAAATACAGAGAGAACTCACGCAGATACCTGGAAAACATGCAAACTTTGCTCAAAAAGGCTCAAACCTCCCATCAGCCAAGGCTTAAACCAGCAACCATGTTGCTGTGAGGCTGGAGTGATAACCACTACACCACCATGCAGCCACCCAATTAGTTCACAAATCCATAAGAGAATTATCAGAGCGTAGAGAAGCACTGTCATGTCTCTAGTGCAAATAATTCCCATGTAATCAAGAAATAATCCCTTAATAATACAGATAGATTAAAGTAACTGAATGAAACCAACAGGCAACACTGTGGTGCTTTTATTTTTATAGCTTTATATCTGAGTCCTGTCAAGCTGCTAAAAAAATTCATCTGAAGAATGAGCTGCTAAATTACACAGCGACTGTGTGTTAGCGCCATTGCTGTGAACATGTTAACACAGAGAATATTCCCAAACTCAGTGAGTCAGAAAGATCTTCGCACACTGCTGGTAAATCTTTAATAAAATTCTCGTCTTTATTGTTCTGTTTGAGCCTCTGGGAGTTTTTTCTGCAAAGAAAGAGCCACACTATATTTTCCTTGAGTTTCACTGGCTGATTTTTTTCTTTTTTTTTCATAACTGGAGATGAGGAAATACATTCTGTATGTTTTATTATTGTGTGTTTATCAGAGCGCTTTGCATGCATATCTCACATTAGGCAAAGTTTGCTGAATGGCACTTTTGTTATTATATGGGGGAATCTTTCCACCACCCTGCACACCACAAGGGACTTCATTTTTCTCGGGAACAAAGCCCCTTATGTTGTCATTCTGGGCACAGTTATTTCCTTGCAAATTAAAATAAAAATAAAAAATATTATCCTAAAATAATGTTGGCTTAAATGGAGAATTACTTGTTCAGCTTGCAAACCCCTGCAGCCCACATCTGTCTTTTGAAGCCCATTTCAATTAAGTTAGTGAATATCAGATTTCTGTTCGTGTTTTGCCTCAGGTGTTTTGCCTCAGATGCAAATGCTTGTCAGTTATTTACCTTTGCGGTTTACCTTTCGGTCTTGTTTACCAACCGTGTTCATTCTGCACAATGCTACGGTTAATAAAAAATCAGCTCTGTTATTAACACTTGTCTGTTTAGTTGAAGCTGTTTTGCAAACTCACCTGTTGTTTTGGACAAATCTTGACCCCGTTGCCCTTAATGGACATCTGCATTCTGAGACAAAAAGAAAAAAAACAGCATCAACTCCAAAAAAATAGGCAAGCAAAACTGGATGAGCAAAACAAATAGAAGAACATTTCATGCTACATTATTGTACAAAAGAAGCAAAGCTATAAAGAAGAGTAAGGTAAGTTATTTGTGGTATAGCACCTTTTATGCACAAGATAATTCAAAGTGCTTAAATGACACATTAAAGGTATTACAGATTGTGTAAATAAATAGTAAAACCATTATAAAATCATAAATTATATTAAAGTAATGCCTAATGACAGGGATCCTTGAAAAAAAAGAAGGTTGCCTTGATGACAGGATGTAAGTTAATAGTTCAAACATTATCAATGATTAATCCTCCACTTTTTTTTATAGGGGTCTGTTGCTGCCTGCAGGTTTGGGTCATCACTTCCACCTGAACACCATGTTTTCCTTCCTTTTTCCTACTTCACCTCTTGCTCCAATGCCAGTAGGTATCAGCTAGATACTGGCTCCCTCTGCTGGAACTGGGCGACAACAACAGCATGTGCAAACATGCAATGATTCTCAATTCTGGTCCTCAGGTCCCCCCTACCCGGCATGTTTTAGGCATGTTCCTTCTTTAAATCACCTGAGTCACATTATTTAAGTTTTTGCAGCCTGTTAGAAAGCCCTTTATTTCATTCAGGGTTTGGTGATGTTGCCTATAAAAGATGCAGGGCAGGGCGTCCTGAGAACCGGCACTGAGAAAACACTGATTTAACGGCAGTCTGTGCATCAGTGCTGGTGCATAAGATTTTGGATAAGGTTTTGGAGTATAGGACAGGATTCTTAGCAAGCATAGTGGTGCAGTTGTTACAATGGATGGTCTGGTGATAAACAGGTGTGGCCATTTTGGATGCTTCCATTTCTTCTTTTGCTCCAGACAGCTATGCAAGGTGAAGTGGCAACGCTTAATGTGAATCAGTGCACACGGCTCTGTGATGGACTGCTTCACGGTGTTCCTATGGAAATGTACAAATATTAGCTGGTATTGGCTTCAACCTACTTCATCCCTAAACGTATACATGCTGAACATCAAAGAATGCTTTTTGGTCCAGTTTTGTCCAGATTTTCCTGCTTATATTTATTATCGTCAAGACTCAGACAAAATGTCAGAACTCTGCAATCGTCCATAATAATGAACCACATTTGCTCAAATACTTCATTTCAGTATAAGTTGTTCATATTTTAATTTCACCTTGACTTTCCTCTTATGCTGCTTCCAGTGCTGCTGTGGTCTCTCGTGAAGTGTGTATATGCTCAATTTTTTGCCCTTTTTTTTAAAAACAGGAAAAAAAATCCCAGAAAAACGCTGTTCCAGAAATAGTGACATGTAACACTACTCTGTTTTTCTGACCCCAAAATCCATCAATATATTTGCTCATGGTCCCATAATTTCTTCTCTTTGGTTTCAGAGAAGAAGAGTTATGAAATTGCTAAACCAGTACTGGCACACAGACTGAGACAGGCTAATAGACATGTATACATATATCTTTATTATGTCTACAGTTAACACAGCTGATGGCTGACTGCACCAGTGTAGCATAGGTAACCTTAGCTCTGCTGCTGGCCGACGTTGGTACAGTATGTGTGTAGTGATGTTTGTAATTGCAAAAACAGCATCACAGGGGGGGTCACAAGTGGATATACTCAATGCTGACTTAAAAAGAAATGGGTATGCTCTGTATACCAGCATATACCCTGGACTACACACCACTGGCTGCTTCACACTACGGACGTTTTAGTTTGCTTCTTTATCTGTGTTCTGCTTTAGATCCTACCTTTCCCTCCTAGCCTGTAACTAGAAATCTTCACTTAATGTATCCTTTTATTTAAAACTGTTTAAGTGGGAAAAAAAGAATTTAAAAAAGATACGTTTCATAGCAAATAATTTCCTTAAAAATAAATACGGCTTTGATTTTTACGTTACTGTTCTCCGATCTGACAGATAAAGCTTGTTACTACTGAGCCATTACTGGACATTACTGGCTACCTGTAGAGGGCTGCTTTATGAAATTATTAAATATTCAACATCTTCCACCAATGTTTCTGTTTCTGTTTCAGTATTTGATTTTACATGAAAATACAAAATAGTTATCTATTTTGCTTTTCTTTTCTTTGTGTTGGTTAAATAAACCAATATATCAAACTGATATCCAAAATAAGCATCATCCATCTACACAGAATCTCATTTCTCTGCATGTTATGTTTATAGATGAAAACAAAGTATGGAGGTTTGTCTATCTGTCCACATTTCCATATTCTATACAGACCAGAACCCGTCATTTAGTATCTGCTACCAAAGTAGCATCTGCCTGGTGAGTAGTAATCATACAAAACAGTAGCACTTCTTACCTTATAAATCATTTATTGAAATATAAATCATCTCAATGTACATGGTGTAAAATATGGAAACATGGTATTAAAGCATCATACTGGGTGTGATTATTTATATCTACAGACAGGGAACCTTCATCAGCGCGCCTTCGCCAGCGGCACAGTCACATTCGTGCTGCTTCAAACATCTGACGCCAAAGAAGGATTTATTTTTCTTTTACAACTTAATCTGGCTAATTTATCTATAGCATTTGCCGCATTGATAAACAAACTGGGAAATGACAGGAAAGTGCAACAACTGATTGCAGTTTATATCACAGTCAATGGTAGGAGGCAGAAGCATAGCTACAGAGTTACACACAGTGTCCATGTAACTGATATATAACATCAGAGCAACGTGGAACTTCAGTTCATCAACATCAGCGTCCCAGTACGACCACAGCTTGCTGTAGAATAGGAGACCGGTGGAATAAAACCTTCTAAGTGTTATAATGAACTTATTTGCCACTCTTATGTTGACTGATATGAACTTCTCATTAATCCCTTTTATCACAGACCTCCCACAGTTTTAGGTGTTATTCCAAACATCACACATTACCAATATTCATCCCTTAAGCAATGTTTTAATCTACAATTGCTGTAGTGTTTACATATTCTAAGGAAACTTTATTCTAATTGATTTGTCAAAAGCAGTGGCTTCACATGAGCAGACAAACGTGCAGAAGAGTAACGCACACCAAAACAAAACACTGGAGTATTATCCCAATAATTCTCTCTTATAAAACCACTCTGGAGCTATTTACATTACAATCACACTTCGTACAACAAAGAACAAAGCCCGTTTTGGGGAGACGACAATGAGACTTGATTTGTTCGTTTTTGGGAAGATAAAGAGACGATGTAAAGATACATGCAACTCAGAAGCTCTGGGCAGGATCTACTCCACGTTGACGAGAAATAAATGTTCATAAAGCAATAGAGTAAAAAAATAAATTTGAAATACTGCATGTACTTGATGATTAAGGACATTATATGTTCATACACAATGGAAAGAAAATGCAGAGTTCCAGATTTTGTGCTTAAAATCGAACTATTGCTACTGATTGTGCCAGCATCAGGTTCTTCTCTTGCACCACTTTCCATTTCCTTTTAATACTGTTCCTACAATCGGAATCATCTAGTTTATTTAAATAGTGCATCTGTAGTGGTTAAAAATGAACTATATCTTGTGTTGCTTATTTAAAGTTGGTGACCGACATGTTTAATTTGTCCCTTTTTTCCCCGCTTATACTGCTGTCAAAAGAATGCCCGATAAAAATAAAGCTCTTTACATGAAAAATAATCTTTTTCCTGTTGTTATCTGGATAGCTCTGACAGAAAGGCTCAGCAGCTCTTAGAGTTCTTTCTCCAAAGTCATGTTCTCAACAATGCCCATCCACTCCTCCAGGCCTACAGAGGGCGCTGTCCAGGGAGAAGTGATGGCCGTACCTTGCACCACCACAGATTCACTCAGGCTGTGAAGTGGTTTTGTTCTGTCCTTGTAAAGAACTGCCAGACAGGAGGAGTGATGGGGATAGAGTCTTTGGTTGATGCCCAGGTGTTTCGTTTGCTTCCCAGGTTCCCCCTCAGCTGCTCCTACTCAGGCTGAGCAGCTGTCACAGAAAGCTGTCTTCCACCAGGTCACTACAGTCTAGACACATTTCCTCCAGCAGGGTGATGTCCTCCAGGGTCTCACCTTCCTGCTTGGCGTAGGTGGAGCTGCTCGACCCCGTTTCGATGGCGCTCTCCTCAGATGTTTGAGAGCTAGAAGGGCATTAAGTAACTCAGTTAATGTCATTGTTGGTGCGATGATGTATCATGAAGTACAAGTAAATTTACCTGTGTCTGTTCCTTTTCCCATATTCCTCGTCAGATACAGGGTCCAAATCGGGAAGCGGAATAATGTAGCCGCTGTCGGAGCTCAGCCGCTGCTCGTCGAAGCCACTCTCCCTGTCCTTTAGCTTGCCCTGGTTCTTGTATGGGATGTCTATGTAGTCTGCATCATTTTCCATGCACACCCGGGTAACCGCAGGATGGTCACTCTTCAGAAACTCGTGATTTACCCTTTCATAATGCTGCGCAGGACACAAGAACACATCAGAATCAGATCGTTAAAATAGATTCATCTTGATGCACAGAAACGATATTGATGTTAAACAACGTGTATGACTACAAGCACAGAAAGAATAAAGCTCCAGGTGTGGAAGACCGCTGTTGGAGCATGTGGGATCATTAACTTTACAGCCAGCTGGGTGCTGTGACCCAAACTGAAGAGCACATATCCCATCCAAACCCAGTGTGCTAAAACAAGAGCCAGTTCCACCTCTGCTGCCAACCAATTAACGTCACGAGGAAGGCAGAGTTAAAGCCTATCTGACGTGCCGCGTGCGGTGTGGAGTTTAATTGGGTAATTAAGGTTGGGTGGTGGAGGCGAGAACTGGGGCTGTGTCATTATCAAGACTGAGTCCAGCCACTCTGACATCCAGCTGCAGCATTTAGGCTCGAATCACTTTTACACATAAACAAAGCGAACCCTTCAAAAGCACTCCTAATGCACTCGCAGAGGATGTGGAGGGGGTTTTAAAAGAACACCGAAACTTTTAAAACTGCATTTAAAGGCTTTTCAGCCTGTACTTTGCTTGGCGAAATGACATCTACAACGCCCATAAACAGCCAGAAAAAAAGCAAAACATAGAGGAACAGAAAGTCAGGAATGGATGGTGGTAAATGTAAAAAGCAGGTGTTCAGTCTGGAGCTTGGAGAGGTCACAGGGAGAGACTCACCCTCTTATAGCTGCAGGGCAGCAAAGACGCCACGGTGTCACTCAGACCCATGAAAGAAGGCCTTTTCTCCGGCTCACTGTTCCAGCACTTCATCATCATCTCATACCTAAAACAAAATGCCCAGACGCACCATGTTACCATAGAAACAGGGTCTCACACCTTGTCATTTTGCTACGACTGATGTCAGCTCAGAAACACACATTCTTCCTTTGACATGATGAGGCTTCCTGAGCTTTCACAGATGCATAGCAACAGTAGAACCATTGTGTGTGTGTGTGTGTGTGATCACATACACGTCTTGTGATGCATGCTCTGGTTTTGACATCCTATATCCACTCTTGATCTTGTTGTAAAAGCTGGAGTCTACCACCATCCCTGGGTATGGGGTGCCACCTACAGGGACAGACGTGTTATTCATCCATTATTTATCCAACTTCAGCTTCTGTTTCTCTTCATTTTTCTCATGTTTTCCCCCCTTCTTCTTCTCTATCAATTCACATTGTGCAAATTGTTGATGAAACAATGAAAACATGATGAAACATGAAAGTTCCTTAAAGAAAAGGCCTTAAAAATGGGTTCTGCAGTCATGTACAGAGAAACATGATTCCTTTTCTTCATTTTAAAGCAAGGAGACCTGTTGCCTGATGTAAATAGAAACCCGTACATAAATTTTGGCTTCTGAACAGAGATTTAGCCTCACCTAAGGAAAATATCTCCCAGAGAAGGATGCCGTATGACCACACGTCGCTGAGCGTGGTGTACAGGTTGCCAAAAATACTTTCTGGTGCCATCCACTTCACTGGCAAGAAAGTCTGGGGTGAAAGAGAGGAGATGTTTGACCGTACGTAAGGGGCCCTTGTGAAAAAACACATTAGCATCAGTATTGGGGCAGGCTGATGTGTGTGAAGACACTTACACTCCCTTTGGAGACATAGTTGTTGTCGTGCATGATGTCCCTGGCCAGTCCAAAGTCACAGATCTTCACTATCTTGCCCTGAGAGAGGAGGACATTCCTGGCTGCGAGGTCCCTGTGCACACACTGGAAAAGGAAAGAATAGCCAAAGTTGATCAGCAACTTGTTGCATGAAAGTCCCATTCTCAAACCGATACAGTCCCCTCCCAACTACCAGCTATATCTGTGTTTCATTTCAGCCATTTTTAATGCCATTTCATTTTGCTTTACAAAGCATCGTCGTGCATGCAAACATGCCAGCTGGAGGAATTTCTGTGACCACTGGATATTTAAGGATAATAACTATGAAGCTGAATGAAAAGCTTCTGGCTGCAGTGTATCCCTGTCTGGTAATTCTAGCTCTGACCGTGCTGCAGCTATATTCAGCCTCTGGCCACTCTCCTGAGTGGGCCCAGCAACCTTCACAGCACCGCTTATCATACAACCGCTGATTTCCACAGTCCGCCACCTTGGCAGGCACAGCAGTCACCATATAGGACACATTATAAAATCTGCAACATGTCATTAGCGTCTTTGGGAAGCAGGAGAATGCGAGGTTGTAGATGTGGAGACGTGAGAAAAAGATAAACATCCTTCAAACTTACATTTTTGGATGCGAGAAACTCCATTCCTTTGGCCACCTGGTAAGTAAAGCTAAGCAGGTCAGTGGTAGTGAGACCCTCATTCATGTCATCTGACAGCAAGTTGTCCATTTCGCATTCTGTTTTGGAAAAACACACACACACACACACACACCATGAGGCGCTTCATGTAAATATAGCACACCCTGCACAGACCTGGCTTTTACTAATGGCAGAGTGAAACTGGGCATTATTACGCGTGTGCTACAATTATCTCCTCCATGTAATTACAGGCCGGAGCCAGTCCTAAATTCTGACAAGGGTGTACCCCTCAACCAACAATGACTCAAACACAACGCCATGGCCAAGTAAGTCCACGCCAATACCTCTGAGGACAGTATAAGGAGGAGGACAGCGAGAAGGAGAGGAGGTGCATAGCATACCACTTGAACCTTTCTGCGAGGGTGGGTGGTCATAGTTAGACCTCTGGATGTCAGAGTACTTAGAGGCATTGCTCATCTCCAGCATGGGCACGTACTGAGTGTTGTCAGCCTGCTTCATATCCATGTAGTCTCCTTTGCTCTCAAAGGAGAGGATCACATAACTGTGAGCAGAGACAAGAGAGGAAAGTTGTGAGTGATGACAGGTTGTGGGGAGAAAACACTGAGAGAATTTGTATTCAGTCACATACAGAGCAAACGTCAATATTTGTCCTCAGAGCCTCTGGCTGGAGGTTAGAAGACGATGCGGTTGAGGCTAACATGGCAGCCAGGATTAAATCGTGTTGTGGTCATTTTGAGGTGTGGTCACTGTGAGTCATCCATCTGCACAGCTGAGCCTCACAGACGGGGAGCAGAGGCTGCTGTTTCACTCTGAATGTTTGCGCAGACACAATTAACAGGTACCTCGGCCATAATGAAATTAGGCTGAAAGCTGAGACCACTTCAGACTTCAATCTGATTAGGGTAAGATGCCAGAAAACATCCTCAACCATGGAGAAAATGGAGATTGAGTTACAGATTAGGAGAAGAGGCAGATAATAAGTGTGTGTGAGACTATTGTTGTCAATGGTTGTTTGGGATTTTATAAAGTTTATAAAAAAAAAAAAGTGTGTTTTTTTCTACATGACAGTAGCGTTGACTGTTCTGCTCAGAAATATGCTGTATTCTTCACCTCCTGCTGCTCTCATCTGCAGGGTTGATTCCAAAGATGTCCAGCTCTTTCTTATTTTTCTCTGGGCTCAGGCAGAGGAAGCTCTCCCTGTTCTTGTGCAGATAGTTGACCAGGTCGCCGTAGAAGCAGTACTCGGTGATGATGTAAATAGGACCTGGGAACAACACGGCAGATAAAGTCATGCAACGGCGTCAGTCTGCAGGCTAATCTTATCAGAGGCTCGTAAAAGCTGAGAGCACTGTCAGGAGGGCAAGCCTGCACTTTCCCATAAAAAGCCTATTAAAATACCACACCCACCACCTCTGTGTGGCTGTTTGAGTGGTAAACGTCCACGTTCACGTGAACGTGGGTGTAACTGTGTGTGTAACTGTGTGTGTCTTTGTGCAGCACTGACCAAATTACACGGGAAAGGCAACAATGGTTTTGCTACACTGTCATTAAACCATCTGTTTGTATGTGAATCCATGTGTTTGTTTAGATTTTGTGTGGACTTCTCACCTGACTTGGTGCATGCTCCCAGAAGGTTTACAATGTTGAGGTGGGGTCCCAGATGTGTCATGATCTTCAGTTCAGACATCAGGGCCTGTTTCTCACTGGAGCGAGCTGTGGCTGGAAGAAGGAAACAGCAGCCATGACACATCGCTGCACTCTCAACAAGCTAACGGCAAACCAGCAACTCTTATCTGGATGATGGGCGCTGGTGTTTTCTCAGGGTTTGTTTGGAGTATTTGGCAAATTTTTGTCTAATTTACTTTGTCAGAGACATTTACCACTTTACAAATGTCCGAATGAGTCTCAGTTGAGCAGCTAAAACATTAGCTAGCAGATAAAAGTGCTGCTACGACTACGTCTATTCTTTTGTCTCAGTAATCTGTATAACTGAATAGTTTAGAGTGCAACTTAATGCTGGTCATAACTGAATTAAGTTGCTAGTGTTAGTAAAGTTATTCACTTCTGTTAAGCCAATCAAAATAACCCAGTTAGTGACATGATCAAAACTGTCCAGATGATGGTTAGCCCAAAAGCTAAAAAGAAAGATTCTAGATGAACCGCTTCCTCTTACTTAAGATATTTGCAGTTCCTGCTTGCTGCATTACAAGACCTGTGATCTATGATGAATGAATGAATGAATGAATGAGAGACAATAGTCGCTGTCACATCACCAGTCCTCTGACTGGGGCATGCTACAATTAGCCTGGTGAGGACTGGTGACAGCATGAATTATCCTCCTTGGGTTAGGGATTGAAGTTAGTGGTTAGGTTCATACTGGCTAAAAACTATAAAACTTACGTTTCAGCATTTTCACTGCCACTTTCATGACCGGTTGAGAGCGGCTAAGTCCGTAGGCGGTGCCCTCAACCACTTTCCCGAACGCTCCGGAGCCCAGGATCCGACCTGAGAGCCACAAGAATGTGTGAAGTCAATTTTCCAGGGGGGAAAAAAACACCTTTTGCTTTCTCAGCTGTGACTTTTAGAGGCTGAATGTCACCTTGATCACTGATTAAAACCAAACCCCCTGCTAGCCTGTTTTAGTTATCTTATCACAGACTTGCTTCAAAGACCAGGTTGGAACATCTCTGCATGGAGGACTACAGTGTTACCACACTGAAAAGAACATTCAGCTCACCGAGGACGAGTCTATCACGGGGAAATTCCCATCTGGAGTCATAGGGAAGCTGCATCGGATCCACATAGATGTACTCGTGACCGTCTGGACTCACTGACTCTATGACCCTCCAGCGGATTTCATACCGTGGTTTCTGAAAGACAGAGTAGAAAAGTACAAATGCTCTGTTATCCAATTTAAAACCTCAAAATGTGTATGGTGCAAAAGAAAAGACTAGCTTCTAAACAAGCTGGGCAAAAAGGTGGGGGGGGGCAAAAACACTGTTTAAATGTGGTCATATTGCATGTTAAGACTAATCCACACTTGATCTGATTTTGAGATGAATGCTGAAAAAGAGGAAACACGTGACTGAAAGGATGAGCAGGTGAGAAGTGAGACTTAATGCAACATGATTACAAAAGTACCTGTTTCCAGATAACAACCAACACAATGAGTGAGATGATGACAATGACGAGGAGCACCAGCACAGCAGCTGCTACGGTCAGCTCAGGGTGAGGGCCTGTTTGGGACGAAGTGAACAGTGGTTAGATGGACAACACAACAACAATCCATGTTTGCAATCAACAATATCATTTTTCTAACAGAGGAAATAACTTTTAAAAGGTTTTAGAGACCGCTGGATCCCACTGTACGTCAAGATAACAAATCCTGAAAGATATGCTGGAGGGTAACGTGTGAATGGGGGATGGGGGGACGAAAAGTGCAGCAGGGGTGAGGTGAAGCAGGGTTTAAAGCTCATGTGGAAGAACCAAATGGCCAATAAATCTATGGTTTCCCCCAAATTATCCAACAATACCAGTCCCTTCCTCACAGCCTGCCACCAGTTGCTTCACTGCAAACTCTTCAGCTGATCAACTGCTGCAACTCAAAGCCTGTTGCACCCCAGTCAAAAACTGAGGGAACTTCAGAGGAAACGAGCTGGAAACCACATCGTATGCCTGTTCACAGCTGAGTGAATGAACAGGCGATTGGATATGTGTGTGTGTTCTTACCATTTGACACCAGTTTGAGCTCCCTGCTGACGGTGGCCATTTCATTCCTGGCCAGGCACCGTACGGCCACTGTGCTTTCTAGATGGTCAAACATGACCTCACTCTCCAGGTTAAGCTCTTCGTCAAAGTGTGAGTCCACTGTAATCTCTGTGGAGTTGGTGGGGAGGGGCACCCAAGAAGATGAATCATTGGCACAACTGGATGTGAGCAAAAGAAAAAGACATGCGACCAAATCAGTTATGTACATTACCCTGAGAAAAATAGGCACGCAGGCCTGGGCTTTTTTTTGGAGTGAAAACGGATTACTCTTACTTTTTGATGTTCCTGCAGATGAACCACTCCACTACAGGAGTAGGTTGGCCTCTGGTGATGCACACAGCAGACTGACCTGTAGCTGAGCCATGGTGGTGGATGTCCATCAGCTGCATAATGACTGCAGGAACTGCATCGTAGCGCAACAAGTTAATGCTAAACGGGATGTTCCAAAGGCTAAAGTGCTCCAAGGGAAGCATTTAGGGATACAAAGAAATGAATGGCTTTTCTCTCACCTTTAACTTCCAGCATTAAACTGACATCATGGCTTTTGTTTTTGTTCTCCACTCGCATGGTGTAGTTTCCGCTGTCCTCTTCCTTGGCCCGGATTAGTGTGAGAACACTCAGGTAACTTTGCAAGATACCAACAGCAGGAACTGCATTAACAACATGGCCACAGGACAACAGCACTAAACCTTGTGTAGTAGTAGTGATTATTAGCTGTCCTGTCACTGTTGGCGACTGTGATGGCTGAGTCTACAGCCACACATAGGTGATCTGAAAAAGCATGCATTTTAGTTTATGTTGTGACAGTATAATTGTGTTCATTTGTTTTGTTTTCCTTGAGTTTCAGTGGCTCCAGTCCCTTGGCTGTGAACCAGCAGGTGGCCACGGGGTGGAGCCAGCTAACTGGACCAAACCAGTGGCAGAAATGGGAGGAGGAATTTAGGGTTTTCTCTTGTTCATTTAGTTAGGTTTTTGTGTGTCATCCCCTTTGTCTGTTTTGTTTGGGCTGATCAGTTTCCCCTTGTGTGTCATTTGTTAGGTCAGTTTGTTTCATTTTGTTGCTTAAGTTATTTATGTTACAAATTCTTTGATTATAGTTTTGTTAAGTTGACCTCTTTTCAAGGCCTGATTTATTCATTTATGTTAAAACAACTTTTTTTTCTTGGGTCATAATAAAAACCCTACTATTGAACTTTAAACCTGTGCCTGACTGTGCTTCACTGCTCGGCCCATCACAGAGACTCACCTAGTCTCATTGGTCTGCTTCAGGCTGGTGGTGATCTCTGCTGTCACGTCGCTGAGTGGGACGCCGTCTTTAAGCCACGTGACCCGAACATCAGATAATGAGTTGATTCTAGCCTTGAACTCCTGTACCGTATCCAGCTCCGCGGACTCATACCCTCTGAACTCCGGCTGGATGGACATAAAATCACTCGCTGTTGAAGAAATGGACAAATTGACAAATAATTAGCACAAAAAAAAACAACTTGATATTATTTATAGTAGCTTAATTTTTTACCAAAGACTTGAACAACGAGTTGTTTTGTGTAGCTTTTGTCACTCATGATGTCAGTGATGGAACAAGAGTAGATGCCGCTGTCTTTGGTCGAGGCTTGTGGGATTGTTAACGTGTACAGGATCTCCTGATCCTTCTTATTCTCACGCACGGCTTTAGTTCCCCGATTCGCCTGTCAGACAAAAGACAAACACCAGCTACTTTCAGACACAGGCCACCTGCAGTCCAAGTTGGAGCAACGTTTAGTGCTGCACTGACTGGCTTGTGCTCTCACCAGTTTGCCAGGATATTTCCAGTGATCTTCCAGAATCTCGGCTCCCCGAGCCAGACAGGTGACATTGATTGTGTCTCCAACTAGCAATGCAGTCCTTTTGGCTGTCAGCTCAACATGCAGACCTGCACCACCTTAGATATGTCAAATAATGAGGTCAGAAACAGAATTTTTTTTAAAGATATTGCAGAAATTTTACAAATTCTCAAAAGCTGAAGCACACACCTTGCCAACCATGAACAATGTATTCCCCACTGTAATGCTCCACTCCATCTATAACAGCAATACAGACATAGGTCCCGGCAGTGAACCTCCCCAATGCGCCTCTCCTACTGTCATACACGCAAGGTACAGGCTGCTGGGTGTCAACGTTCACCAGTGTCACATTGGTGCTTGGATCAGACACCCGACACTGGATCTCCATCTCGTCGGGGTCGGACAGGATGTGGTTCCAGAAAGGCACCAATGACGGCACGAAAGGAAAATTGGGATCTGTTTAAACAATTCAAAACATAAAGTCAAATAATGCTAACCAGTGATTGTCTACCCTGGTCCACAAGGCCCACTATCCTGCAGCCATCAGATATTTCCGTGCTGCAACACACCTGATTAAATTACATGGATTCCTGACATGGTATGCTGGAGCAGGGAAAAATGGAAAGTCTGCATGACAGGAGACCCCTGAGTTGGGGACACACAGGACAATGTGCACTCCATACCTGGCACATATATGTATATACTGCTGCCCTCGTCGTCGTCTGTTGCGTTTCCCATGTAGAAGCAGTTGTAGTATCCAGTGTGCATCGCTGTGGCGTTGACCACAGTGACGGTGGTGACAAACAGGCCGCTGTCGTCCTCCTGGTATTGCTCGGGCACATCGAGTGGTGTGTCCCACGTGAGTTTGGCCTCACCGCGGCATGTCAAGGTGAACGGCGTGTGCAGTGGCACCACCATGTCATCCTTATCTGGCAACAGCACAGGGGCCGAGGAAGGGGGCATCGACACTCTACTGGAAGCTGAAAACATGACACGCAGACACACTTAGTGATGGATAATCTATCTATCTATCTATCTATCTATCTATCTATCTATCTATCTATCTATCTATCTATCTATCTATCTGCCTTACCTCTCACTTGGAGGAGGAAGGAGAAATGAGCAGTTTGGGAGCCGGTGAGGACAGTGATGGTGTAATTTCCGTTGTCTTTCTCCAAAGGTTGCCGAAAAGTCAGAATGCTCTCATACCTGCCAGACGAAAATGAGTATTTATCTAGAGAAAGTATAAACATGCTGACATGTTTGGTCTTTTTGAGAGCAACAACGATACTTCTCCCACATCATTATACAACCTATAAAAGTAGCCGGCTAGGATAGCATGATGACTAGATGAGCATCTTCATATAAACACTATGATAGAACTATAATTTAATTAATCTAAAAGTTAAAAAAAATAAACAAATTAGATTTAAATTATGTATTGAGTGCCAGACTTTTTATCTTTTATTTAGAAACTGCTGTCATACTTGACACTTGACAGCGTTGCCAACAAGAAATGTAACTAAAACACAATCTTCATACTCACCGATTCCCTTCAATGTGGCTAGTTTCGGTGAAGATGTAGTAGTTCTCTGGTAAGACATTGCCATCTTTTGTCCATGTCACTTTGGGGACTGGGTATGCATCAATGAAGATGGTAAACTCTGTTTCCTCTAAGATGCTGACAAACTCTGTTTCCAGGATGCCACTGTGGTCCAGGGCAACAAATGAGTTCTCCTCTAAGCAGCAAACAGAAGAAAAGACAGATCAGACAGCTGTGGAAAGAACTGGGTTGAGAGACAGACTGAGAGTAAAAACTGAGTGGCAGTGGAAGGAAACAACTCAGAGCGACAGCAAGCGGTTGAGGTGAAATGAAGGCCTGACATACATCTGTTGAAGCCATCCCATAAAACAGTAACTGATGTTGAAAGCAGATCTAAAGCTTTATGGTTGAATAGTACAAAATTACTTCCACACACTGCACAAAGCACCTTGTGCACATACATGAAACCACTATTTCATCCGAATGAGGATGTAATTATTAAGTATATACATTATATTTGACTCTAAGCCATTTATTTGAGCAATTCCTCACATTATCAGAGCCCAGCTTGAAACCGAGTAAAGGTGTGGGAGGCTTACCAAAGACGGTTACAGCCACGCTGCGGACGCTGACGTAGCCACTGCTTTCGTGTGTGATGGAGCATTCGTATGTGCCACTGTCCTGAGAGGATGCTTGTGGGATACTGAGGATGTAGATGACCCCTTCAGGAACAGTCTGCTTCATCTGAATGGCATTCACAGCCTATGAACAGCATGGAGAATGGATTAAAAGAACTGTCATCTGGAATTTATTTATATATATATATATATATATATATATATATATATATATATATATATATATATATATATATATATATATATATATATATATATATACACTACACTAGAAAATTTTAATAATGTAAATATTTATTTAAATAAAAGAAAAAAACCAACCCAAAATATATATATATATGTACATATATACATATATATATATATATATATATAGAATATATATATAGATAGATAGATAGATAGATAGATAGACAGATAGACAGATAGATAGATAGATAGATAGATAGATAGATAGATAGATAGATAGATAGATAGATAGACAGATAGATAGATAGATAGATAGATAGATAGATAGATAGATAGATAGATAGATAGATAGATAGATAGATAGATAGAGAGATAGATAGATAGATAGATATGTATGTGGAAAATAATACATTGCAGTGTTTTTTCCATTTCACAGGTACCAGTGGAGGCTAATGGCTAAAACACTGGCTTGGCCACTAGAGATAAATCAGGATCACAGAGGCTTTGAAAAGACCTGTAATTGCAGCAGAGACCTAATGCCAGGAGTCAGGCCTCCTGTGTTCCTACCCCACTGTCTCTGGAAAAGTGCTTAAAGGAATCCCATGCAGAAAAACCACCAACATGCAGCACACAGTCAGAATCTGAGCATAAACAAACATAAATTTCCGTCTCAGATCCTTGAAACTAACACTTGAAAAGCATTAGATCTTTAGCTGGCTGCCATGTGCAGACAGCATCTGCCCTATACGGCTTACGGTCACTAAGTTCAAAGGATTTACTATCCTTTTATTTCCTTTCTTTTGAGCGGCCTCCTCCCCTGCAGCCATTTGTCGTGAACTTTAACTTCCCTGCCAGACTCTTTCACACGGGGTTAACTGCCACGGCGAGCTGTTTGCCTGACATGGTTTCAGGGAGGACAAAGCTTTCTGCCGCTGCTTTTCTAACTCATCCCTCACAGCCGCTTTGACACAAACTCAATTAGTCACTTAACGGTTCATTATTCGCTCATTTCAGTCTGCTGTCTGGGAAATTACATTGAAATATGACGAAAAGGTAGAAGGAAGCAAAGCAAGACAGACAGCATGGATGGATCTACAGAGGAGGCTGACTTGGAATAAAGAAAAAGAAGAATTGCCTGTTTTTTCAGGTGGAGCCACTGCTGCTGGAAGCCCGTTCCGGATGGGGCGATGCAGGTGATGTTGATAGGCTGCCCAGCTCTCACCCTCTCCTCACTGGCTCTCACTACCACGTCAAAGTCCGCCACCTCCTCATGAGCTACAGAGAGACCACCAGAGAGTTGATATCAGAACTGCCATCTCACAGAGCCAAAGATGGTGACAACTTGATCACCATGACCTCATTTATTACATATTTAACATGGCTCATGGGTCATTACTCACTCCCACAGAGCAAAAACAACCATGTTAAATCATCCTCTCATGTACAGATGACATAATGCTATAATGGCTGTCATGCAGTGACATCACTCTGCTGCTTTCTCATGGCGAACAGATGGAAGAAATAACCAATTTCTGTACGTCAGTTTAATTTTAATAAAGAAACATCATAATAAAAGATGTGTTTTCTCGCCGTACCCTCAGCCTCCACAGTGTAAACTTCACTCCTGAATGTCTGGCCGTTGATGGTGGTCTCACACTGGTACTGCCCAGGAGGAAGGTTCCCCAAAAAGCCCATCTTGTTGTCGTAGTAGGCATTCATCTCCTCTCCACTGGGGACACTCTTCAGGGTGACGGGAGAGTTGGGGTGAGACACACGGCAGGAGATGACGACCCCGTCCGGCTCCATGGGAACAATCAGGTCATTGGGTGTCTCTGGTACAAACTGGATGTTGGGATCTGCAGATGTGCAGAGAAAAGACTGTTTTATGCTTTGTTTCATCATTTATTCCTCCTTCAGAGAGAAAAACTGGAACATTTTCTTCTTTTGATCAAATGTTGTATTAGTAAGGAATGTATTATCAGTAAGTGGTCTTCGGTTGTCCTGCATATGGACGGAGATATAATCTGATGTCCTGCAGGGACTGATGTCGTATTTATCATGAAGAACCAGTGAGCTTCAACTGAAACTGATCCCAAACAAGTCAGACATGTTATTGTTTTTTTTTTCCAGCTCTAACTTTCCTTTTATGTAAATAACCGTTTTCTGTCATATTTGGATGATTCATATCTTATTCTTGTCATTTAAAGCCTTTCTTGTTTTGTTTTGATGTCTTTTTATGTAACAATTTTATTGAACAATGTCCTTGATTTTTTTGTGCAGTCATAACTGTTTTATATTTCTAAAGTCATTTAGAGTCATCATAATGATTTTTATAGCTTTTATAGATTAATTTAACCTCAGATTGTTCCTTTTTTCATCATATTTCACACCTTGCCTCCATCTTTTGCTTATTCAGGCCTTGTTGAACCAGTTCTGAGATAAAACCATGATCCCTCTGACTCCTCAGGCTTACCTGGCACAAAGACATAAATTCCCGCGTCACCTACAGCTTCATCATCCTCCTCCAAGTTTCCATACGTGCATGTGTAATAACCGGTGTTCTCCACAGTTGCGTTGTAAATGAAGAGAGTGGCAGTGTAGAATCCTGGAAGAACCAATGTGTTCTCCGGTAGAGGCTCTTCCCAGTGCACATGCCTTTCCCCCGTGCAGCTTATGTTGAAGATGGAATTTGGCTGCAGGATGAACTCACTGTGGTCGGAGATGATGTATGGCAGCAACAATCCAGATGCAACTAAGATACACATTTTAAATGAGTGAAAATGACTGAACTGATTGGGGAAAAATAAACAGTTTACATGTAGCCAGTCTCCCACAGACACTTACCTGACAACACCTGCAGGAAGATACAAGCAAAGACGATGCACGCCTTCACCCCATCCATCATGGATGTTCAGGTCTGTGAAGACAATAAAAATAATAATAATAATAATAATAATAATAATAATAATAATAATAATAATAATAATAATAATAATAATAATAATAATAATAATAATGTGAAAAACTAACGCACTCTAAATGAAATACAACACTTCCACCCAGTTTGTCACTGATTAACAATGGTTTGACTGGAACTTTTACTCTTACTGTAACTTTTCTGCAACTTCCCTGCAATGGCTTTAGAAGCAAAATCCTCTTATAAACGCGATGCGTCTGAATTTACTGCAGAAACACGCGTCTCGCTTTGCAGAGAGGAGCTGAGGCTGCAGGACTGCTGCGTGGGGGGAATCCACAGTGTGTTGGAGATGACGGAGAGGACGCACGCTGAACGTGGCTCCAGGTGTCGGCAGAGGGCGCCACAGGCCACATTTAGGGCCGCTGAGTTCCATCAGAGTCAGAGTTTAAAATTTGACAGATTTGCTTTCGTGACGTTTTTCTAAGTTAAAACTCAATATTCAGTTTTACACTTCGGAAAGTTTGTAACTTATTCTGTATCCGACGCTGTTCGTTGTTTGTTACATGTTTTCCTAAAAGCCTAATTTTTGGATTTTTCTGGAGAAATACTGCATGTATATGTGATTCATTTATGCATTTTGTCCCGTCTCTGTGCAGAAATACTGTTTCTATAGATTTGTTTATGCGCATTAGTTAAGAAAAAAGAGCAATGAAAACACTTGTCTCTGCTTGACGGTCTGGATTCAGGTTTTCATTGGGGCCACTTGGTTCAAGAGCCGCTTTTGGTTTTAATGAGCCTCAACTCTCCCTCAGTGACTTTCCATCCGAATCAGCTCTGCTTGTTTAATCACTATTTAACTTTTTTCCCCCCCTCTTGGAGTTCTTATTTCGTTTATTCGTGGACAGTCAGTGTCCCCAACCAGCAAAAGCCTCTCTGGCTCCTCTCTCTGTTTCCTGTGGTTGTCCGCTCTGGCTCAGCCGAAACAGTCTAAATAATCCATTGGCAACCCTTAACTTTCTTAACTCTATAATTAGCGCACCCACTCTGCACAAAAAGACATATTTGCGTGGGAAATGACTTGACAAAATGCCTAATGCGTTTTGACGTGTTTGCGCACACGCCTTGTCTCCAGACTTTTCAGTGATGGATCTTTTTTGGCATTTTGATGATATTCAAGTCACTTTGCGCAGAAAAAAAAAGAGTAAGAAGTTGCAGCCAAGCTCCTCTTCCATGCCACCCTCTTCCTCATCAAGCCAGCCAGAAAATGTGCAGATATACAAAATGCATCTTCTGCTGGGCTGGAATACATTTGTGCAACAGCTGATCTATCAGTGATGCCAGTTTAACTGGATCATCTCAACTTTCAGAGGGTCAAGAAGCGTCAGAAGGAAACTTTTATGTGGCATTTTCTTGCATGCAATAATGCATTTGAAAGAAAAAACTTTAGATTTGCTCTTCTTTTATATAAATGTTTGAGAAATTTTGATACAAGCAAAAATCCTCTGCAAAAACCCCTCCTGGTGACACAGCAGGGTCAGTAAAAGAAAAATGCGTCGTGGCTCCAAACCCTCAGCTCTTCTTTCCTTTCTCCTGGGCCAAGTCCACTGGACTTCTGAGTTTCCCCCCCAATCCGCTCCAATATTGCACACCTCCAGTGTAGATTTTCCATTTGAATCTCCCCACATTCCTCCAGACGAGGAAACAATGCGATGCACAAATTCCAATGTGTTTCCCATTAGATGCCGAGCAGCATCCCACAATGGGGCTTTCAGTCTTCGAGGTGACACCTCCAGCTGTGAGGCCGAAATCGAGCGCTTCTATCCAGCAGAGTCAGCTCCATCTCTCCGCTCGGCGTCCAGGGGTGAGACCATATGGCGCGAGAACAAGCTCAGCTCCAGACATTTTCCAATGCAGTGATCTGTTGCAGGAGTTGTGCGCAACTTGTAGAGCGGCAGAATGTCTCGTTTTTACTGAATGAGAGCCACAACGCAACTTTTTTTTACAGCTTTATGCCGTAAAACCAAAACAGATCATAATCCAATTAGAGCTCAATCTAATTAAGACTGCATCCAAATCATGCCCACAGAACTATTCATCAACATAAATCCCATCCTTTTGGTTAAATGAATAAAATAAACCACACCTTGGGGGGAAAAAAAATATATAAAAAAAAATCAACTCGACCACTGAATTACCTTTTAACTAATCCCCTCTTTGTATTCCTTTCTGGTAAGTATATCCACAATGAATTGGGGTTTCCAAACGGCGCAGCGAGGGTCCTTTGCAGCGGTTATAATCCTGAGAAATCCTGCGCTGTGAGAGCATATGTGCGACCTTCTGTCCGCATCCACGACCGCCTTCACAACTGCGCTCCAGCTACGACGACCTGTAACTGATTCAATGTTACAGTCCACCCCCTTCAACCCCTATCCGAGGAAAAAAAAAAAAAAAAGTAATCATCTGGCTCAAAGTAAATAACTCTCAGGAAACGACAACCCCCATCCCTCCCTCTCCAGCGCTGGACCCCTTTTTCCAAGTTGGAGTCTTTTAGGGGGACATTCTGTCGAGAATAGTGGCTGAAATTAGAGAACAGCGTGAGATTGTTGTGGTTTTTGTTTTTTGTTTTTTTGTTATTGTTTGTTTCTTTGTTTTATTTTTGGGTAAGAGAATACAGGATTCAAATAGCATCTTAATTTGTCAAAACGTTGACATTTGTTCAGTTTTAATGCAGCAGTCCGTAACAACACACCCCATAAAGCTGTTTAATCAGTCTAAAGCAAAGAAACACACTTGTGTTGCTTTTTGCAGCGCGCGCTGCAGCGTAGTTGTGAATGGACACAGAAGTGCAAAAGCGATGCTCTGAACTCATAGAGGGCGCTCCAACACCACCATATCACCTCTCTACCACGCTCACACACACATATCCCCCCCCCCCCCCCCCCCCCCCCCCCCCCCCCAGTTTCATTCAGAGATAGTACATTATCAGGACAGCGCCTTTCTTCTTGCACCCCTGCGCACATGCGTCAGCTGGTAACCGAGTCCTATAAGCACAGACATTTCTTTCTTTTTCCTTTCCTTTCATTTCATTGGGTTTTTTTTTTTTTTACCCAAACCCCCTTTTACCCCGGGGCTCCCCTAACGGGCAGCAGAGGAATAATGGGGCCCTGTGAATCACCTAGGCTATCTGTGAGCACAGAATAGGAGTATCAGACCGGAGTTTTCTGTGTGGAGCAGGGCCCCGGGGCTGATGCCGCAACCTTCCCCCTTATTCCTCACTCAGTGCAGCCGCTTGCGCAATTACTTCCACATGTTAGAGAAAAGAACAGTGTCCTTGTTCTCCAAACAAAGGATCTCCACTTTGGAAGACGAGGCTTACCTCAAAGCGTACTGAGGCTCTCGCTTTAGAGGGATTGTCTAACAATTACATCCAGGTAAAGTGTTCTTGAAAAACTCTAAACCAGCCGATATGCTGCTGATATCGCTGCTACTGTTTAGAGGAATCTTATCATAAAGACAAACAAGCATCAGCTATAACTTAAATAAGTAACTTAAGTCCTTTTTGACATGAACACCTAGCAGCCTTATTCATCACAAAACTCCTGTAATGAGAACGGGCTCATATCAGACGAGCATATATCCCCTTTATGTTGAGACACAACATTATAGTTTCCTTGATGAAGTTCAGGAGCTCCTGCTCAACAGCAAAGACCTAAACTGTCCTGCTTCACTCAGCTTGTCTCTGCATGAACTACCCTATCTGTCCGCTAGGGGGCTTTGCAGCAATGCAAACCTGCATTTAAACAAATAATAAACCTTAAAGCTTCGAGAAATAGTAATAAAGTTTTTTTTTAATATAGCAATATTTAAATTTTCCCATTACAGACGTTTTGCCCTCCAAAAGACCAGCGTCTTATCTTTTAAAGCCAGGCCTTAAATGTGGAGCTGCTGCAATAAGTAGCGTATAAAATCTACAGCTGCTGATCTGTTTTTCAGAATCAAACGTGTTTTATCCAACCTGGTATCTGCTAATATATTTAATAATCATTACACGATTCTAATAAGTTCAACCTACTGATCACTATCCTTTATGCATTAACTGCTGGGGTCATGTTGGCGCGTTTGTGGGCGAGTCTTCAGACTGAAGGTGGCCCGTGGGCGGCGGTCCCCGTGGGAGCTGTCCAGCGTGCTGAAATCTGTCTGACCCACTGAGGATGGGGCGTCTATCTATCTATCTATCTATCTATCTATCTATCTATCTATCTGAGTGGTTCTTCTAAATCAAAACAAAATATAAAAAGCAATGTGAGCTTTAAAATGAAAGAAAATATTCATTTTTCTGTTTCACGAACTCCTGTTTTTGACTTAAAAAAGATTTTGTTTATTCAAAGAAAGAAGATGACTTTTGCTTTTCAGAGTTCACCATTATAACAAATAATGTTGCACAGTGACGTCACAATAAAAAGCCTTTTTATTTAGATCCTAAAAATATTACTTTTTAGTATTACAGAAACGTTACTAGGCTAATACTACAACTACTACCACCACCACTAATAATAATAATAATAATAATAATAATAATAATAATAATAATAAAAATAATAATAATAATAATAATAATAATAAATGTCCTCCTTGCTAAATGGACATTTAAACGGGGGTGTGGAGCGCAGTGATTCACTGATAAAGTGGATGTTTTGTGGGGGAAAGGAGAGACAGCTCTGTTCCCCCCTCTTCCTCTCGGGCACTTCAGTTTCTTCCAGCCTCTGTCTCTCCGCATGAGACAGCAGCTGCAACCAGCTGAAAAGGCTCTTATTAATTGTCTTTTGTCATGCGTAATTGCTACGTTTTCAATGGTGGCCTGACGTCTTTGGAGCTCTCTTTCTCTGTGCAAATACAGGTAAAGTCCAGTTTGCTGCCGCAATTAAACTTCACTGTTTTCTACGACTTGCACATTTCTTTACAACCATGCAAATGCAAGTCAGTGATTGGAGGAGGACGCAGTTTCCTCCTGGACATGTACACCTGTCCTCTGAGCTTGGGTTCGGGAGCTTTACCGTTCGGGGTCACGTGGGTCTGAAAGGGGGCCTCTCCCTCTCTCTTAAAACTGGAGTTTATTGTTATTGACTCTAAATGCTGCACTGGTCCTTCACACCTGCAAGGGAACTCTAATTTGATTAATAAGAACTTCAATATATATTCATTAGATGGTTTTTCCCCAATAATATATAATCAGCAGCGGGATGTGAAAGGGGGACCATTTATTCCTGCTCTGAATGGGCCTGCGTGGGACCAAAACTTCACCTGCTTCCCCTCTCAATTAGCAATGTATCCCAAACTCTGACAGAAACGAGTTAAATTAGGCGTCAGCTAATTTCCAGTGGCTCCTCCCACCTAATCTCTTTTCCATTTCAGCATGCCCCCTTTAATTCACCATAAGTTGAAAGGTTCAAATAGACCCTAATGAAACAGTGACTAAATCGTTCTCTGTAGCTCGGAGGAACCCTGTAGCTGTCCCTCAAAGCTCTCTGAGCACACAGCCGTCGGGGGTCCCCGGCTAAAAGCGAGTCCCAAGGCAGGACAATCTGACCTGTCAAAGCCTTTGCCCACTTCTATATATCCTCGTTCTGTGGTTTCAGCCAAAAGCAGCATAATCAACTAACGTGGGACCGAAAGCGCAATTAAACTCGCTTTGGGCGACTAAAATCTTTTGAAAAGCGAACATTAATGGACGATTGGCTGCTCCCCGGGGGCGTCATCGGGCGCCCTTTTGTGGCACAATCTAAGGGACAAAATTACAGCTACATTTTCGTAAAGCTCGTCCGTTTTGCATCAAATTGGCAGCCCCGCATAAACTGGGTTCTGTGTGACATTTCTATTAAAGTGCGCACATTGTGAACTTTGAGGAACACCAGCTGGTAATGAGCGCTTAATAAGAAAGGCTGTCACGAGAGAAAACTCTGAACGCGCGCGCTGGATATGATGACGAGAGTCTCCATTTGGTGCCTTAAAATGTCCTCATTTCACATGTTACTTCAATAAGATTCATGGGAAGTTTCTTTTTCAAAATATATGAAGTTATTGGTGTCATTTAGCTTGAGTGAATCTTCTTGAAATAACACAAAAAGTACCTTTAAATCCTACAATATCCCTGCAAGTAAAACTGCTTCCTGTAATTAAATATTACATAATAATAGTAATAATAATAATAAAAATAAAACAAAATAAATAATAATAATAATAATAATAATAATAATAGTAATAATAATAATAATAATAATAATAATAATAATAATACTATTGAGTCAAAACATGTCAACACTGAGAAATTGTTTATTACAATAAATACAGATATACATTGTTTACAAATTGCTGCGTGCAGGTTCTGTGTCTTTAGCTTAGACCTATAGTATTCCTAAGGGCTTTCTTTTCTTTTTTCTTTTCTTTTCTTTTCTTTTCTTTTCATTTCTTACACCACACAGCTTCCCTGACTGCGTTGACATATCTGGCAACTTCTGTCAACATTTATGGATAATTGACAAAATGAGATATTAAGGTGAGAATTTTAAGAACCACAAGCATCAGTCTTTTACACAGATAATCTTTTACACAGGTAAGGTCCCAAATACTTCACAAACATGTAACCAGATGGATCATATTTTAAGCAGACGTAACTGAACACTGACATCACTTCTTGGATTTTATGCAGGGGGCTTCTTACAGGCTCAGGGTGCGCCATGAGCCCTGACTGCAGCATGCAGGGCAGAGTAAGTGCCAGCAGCGGAACTCCGGGGGATTTGAGTTTTTTCTCACATGGGTAACACTTCTTTCTCTTCCGACGCAGAGGCTGGAGATAAAGACTCTTCATCCTCTGATCTGGAGTAGTCCGTGTGAGCGGATGCGCACTTGCAACCGCTGTGCGCGCCACTCCTTTGAGTGGCCTTGCCCTCCTTCTTGTGCTTCACTCTGCGGTTTTGAAACCAGATCTTCACCTGCTTCTCTGACAGGTTCAGATACGTGGCGATTTCGATTCTTCTGAGTCTAGAAAGATACATGTTGGTGGAAAACTCCCTTTCCAGTTCCAGGAGTTGCGTGCTCGTGAAAGCTGTGCGCATCCTCTTGCCATTCTGGATGTGGGTGTTTTCTGAAGTGCCTGTTGGAGGAAATAAACATTTTGGTATCAGGTGCTTAGTTGTCTTGTATCTGTGCGTAAAAACTGTATTTTATCGCGCGCAAAGTTTCGTGCGTAAAAGTGGAGACATGGCATAAATCTAACAGGAACTGGATGACGCGGATTCAAACAGGTGCTGGACTGTCGTTCTAGTTATGAGTTGAGGCTAAAGCAGACAGGTGCTTACCAAGAGAAAGGCAGTGGTATCTCCTGGGATCTGTCACGCTGAAGGTGGGTGTGCAGACAGGTGTGTGTCCTGGGTGCGCGAGCGTTGCAGACTGCTGCTGTGCTAACCTGTGACAGTACTGCGCCTCCGTGCCTGGAAACTGACTTTTCAGCATGGGAATGCCGCTGCGGGAAGAGTGAATGTGAGACGTGACGCACAGCGGACAAACGCAGAAAGTCCCATTTTTCCTGGAGGGACACACTGGAGCGCTGACCGTCATCACGCCAGGAGAGTGCATGCTGATGGGAATAAGAAAGTCTTGTCCTGGGTGTTCAGCCGGTCCAGGTCGCACCGTATCCTTGATTATTAAAGAATCGACGTAGAAAGACCTCGACATGACTGCGCCGCTGATCAGTGGTCGCTCCGTACGCAAGATGATGGCTGTTTCTCATCTGAACCCCTCGGGATTTCCAAAGGTGCTTATGTCTGATGTTTCAACAAAAGGGACCCAGAAGAGGGTTGGCCCTGCAGCGTCACCCACGTGCGCACCCGGCTCCAAGAGTTTATACTGTCAGTGACCCAAACCACGTGATATTTCGGAGTCTCTCCAATCCGCACAGATTTACCCCTTTAAATCTAACAACTTTCATTGAGAAAAGTCTTGAAAATGAACTTTTAAAGACATCTTTACACTTGTCGGTACGAGTGCTTATTTTGGAGAAGGTTTTTTTTTTTTTAAATCGTGGACTGGTGCTTCAGCACACTCGCTCTGATCATCAATAGCTCATTAAAACTAAGGCCAAGTTTAGATTTTCTAGACATTACTCACCAGTCCAAATGATTATATTTGTCAAAAAACATTTGGAATTATTTTATGTTAGACCCACAAAATTGTAGAAATACTAAATCCACATAAACGCAAAGAAATTATGAAAAAACATGAACA
Organism: Telmatherina bonti; assembly: GCF_933228915.1. NCBI lineage: Eukaryota > Metazoa > Chordata > Actinopteri > Atheriniformes > Telmatherinidae > Telmatherina > Telmatherina bonti. The sequence continues at coordinate 30,834,429 of NC_136626.1, forward strand.
ATGTCACAAATTAAAACTGAAATCAGGTAGAATGTTCCCTGTCACTCCTGCGTAACAAACCTGCCATATAAAGAAAAGCCAAATAACGGACTCTATCCAGACCTACTTTTCTTTTTTTAACAATCCATACATTTTTCACTAAATGCGACTTATGGAATTTTTCGCGCATAAGCACTAATTGCTAAGCAGCACTAATCATACTCTGAATCCGGTTGGTCCAGGTTTCACTAGCAGCAATTAAAGAATTATGAACCGATGTGGAGTCTGGGCTGCGGTTATTTGACGGCGATTAGGATTCAATTAGAAAGTGTTTATAATGGCGGGTCTGTGCGGGGGTAAACAGGCAGCTATTTCAGAAATGCGTTAATCCCTCGTCTTGTGACGATAATTAGCGAGGTTGATCCCCGGGCGGGTCACCGGCAGCTCTTAGCTTCTGCTTTCATCTGCCAAATAACGCCTCAGACCTTCAGAGGGGAGCCGTCAGTAGGTTTATGGCACAGGCGCTGCACATCCAAAACCAAATGCTTCACTTCTCACCTCACCAAAGCAAACAAACAGAAAGGAAGAAGTGCGCAAATTCAGGTGGAATAATCCAGCCAGGATCACGTCTTTGGAAAAGCAGGCTATTGTTTGCATTTGACTCATTTTTTTTCTGTAAGATCAAGCCTCATTATGGAGCAAAACACACATGATTAAAGCAAGCAAGCACTTATTGAGCTGTGGCTTTAAAATGCACCCATTGAAAGAATTAGAAAGTCTTTAAAATCCAACCATCCCAGAGATAAAACAGGCATGTCTGTCACGCACGCTGTAATTGCTTTAATAAAGTGAATTCAGCGTTTGACAGGGAAGATGCACAGTTGTTATGATACAGATCTGAGCAGTCTTAAACCTCAGAGGAAGCGAAGAGGCGGGGGGGGGCAAGCTAACCAAGCGGAATGATGCGTGGCGCACGCCCTCATCACACCATGCGAGGTCTAATATTATTTTTCTATAATTCTGCACGATAAAATTTCATTGTCTATTAAGTAATCCCACAAATGAGATCCTTTATGAGGCTATAATGAGGCCTAATTGTCAGGACTAGTGGAGCCACGTGGAAGGATTTAGGAAGCATTAAGCCGTCGGGTACTGAGCACGGACTGTTACCTAGCCATTACTTTCATAATTCAAGGAGAAAATTAGCCCATTTAAGGGAGAAATCCTTTGATTCCCTTTATTCTGCTCGGGGTGACAGGGCTGCAATCTTTTTGTCCGCTTTGGTTAAGAAGCCGGTGCAACAAATAGGACTGGTGCAAAGCACCGTTTGTTTAAAGGTGCAATAATTTAAAAAAAAAGTCAGAAATGTATAAACTTCATGGGCCCCTCCTCTCAGATGCCTGGTCTTTCTTTTCAGTGTTGTGCTCCCTTAACTTTGGAGAGCTGCAGCTTCCCTCCACTTTGTTCTTTTCAGATCCTCCTGATGGGCAATTAATCACGTTTCACAACGTTGGAGATAGTTCCTGAATGGGCAACATTTCCACAAAGTTTATCATATCTTTCAGAGGATATTTATTCTCTGTGAGCATATTTTTGTTTTAATAAGAGAGTGTATGGAAAGAAAAGTTCTGTGTGTGTGTGTGTGTGTTCAGTCCAACTCTAAACACACACTAAGTTGTTGAAGTGCACTGTTGAAGTTCCCCATTCACTTGGCATCCCATGCTATATTATACCGTGAAGAAGTCCATTAATGTTTTGTTGAACAAGCGTCATTAACTTGTTTCAACGCCTTTTTACAAACTTTGCATTGTTGCGAAGGGCCAGTCTGCGGCCCATCTTGGCCACTACAGTGGTTGATTTGCTCCTTTATTTGTTTCCAGGCAACAGATACTGAATACCAAAACTCAAAGGAAACACTCTGGTCGTCCATATAGATCTCAGTGGCTGTGGGGGGAAATGAACAATGATCCCGCGGTCAACATAATGTCACGCAATGACTTTTCATTAGCAATGATCTGGTTGATGAGAACAGCAGCTGCAGTGGCTTCTTTCCATCTCATGGTTTTCAGAGAAAAGAGAAGCAGGAGAGTGAAAGGGGCTTGCCAGTGAATGGTGTCCTGCAGGAGTCAGGAGGCTCCTGGTGTCCATGAATGTGGAATCTAATTTATATCTCAATGAATAATTAGGTTTCTATGCAAAATTGAGTTGGAAATAATTACAAGTTAAAATACCATGACAGCTTAGCCAGAAAAACAAAGGGAAGCAGCACCTTTTAATGTCTCTCACTGGGAGTTTTTCAGCTTCTTCATTTCATTACTCAAAAGCAAAAAAAAAAAAAAAAAAAAAAAAAAAAGCGTTTCAGTTGTGGAGCAAAAAGGAAACAAACAGCTTGTTATTACTGTATCACGGCTTCGTCGTGTTGCAGCTCTATATCTGCAAACTGTTCCACTGATTGGGCAGAGACATCATCATTAAGGAGCCCGGCCCTCAGCCCTATAGAAAAGTAAAGTGACAGCTTCAGTGTAAGAGGAGGCTGACGAACAAAAACAGGCGAGGGCCTCGTTGATGGCCTATAGAGATGTCCTGCACCAGGCTCCCCTCTAATTAGAGAGACGCTTCTCAGTCTCACAGAGCCGCTCAGACCAGACACTCCAGACTGAAGTGTGCCCCTGCGCCAACAAGAGTCTGGATGTCCACGAACAACGCAGCATGTGTACGAGGCTGTGCTTCACGGTACACACAATCAAGGAGTTGCGTAAATTAGATAAGCACTGACTGATAGTGACGCCAATCACGCTTAAGTTCCCAGAAAAATGTCTTTATTAAAGCTTATTGTTGGAGCGCCGATGTGTCCCTCTGCCTCCTCTCTTGTTTCCAAAAGACTGAGCAAATGCCATTAGAGAGAAAGAACAGAACAGCCCTTATTTCAATCTTCTCTTGCTTGAATTGTCAAATAGTCCTGAATTTCAGTCCTTCTTGTAATAAGAAGCTATCCAATTGTTGGTCACTTTGAAGTACATCTCCACAGTGGAGGAGTTGGGAAGGATCAGCTGGAAGGACTCATTACTGCTCCTCACTGGTCTTCAGGAAAATCAGACGCTGTTTTGTTTTTGTTAATGACTGGCCTTTTAATAAAATTATTGGGGTCGAGTGATGCCTTTAAAATAAGTCAGGAAACACTCGTCTCCACAGAAAAAATGACCACACTCCCTATGCTAGATTATGACGACATCTTCTACAAAATGGCTCCCGATGTGCCTGAATGCGCCCTACCACTCATCCATTCCCTTTGCCACTGGTGCACCATATTCCACTCATCATTTGGTATGGTTACATGATGTTTTTTAATTTGGAATTAATGATTCAGAATTAAATCATTCATAATTAATATATTCTCCTAAGAGTTTACATGAAAATAATAATTCCAAATGAACCTTGACATGAAGCACGTCCTCATTTAATTCCTCTTCAGAGCGGCGGGTTGGGAAGGGTTCTGATTGGACAGAGGGTGAAGTGACGTATGACGTATACCGGAAATAAACAAAGTTGGCTCCCTGCTTCTCGTTTTTTCAATCGTAACTTGTAAAAACTACATAAGTACCAGTTTTACCGCGATTTTTATTATAATTTTGAAGTAGCAGCTCAACACGAGCATACTACTTCACTTTCTGCAGCAACTTAGAAGAAGAAGAAAGATAGACCACCGAACACGGGAGGCAAAACAACGCGCGTCATCGGGACAGGACAAGGTAATGAGCATGCGCAGAACGACCGGAATTAATTTAGAGCGGAATTCAAGTTTACATGACAGAGGAATTAAATAGTTTGGAATTAAAATGCGAATAAAACCAGCCACTTACATCGGAGTTAAGTTTGCTTCCGAATAGAAATTTGCAATAGGAATTAAATGTTTACATGGTTGTTTTTCTTCAGTTTAAAGCAGAATTAACTTTTATTCAGAATTAAAGAGGAATTAAAATTCCCATGTAAACACACAGATTGTAATCTGTAAAAATTAATAGGCTGACCCTGCCTCCACACCAGGCGTCTTCATCTCTGGCTCCTGTTCATCTTCACAACACGCCCCAATACCTCTCCACACTTTTGCATCTCTCCCGAAGCAACGATCATCTGAGATCCAACGTCTTCATCACTCTGTCTGTTCTGAAAGCCCGTACTGTCTCAGGTCAGAATTCCTTCTGCGTTGCTGCAGCAAAGGATTAGAACTCGCTCCCAAACTCCTTCAAACCTCCAGCTCTCCCATCTATAACCATCTCCCATTTTAGTGCTTATTTAAATGGTTTTTCTAAAGTGGTTTCATAATCTCTTTACTTTAGGTTGTGAGACTTTGTTTGCCTGGATTGTTTTACCTGTTTTTCTCCGGCCTTGTTTGATCCTGTTTTGTTTTGTGTGTTTATCTTTGTTTAAATCTCCGGGCCCTCTTGCCAGGTCATCGCTGTTAATGAGAAGTTGTTCTCAACTGATTTTATACCGAAATAAAGGTGTGTTTTTTAAAAAAAGAAATCAGAATGGATCTTGCTAAAAAAAAAAAAAAAAAAAAAAAAAAAAAAAAAAAAAAAGGCAGTGCATTTGAAGCCAATCAGCCTTCCTCCTCCTCCACCTCCTCCTTTGAGCTCCAACCAAACCTGAAATGTTCTCACCCCTCCTCTGCCCACATCAGAGTCTGTCTGACTTCCAGTGAAACCTGAATTAGGAAATGCCTGAAAGAGTGAATGACAGGAGTCCCTCCGCCCGGTCTCTCCCCTCAGTTTAAAGGAGGTGATATTGTAGCCTCTTTTTCTCCCCCCTGAAAGGGGAAATCTCTGGGATTGAGCTTGTGTGCTGGAGCGGAAGCAGACTGGAATGTGTGTCCGGACTGCGTCTTTTGTCGCCGGCAGGATCATGAATAGACGCAGGCTGCAATCCCTCTGCTCTCCGTTTATCAGACTGCCAAGAAGCAAACAAACCAGAAGTGTCTCATCTGCGTCTTATCTGCACCTTGACACACCTGTCAGTCATTTTCATGCATGACAGATTAGATGCTTGGAATGTTCCAGTTCCAGCATTTACTAGGTGACATCTGGTCCAGCTGTTTAACTCACATATCAATGAAGCGACTGATTGATCGATCGAGTTAACAGAAAAAATTTAGACTTTGAAGATATGTGAAATGTTCTCACACTTTTATTTTAAAGAGCCCCATGTCTGACTTGTTTCAGTGTGTGTGTGTGTGTGTGTTCTGCAGATTAGATATTGATTTGGAGAAGCATCATGTTGACTAGAGTCTGTCGTTACGCTAATTCCCAGCGTTGCCTGTTAGCTTCTCGCAGGCGGCCTGTCACTCCCATCTTTTCTCTGCATTTTAGGTCAGATAAGCAATCTTCACACAAACTTGTTTCTTTATTGCGATATTTTTCCACGCTTTTTCATCTGTTAAATGTACATTGAAAGACATGAAGAAGTTTATAGAAAGAGGATCGGTCAGGCTACATTCTGAGTCTGACTTGGTCTCATTGGGACAATGAAGACCACATCTATCTGACCCTCTGATCTCATCTTCATCATTGCTTCAGCTACTGGCATTTCACTATTCTTTTGTAGTTTATGGGATTCTTTTTGCATAAGTTATCAGATGCATATGTGTTGTTTTTTTAAAGCTTTGTACAGGTAGAGCCAGAGATTTACTGTGTTAATGTGGGGAGAAATGACCTGCTCTTATGTGAATCCTGAGATATACTGGGTTGTTTTTCCCTTTATTTGCTCAATATCACATTGGCAGAAGAGCAAATATTTATAACAGCCCTGAAACCATTTGCTTTGATGCATTTTGATTTTATTAAGTAAACAAATGCAAGTGGTGGTGGAAGTTATGCAAAAGTAAAATAGACTGAATGTTCAGATCATGAAGAGATCCATTCAGATCACATCTGCTCATCTTTCTCTAATGCTTTTTTTTTTTTTAATTGTTTTCATCAACCAGCTCAACTCAGACTGGCCTCACACAGTTTAATAAGTGAGAAACTAATGGAGTGTTTTAAGCCCAGAGGAGCTAGTTAGTTCCCAGTAGCGAATGCCACTGGTCGTTCTGAAAACTCACATGAGTTAAAATCTGATGGGCAGCAGAATCCGCTTTATTTACAAGACAATTCAAAAAGCTTTCCAGCATTGTGACAGAATGCAGAGGAAGCTTTAAAAATGCAGAAGATCTACAGTAAAGTTTAATTATGGCTGTAAATAAATTCATAAACAACAAAAAGTAAATAAATATTCTTTAAATGTTAAGTTGGTGGTGCAAGTCCCTTGATCCCAAAAACTGCTCCCCGGGCACTGGATCATCACTAAATCTAATGATGGGTGATATGGGAGAGGAAAAGCCTTGATGTTAGTCTTTTTTATTTTCATACTTTACACTGGTTGCATTATTTCTACAGAAAATCCAAAGCAAGTCAGTTAAAGTGTGCTGCTGATTGTCTGTGGATCAGAAAACACTTCGTTTATGCACATGTGGTGAGTGTCAGTTACACTTCAGTAGAGATGCATTACTTTTAGCAGGTTTTTTTTCAGCTGATTGAATTGCAGAGAACATAATTGTACTGAATGACATAGTATGAAATTGTAGTATTAGTGTCTGATGCTTACTTTCTTCTGATGTTTATTGTCCACAGCTTCCAGCTCCTCTAAAAATAAAATAAAATAAAATAAAATGAAATGAAATAACGCCCTACGATGGACCAGCGAGCTGTCCAGGGTGTACCTTGTCTTTTGCCCATAGACTGCTGGGATAGGCTCCAGCTTCCCCGCAACCCTTCATTGGATTAAGCGGTTAGGGTAATGAATGAATAAAATAAAATAAAATAATGAAATGAAATTACAGATTTACCTCAAGTATCTGATGATAGGTGGTGACTTCCAGGAATTTTATGTAATGCAAATGAAGGGATTCCTTCCAGTTCGATGAGAACTAAAACCTCTAAATGTCATTAAAACATTGCAACTATAACTATCATCCATGTACTTCAGTCTGATCTGTTCCAGGTTCTGTTCAAGATCTCAATGAAAGCCTAGTTTTCCTCATTGATTGGTGGAAACAATGAAGAAATCATTATTTGAAATGTCCAAAACTTACTATTCAAATATTGTTTATCTATTTCTCAAGAATCAAAGTCATTTTATCCAAATTCAGTAAGTTTTTGCTTTATTTTGTTTGCATTTCTGTCTGTGGTGGGCTTCCTTTTAAGTGCATCTAGACAGCTGAGGTCAGGGCCAAGAGCTCCTGTCTGCACCGTCCCAGCTCTGTGCAGGCCAGATAAATAGCCAGTGTTTGCGAGCTGTCTGAGCTTTTTGTGTTTGCATAGAGTCAGAACTTTGTATGTGGTCGAGGGGGAGTTTGGGGCAGCAAAAACAAGATTTGTATGCAGACTGCACCACGCAGCCACCCCCTCCTCCCCTCAGTCCACTCTATACCCTCTCACCTGCCTGCTGCAGTAAATCATAGAGCTATCAAGTGAAGCGTGTTGATGGGCCTGCACGTGCGAGGGCTTTGCTGCACCTGCCGGGTCTGTGTGTCCGCGTGCACGCGGGTAATAAAGAACTAACTAAAGTTCTTTGAAAGTGTTTAACATGTTTCTTTTTACATCTCTGCCCTCGAGCCTTTGTGCACCCTTCTTCCAGGTCTGTGATAAGAGACTTTTGGATATCAGCTGGTTTGTGCCTGCCTGTGTGTGCGTATGCATGTGTGTGTGCATGTAGCCCTGTGTGTAAGTAGTCGTGATTGAAATGGAGGTAGCTTGGTGTCAAACAGGAGGTCTGCAGATGCCTGTCCGGCTGAGAGCTGCAAGGTCCCTCCTTTTGACAGAGTATCCATTCAAAGTCAATGAGCTGGGTCAAAGCCTGCACGTCGGGCTGCAGCTCAGCCTAGCACTGGGGCGGTCCAAGAGGTCAGCCTTATTCACATGGCGCTGTCATGCAAATGAACCCACCCACGCTTAAACAACTCTTGGAATTTTTATGTCTGCTCTTTGGCCTTTTTTTTCCTCAATTTCTCCTTTTTCCTCCTACTTTCCTCACTCTCTCTCTCCCACTTCTCCTCGGCAAAGCTCTCTCCCCCGTATTCACAAAGTCATTGACGAGACATTCAAAGCTTTTTAAATTGGCCAGCTTCATTGTGCAAGCACTAAAGTAGCAGAGTGTGTGTGTGTGTGTGTGTGGAGGGGGGGGGATAGAGAGAGGTAGTGTGTAAAGAGGAGCGGGTCTAAATATACTCCGGTTTGAAAGTAGTTAGATCATGTTCTTTTCATGGTCCGATTACAATCAAATCGATCCTCCCGCCCCTCCTGACACTCCAAGGCTTGAAGAGGAGCGACCAAACAAAGATTTCCTGGCTTAGACGCGGAGAATGAATGACCAAACCTGAATACTAAACACACTCTTAAAAGTGTCATTCTGAAGAACAACAATAACACGAGCGAGTAAATTTGCTTTTAGTGTGAGAGAGATGTTTGTGTGGATGAAGACAAAGTTATCTCTGCAGGGATGACACTGTTGGAGCATCTTTAGACGAGACCTGATCTACATATAAATCAGGAAAACACATCAAATTCAGCAGATTTTCTCTAAATCTCTTCGCCTCATGGGAACAGAGTAGATTTGAGGAAAATCTTCTTCATCAGAAATGACTGATTTGTTTTTTCACATGGAAAGTAGAGAGAAGTGTGTTGGGGTTGGAGTGCTGCCGTTTGGCCTGAGGTGTGCAGGGATGGAGACGCTGAACGCTCCTCCAGAGAGGCGCTGAGGGAGGGTGAGGGGAGACCATCGCTGCACCTGCAGCTGTGAAAATCCGTTTTTTATGGAAGTGCTGCGATTAGTTTAGTTGTTTTATGTTTCTGAAGGACACAACAGGTCTAAGACAAACACCTTTGTAGGTTTTGGACTTTTTTGTTGCTATTAAATGCAATAAAATGTAAAAAAAAAAAAAAAAAAAAAAAAAAAAAAAAAAAAAAAACAACTTTTAGCATAAAAGAAAAAAACAACTTAAATAACAGGTTAGCTTTTTTTTTTTTAATTCTGTGATTTTAAATTATTTTTAGTGATGTCCTTAATTTAATTTTTTTATTTTGTCTGAAAAAGTCCATGTTTGAGGGATAATTTATGTTTTTTGGACAGCAAAATGCTTGTTAAAATAATTTTATTTCAACTGACCAAAATCCCAAATTCTGACCTACAATCCCAACATGACAAGATATTTAACATGGTTGTTGTGAGGTCAGAGGATATGTGGCAGGATCACCTCTGATCAATATTTAAATGCAATTAGAAACTGAAGAAAATAAATAAATTCTGCAAAGGGAGTTTAAAGTAAGTTTAAGAGGGTCTCGGTCTGTTTCAAAGAGGTTTTAATTTACATTTAGTTGAACAGAAACAACTTTATAAATGATCTCTGCCATGGAGTGTATAAATATTAACATGACTCTCCATGTTTGATGACCTTTACATTGTCTGCGACTGTTACATTGTCTTCCCAGTTTTTATCGTCTCCAAAATATTCCAATGATTCCGTGTTACTCCAGAAGAAAGGAGGTGTTTGTTTTCTGCAACATTGTTTAGGTTCATTATTTATTGATTTGGTTATTTAGAATATTTGGTTTCTAAACATGTTTATGTTTACATGTTTTTATATATATATATATATATTTTAGTTCATTACTTTCAATACTTTCAAGTTATTCAAATATCTTTGGAACCCTTGGTACTCTTATGTTCCACTTAAAGCATTATAAAATCATAAATATTTATTATTTTCTACACATTATTTATTTCCTCCCTAAGGTTTTGTTTTCCTGTTACTGCTGCTGAATTCCCCACAACACGTCTGACCCACCGCTCTCTGACAACACGATGCAGCAGATTATTCACTTAGGTTAGGTTCAATGAAAGTATTATTATTATTAATATTATTATTATTATCATTATTATTATTATTATTATTATTATTATTATTTATAGATCCCTTTAATTTGCAATAAAAAGAAAAACTTCATAACAGTTAAATCAGTTTTCCTGATGAGATGAATCTTTGCAGGACTGTCGGGTCACGCTGCACTTGTTCAACTGCAGATGATGAAGATGAAGATTAAACTTTCTCAATATATCTGTCTTTCTTGGTTCTTTGAGATACAACAGTGGGATTTTGCAACATATTATATTTACAAACATTAAACTGATTCGTCAGCCAGAATGCCTTAATGGAAGATGCGGACTGGTTGTACTGGAAGTATCATAATAACTGTACATGTGAACTAGTTGTTTATGCTGCTGATCTCAGCAGGTTTTACAGCTTCAGAGACAGAAAGCCAGTTAGTTGCTTCTCCTCAACCTTCATACATCACCATATCATTTCTCACAGTGTTTTTGTGAGTCCCATCAGCTGAAACCAGCTCATCTAACCCCTAAAACAAGCAGCAGACTGTTTACTCTGCTGTCACCCTGGGAGCATGCCGTGTGTGCTGATGCTGCACCGAGCCAGAGGAGCTTTAACTGAAGACACCAAAGCTCTGGCTGAATTTGCTGTAAAAGGATGCAGAGAAGGTGCCGCGATGCAGCCATCAGGAGTAAACCGTTTTAATGTTTTCCTCCAACCGCAGTGGAGAGCTGGAACAAGTTGTGCTTCTGCCACAGCGCAGAAAAACATCAAGGCAACATAAACACCTTCAGCTCTCTCTCTTCCACCCCTCTCAGGATAGGTCTGATCTCACAGCGCAAAGCAGGACAAGTTGTTTGTGCTTCAACTCCAGCGAGAAGCCAAACAACTCAGTGGAGGTGGAGGGACCGAGGGGTGGGACCACCCTGCAGCTGCCCCTTCTCTTGCTCTCACAACCCGCCTCATCCCTTCATTCCCTCTCCTATTCATCCTGCAGCTGCAGTCTTGTGCCCCTCTCTCTCTCTCTCTCTCTCTCTCTCACTTCGTCATACAAAGTTTCTCTCTTTCTCCATTTGTCCCGGAGACACAAAGATGGATGGAGAAGCTCCTGGAATGGGCAGCACAATAGCTTGTGCCACAAGGTGAGCAGCCTCAGCTGCATACGGCCCAGTGCTGCCTTTTTTGTTTTTTTTTTTTTAAACTCCCTTTACCCGACTGGAGCATGAGTGTGTGAGAGAGTGAGGGGGGGGGGGGGGGGGGGGAGGTTCTGAGCGGCACAGTATGGCAACAGATGCTTTTGTTCGGCCAAAAGTCTGAAAAGGGGCCTTGGGTGGGGGGGCTTAGCAGTGTCAGAGCACAGAGTCATTTTTCTCTACTTTTTCTCTCGCTCTGCCTCTCTTTCTCTCCGGCTCCCTCTCCCCAGCTGAGCCTGCCGTGGCGACTGAGCAAGAGGAAATGTGAGGGCAACGGCGTGATGGAATACGTAAGTGGGGCGCGCGGTTTTGGCCTGTTTTGTGGGCGACTTCATTAAAGGGTCGTTTATCTGGCCTGTGATCCCATTGTGATGGGCCTTCTTTATCAGCCCCGGTGTGTCAGGGGGGCGTAATTGGCCGATTGGCCACGGTCTGCACATGCTGAGGTGATTTATAAAGCTGTGAATGGAGCTGACTCCTCTCAGGGCAGAGCTCCCTCTCCCTTATAGGAGACACTGCACTGCAGAATAACACTGACTAAATGCAGAAGAAATGTGAAAAGGATGAAACGTCCCCAAAGCTCTTTGTGTGAGTGTGAAATCAGAGGGTTGAATAAAAGGGCTCTGGAATCACTCTTTGCCTTGTCATCTATTTTTTTTTCTACCTTTATTTGACTTTGTTGTTTCACCTCTTAAGCCTCTTTCTCTTCTCTGCAATGCTCATCCGCCTTTTTCGTTCTCATTCCTTCTGTTTTTTCCTCCGAGTCATGGTCAGAGTGGAGCCATCTTTTTACCTTTTTACCTCAAATTTGTGAGGAAATGTGAAAAAAATGAGAGGTTTTTCAGTTTGGGGCTCACTTTTTCAGTTCAGACTTCACACTTCATGTGAAAATATAAGATAAATTTGGCAAACTGAGCAGCCATCATCCACAGATCATCTTGTTATTTCTGCACACAATGCTAACGTCAACATGTAGGTTTGTGGATGATAATACAAAAATGCAGATAATCCTGTTGGCGCTGGCCTGTGCTGTGTGAGGCTGGCGCTTAATGACCCCCTAATTAAAGCATGCTCTTCTCTCACTGGGCTGATCATGTCGTGGAGGTCAGAGGTTATTTACAGGGCTGCAGGTGGCCAGAGTTCCTGCTCCACGCTAATTGCTCCAATATGCACAAATTAATAAAACATGATCATTCCCAGCAATAAACACTGACAGCATATCTGCTTCCTGGAGGAATCAGTACAGGACGGTTAATCTGAATATTTTACAACTTTTTTTATTTATTTATTTATGTGATTTTATTTGTTTTAAGGTTTATTTGGGAGGAATTCTCCAGTGTTTTTCTGTCAGATCACACAGATAAGCAGGCCGTCTCTGAGACAAAGTCAATCCCTGAGTTCATTAAGTCAGCCCAACTGTTGATCTAAAGGCTAGACGACAGCGCTTAAATCCCTGACAAGTGTTTGTGGACATGTAGATAAGGTCTGCAAACATGCGACACCTTTAGGAAGATTCATTAGAAGACTTTTGTCTTAAATAGCTTAAATGTAGCCACTTCTAGGTATTAATTACTTAAAATACTGTTGATTTCCTGCAAATTGCTTCACATTTACCAGAAACATTTTCCATGTCCTCCTTTTTACAGTGATTCATTTAATACGTTCTGAAATGAAATCCTTTTAATTGCATCCAGATCTCTGCAGATAGCCGTTCGCAGGAGATTCTGTGAACTGAGGCGAAGTCTCGTTGGAGCTCCCGTCTGCAGGCGAGGAGGAGGGGCTTGAGTTGGGCTTAATGTAGCTGATTGTGTTCCCATGAAAAAAGGAACAGTTTCTCCTGTGTTAATTTTCAATTTTGTTGCTGTGTGTGTGCCCGGCCTTTGTGCTCACGTCGTCTTTCCCTCCCTAAAGGCCTCCACCACCCCTCTCCTTTTCTTTTCCCTTTCACTCCTCCTCTCGTCAGGCCGTCTAGATTATGTTGCTAAGGAGATTTTTCGTTTTCTTTTCTTGCTTTTTTCACTGTTTCCCATTGATTTGGTGTTAATGCGTTTTGAATGCCCCTTGGTGTGTGCCGAGCGCTGGGGGAGGAGGGTGCTTGGGGTCTTGCAGAGTGGAGGAATTTCAATCTGAAGCTGTGAGGGTGGGGGGGGTTCGTGTGAGTTAAGGCCCAAAGAGAGGCATTCAAGTGAGAGCTGAAGTGGTTTGCAGAGCTAAGGAACCTCTCTTCCAGCCAACCCCCCCCCCCCCCCCCCCCCCAACATTTCTCTCCCTTTACTTTTTCAGGGTCACCCCTTCTCAGGCAGCCCACAGGTGCACTGTCAATCTTTCCTTTTCATATCCAAAGCTAAACCCATGAGCAAAACAAACATATGAAACTGGAAGAAATGAGCTTGCAGAGAATGGTGAACTGCTGTTCAGTTCATGATATGAATGAAAGACTTTTTCTTTCTTCACAGTCAGAAAACACTTAGGGCTCATTCAAATCATTCTTAAAAGTGTTGTGTAGTAGCAGTTTGAGCCTTATCTAGCTGTAGATGTGGATGAGCTGTTTGTATTAAATGCAGAATGTCCAGTGCCATTAAGCCTTATTCTTGCTATTGATCAGGAGCCTCGTCGTACTGTAGAGCAGACTGAGGGGGGTGAAGGAGGGAGAGATGAATGTAGTGAGCTCTACTTCTTTCAGAAGTGTATAAAGTAGAAGTAAAAGTAAAAATAAAGTTGAAGTCCTACAATGTTTTCAGAATTTGCATCATGTTTTAAGCACTACCACAAAGCAGTAGCTGCTGCTGTAGAGGTTATTTGTGAGGGTTAATGAATCATAAACTTTACCTGATCAGGAAACCCTGATGGGGATTGTTTCTACAGTTGGTGGGTTTTAAATATGGTGTGTTTATATATGGAAACTCTTCCCTCACCCCCCCTTCCTATCTTCTCTTGAAAAGGCGGATGGCTATTCATCTCAAGCTCGAGTCCTCCACCAGAGTCCTGGGACTTTGATGGTCCTATACAGTACCTTATCTGTTCCTAGGACTGCGCTCTTTTGGATGGAGATGTCTGATGTTCCTCCAGGTCTCTGTTGGAGCCGCTTCTCCAGCGTGGGGGACATGGCCCCCAGTGCTCTGATGACTATGGATACCCCTGTTGCTTTCACCAACTAGACCTTCTGCAGTTCTTCCTTGAGGAGTTTCATATATATATATATATATATATATATATATATATATATATATATATATATATATATATATATATATATATATATATATATATATATATATATATATATATATATATATATATAAAAGCTGCAGCTGTTCTCTAAATGTGCTACATAAATAGGAATATATACATTTATTTACTTACACTTGAAGAAGCCTTTTACTGAATTCTGTTGTTTTCTCACTGCTGTGTAGAGGGTTTACAGATTTGTCTTCTCTGTTTAGCAGCTTGCACAGCGTTCCTCTCCGTCATCCCCTGCAGCTCCGGCATTATCCCCTGCACAGAACTAGTCTGCTTGTTTGGATTTTTCTGGTTTTCTTAAGTCGCCTACTCTGATGCTGCTACCTCAGCAGGTTGCACCTTTTAACTGCAGACTTGGAGAAGAAATGCAAGAACTTGGTATGAATGCCTCAACATCTTCAAGATGAAAAGTTTATTCTGTCTCTTCTTGTGGATGATCTCTGTGTTGCATTTTAAGTGTATTCTGTTGCCTCGATACACTCCAAGTTGTTTCCAGCCCTCTGCCACCGTCACCTCTTCTCCCAACACATTAGCAGTGTTTTGCTAACTTTCTGGAAGAAGAATGCCTGGAACACCTCACCAGGGAGGTCCAGGAGGCATCCTGACCACATACCACCTCAACTGGTTCCTCTTGATGCGGAGGAACAGCGGCTCTACTCTGTTCTACTCTGTTCCCCTCCCGGATGACCAAGCTCCTCACCCTATCTCTAAGGGTGAGCCCGGCCACCCTGCGGAGGAAACTCATTTCAGCCGCCTGGATACGAGATCTCGTTCTTTCGGTCACGACCCACAGCTCATGACCATAGGTGAGGGTAGGAACGTAGATCGACTGGTAAATCGAGAGCTTCGCCTTCTGGCTCAGCTCCTTCTTCACCATGACAGACTGGTGCTGAGTCCGCATTACTGCAGACGCCGCACCGATCCGTCTGTCGATCTCACGCTCCATCCTTCCCTCACTCGTGAACAAGACCCCGAGATATTTAAACTCCTCCACTTGAGGCAGGACCTGACTCCCGACAAGGAAAAGGGCAATCCACCCTATTCCGGCTGATACAATGATATAATTTAACACTATAATAAACATGTCTCTCCCAACCTTTTGTGTGTGTGTGTGTGTGTGTGTGTGTGTGTGTGTATTTTGTTGCCACCAAATTTCAGATTTGTATTTATTTTGTCCCCTCCCTGAGCCGTCACCTTATCGTGGTGGAGGGGTTTGTGCGTCCCGAAAATCCTAGCAGCTATGTTGTCGGGGGCTTTATGCCCCTGGTAGGGTCACCCATGGCAAACAGGTGTCTAGGGTAGGGACCAGACCAAGCACGGCTCATCGACCTCTACGATGACGACCAACCTGGGCATGAATGTTCCCTTGCCCGGACGCGGGTTACTGGGACCCCCCTCTGGAGCCAGGCCTGGAAGTGGGGTACGAGAGCGAGCGTCTGGTGGCCGGGCCTTCGCCCATGGGGCCCGGTCGGGCTCAGTCCGAAAGGGTTACATGGGCCCCACCTCCCGTGGGCTCACCATCTGTGGGAGGAGCCGTAGGGGTCGGGTGCAGTGTGAGCTGGGCGGCAGCAAGGGGCGGGGACCCTGGCGGTCCGATCCCCGGCTGCAGAAGCTGGCTCTAGGGACATGGAACGTCACCTCTCTGGTGGGGAAGGAGCCTGAGCTTGTGCGCGAGGTTGAGCGGTTCCGGCTAGATATAGTTGGACTCACCTCGACGCATGGCTTGGGCTCTGGAACCAGTACCCTCGAAAGGGGCTGGACTTTCTTCCACTCTGGAGTTGCTCATGGTGGGAGGCGCCGAGCAGGTGTGGGCATTCTCATCAGCCCCCAGCTTGGTGCCTGCACGTTGGGGTTTACCCCGGTGGATGAAAGGGTAGTTTCCCTCCGCCTCCGGGTGGGGGGATGGGTTCTGACTGTTGTCTGTGCTTATGCACCGAACAGCAGTTCAGAGTACCCACCCTTTCTGGAGTCCTTGGAGGGAGTGCTGGAGGGTGCTCCTTCTGGGGACTCCATTGTTCTGCTGGGGGACTTCAATGCTCACGTGGGCAATGACAGTGAGACCTGGAGGGGAGTGATTGGGAGGCATGGTCCCCCCGCCTCTGAACCCAAATGGTGTTTTGTTATTGGACTTCTGTGCTCGTCATGGATTGTCCATAACGAACAGCATGTTCCAACATAAGAGTGTCCATATGTACACCTGGCATCAGGATTCCCTGGGCCGCAGTTCGATGATCGATTTTGTAGTCGTATCGTCGGACCTGCGGCCACATGCCTTGGACAGTCGGGTGAAGAGGGGGGCGGAGCTGTCAACTGATCACCACCTGGTGGTGAGTTGGCTCAGATGGTGGGGGAGGAAGCCGGTCAGATCTAGCAGACCCAAACATGTTGTGAGTTTCTGCTGGGAACGTCTGGCTTAGTCCCCCGTCAGAGCGAGCTTCAACTCCCACCTTCAGCAGAGCTTCAACCATGTCCCGAGTGAGGTGGGGGACATTGAGTCCGAATGGGCTGTGTTCCGTGCCTCTATTGCTGAGGCGGCCGGCCGGAGCTGTGGCTGTAAGGTTGTTGGTTCCTGTCGTGGCGGTAATCCCAGGACTCGTTGGTGGACACCAACAGTGAGGGATGCCGTCAAGCTGAAGAAGGAGTCCTATCGGGCCTTCTTGGCCTGTGGGACTCTGGAGGCAGCTGATGGGTACCGGCGGGCTAAGCGGCATGCGGCTTCGACTGTTGCCGAGGCAAAAATTCGGGCATGGGAGGAGTTCGGCGAGGCCATGGAGAAAGACTTCCGGACGGCTTCGAGGAGATTCTGGTCCACCATCTGGCGGCTCAGGAGGGGGAAGCAGTGCTCCATCAATACTGTGTACAGTGGAGGTGGGGAGCTGCTGACCTCAACTCGGGACGTAGTGGGTCGGTGGAAGGAATACTTCGAAGACCTCCTCAATCCTACCAACACGTCTTCCGATGAGGAAGCAGAGCTGGCGGACTCAGGGGTGGACTCTCCTATCTCTGGGGCTGAAGTCGCTGAGGTGGTCAAAAAGCTCCTTGGCGGCAAGGCCCCGGGGGTGGATGAGATCCGCCCGGAGTTCCTTAAGGCTCTGGATGCTGTGGGGCTGTCCTGGCTGACACGCCTCTGCAGCATTGCGTGGACATCAGGGGCAGTACCGCTGGATTGGCAGACTGGGGTGGTGGTCCCCCTTTTTAAGAAGGGGGACCGGAGGGTGTGTTCCAATTACAGGGGAATCACACTCCTCAGCCTCCCTGGTAAGTTCTATTCAGGGGTCCTGGAGAGGAGGGTCCGCCGGATAGTCGAATCCCAGATTGAGGAGGAGCAGTGTGGTTTTCATCCTGGTCGCGGAACAGTGGATCAGCTCTATACCCTCTTTGGGGTCCTGGAGGGGGCATGGGAGTTTGCCCAACCAGTCTACATGTGTTTTGTGGACCTGGAGAAGGCATTCGACCGTGTCCCCCGGGGGCTCCTGTGGGGGGTACTCCGGGAGTATGGGGTACCGGACCCCCTTGTAAGGGCTGTCTGGTCCCTGTACGATAGGTGTCAGAGCTTGGTCCGCATTGCCGGTAGTAAGTCGGATTCGTTTCCGGTGAGGGTTGGACTCCGCCAAGGCTGCCCTTTATCACCGATTCTGTTCATAACTTATATGGACAGAATTTCTAGGCGCAGCCGAGGTGTTGAGGGGATCCGACTTGGTGGCCTCAGGATTGGGTCCCTGCTTTTTGCGGATGACGTGGTCCTGTTGGCTTCACCTGGTCGTGATCTCCAGCTCTTGCTTGAGCGATTCGCGGCCGAGTGTGAAGCGGCTGGGATGAGAATCAGCACCTCCAAATCTGAGACCATGGTCCTAAACCGGAATAGGGTGGATTGCCCTCTCCGGGTCGGGAGTGAGATCCTGCCTCAAGTGGAGGAGTTTAAATATCTCGGGGTCTTGTTCACGAGTGAGGGAAGGATGGAGCGCGAGATCGACAGACGGATCGGTGCGGCGTCTGCAGTAATGCAGGCTCTGCGCCGGTCTGTCGTGGTGAAGAAGGAGCTGAGCCAGAAGGCGAAGCTCTCGATTTACCAGTCGATCTACGTTCCTACCCTCACCTATGGTCATGAGCTGTGGGTCGTGACCGAAAGAACGAGATCTCGTATCCAGGCGGCTGAAATGGGTTTCCTCCGCAGGGTGGCCGGGCTCTCCCTTAGAGATAGGATGAGGAGCTCGGTCATCCGGGAGGGGCTCAGAGTAGAGCCGCTGCTCCTCCGCATCGAGAGGAACCAGTTGAGGTGGCTCGGGCATCTGGTCAGGATGCCTCCCGGACGCCTCCCTGTTGAGGTGTTCCAGGCACGTCCCTCTGGGAGGAGACCCCGGGGAAGACCCAGGACACGCTGGAGGGATTATATCTCTCGGCTGGCCTGGGAACGCCTGGGGATCCCCCCGCAGAGTTGGCAAATGTGGCTGGGGAGAGGGAAGTCTGGGCTTCCCTGCTTAGGCTGCTGCCCCCGCGACCCGACCCCGGATAAGCGGCTGAAGATGGATGGATGGATGGATTTATTTTGTCAATATAATGAAGTTTGTTGGTAAAAACACTGAAACTCAATCCCTTGTACTTCCTGTTGAGAAGACAGTCACAAAAGAGACTTGCAGTGATGCTGATGGTTCTGTGGGGGGGGGGTTATACAAAACCAAGCATTTGGTTTTACATCCTATTTCTATTAAACTTTAGAGTCTTTGAGTTGACGTTATTCTTCCTTAACTTTATCACACTCATACCACCACAAAACACACATATTAGTCTCTAACCTGTGGCTGTGCAAGGAGGATCTCCACAAAATGACCCTTCACACACTAAAGTAACATAATTAGGCAGCCAGAGTTTTGCCTCCAGCAGACGCTGTTGTTCCAGGAAAATATAACAAAAGTCCGCATTGGGCTGACTTCAACATACTGGAGAGGGCTGAGAGGAGAGATAGTAGGCTAGATGGATGCCTAATGAAACACCATTAAGGCTGCCTCTCTGACAAAATCTGCCAAAATTCAGTATTTGTTTAAGTTCGGGATCATTTCCAGGCCGAACCTGCCGAAAAAAGAAGAAAGAAAAACAAATAAAAAGTCTAAGGTCAAAAACCTGTCAGCTTTCAGCTACTGACTGCACTTTGCATCACATGTAACGCTCCATATGCATGCCCAGTCAGTCTGCCATCATGTGTTTGGGTTGCATTGCCGCAGTATGAATGTTTGATGGTGGTTGGAGAAGCCTCAGATGCAGCTTGGCTGCAACATTTTTGTCAGTCGGCCACAGAACCACTGGGAGCAGTGGCAGCCAACCACCACCAGTGTGTTATTAGACTCACTGTAAAGCTCCTAGCCTAAAGTTTTATATAAATATAATCCATTTTTATTAAATGATAATAAGCTTTGTCTTCCCAAACTTAACTGACAAATCCGTCCAACTATTCACTCTCTACCGCTGATCCAGAGTCAGTAGTGGAGGCAGCTGCTAATAGGCCGGGAAGCTCAGACTTCCCTCTCCCCAGCCACGCTCACCATCTTGTCCGAGAGATCCCAAGGTGTTCCCATGGCAACCCAGAAATGTACTCTGTTCAACAGGTTCTGGGTCTTCCTTGGGTTTTCCTGGAGAGACTTGCCTAGAAGAAGAATCCAGGAGGCCCTCTGACCAGATGCTTGAGCCTCCTCATCTGGCTCCTCTTGATGTGGAGGAGCATCAGTTCTACTCTGAGCTCCTCCTGTATGACTGAGCTCCTCCTGTATGACTGAGCTCCTCCTGTATGACTGAACTCCTCCTGTATGACTGAGCTCCTCCTGTATGACTGAGCTCCTCCTGTATGACTGAACTCCTCCTGTATGACTGAGCTCCTCACCCGATCTGCAGGGAGAGCCTGAAAACTGTGTGGAACATTAGTTTCAGCTACTTGTATATTACGGTCCTGTTCCATCCCATTCCAGTTCACTAACCACTGCTGGTGACCATGTGAAGGTAGGAACATAGATAACGGACTAATCTTGTGGACAAACATCAGTTCTTGACATTTGTAAGCCTGTAAAATGGTTCTGTTGGTTTGGCAGCAAAATCACTAAATCGTTTCCTGCATATTGACCCTAAAGCGGACACCTATTTACAAGCTTTTTTATTGCATATTCATGAATGAGGACAGTATTTTTGTAAATAAACCATTTCAGAGGATGTTAGTGAGTCATCCAATACGTTTCCACTCACTGGAGAATAAATAAATATATGATATAATTGAACATATTCCCTGCATATTTCCCTGCAACATATTGCATATATTTCCCTTTGTAATAAATATGGAATGAAAATGATACAGCTGTATTTTAGAGAAGATTTACGTAATATTATGATTAGATATTATTTTATCGTTTTATAGAATGCATTAAAATAAATCTTAATTCATGACAAATTCTAAATATCACCAATAAACAAAAAAGTATCATTGCATATGTCTGTAGAGGTAAGATATTGCATTTAAAAAAATGATGCATTGTTTTTTTTTATTAATTCATACATGAAAGGGTAGGCTGAATTAGAGTCACAGGTCAGAGGTCAACCCTGGCCCTGGTGTAGAGAATATTTAATTGACTTAAAGACAACAACAAAGACAACAACATAAAGCAGTACTTGTAACAATATATATATATATATATATATATATATGTATGTATATATATATATATATATATATATATATATATGTATGTATATATATATATATATATATATATATATATATATATATATATATATATATATTTATATTTATATTTATATTTATATTTATATATTTATATTTATATATATATATATATATATATATATATATATATATATATATATATATATATATATATATATATATATATATATATATATATATATTGTTACAAGTACTGCTTTATGTTGTTGTCTTTGTTGTTGTCTTTAAGTCAATTAAATATTCTCTACACCAGGGCCAGGGTTGACCTCTGACCTGTGACTCTAATTCAGCCTAATTCAGCCAACCATCATTAGTGTACTACATGGAGACAAACACTACCAGCTGCTGAGGATCTCAATAGCAGTTAACTAAAGGGGAGGAGATGCCATTC
The DNA here is from genome assembly GCF_933228915.1 of Telmatherina bonti. NCBI lineage: Eukaryota > Metazoa > Chordata > Actinopteri > Atheriniformes > Telmatherinidae > Telmatherina > Telmatherina bonti. Next base: position 30,855,872 of record NC_136626.1, read on the forward strand.
TGAGGTAGCAGGAGCCAAAGAAAGCTCAAGACTCTTGTAGCACTCTACAAGAGGGAGGGGTCACTTGAGACGGTCGTGTCGCCACATACAAGCATTTACATTTACACTTTTTGATGCATCTCACTGCGTATCGCTGTCTGTGAATAAGAATACAAAGATGAGACCACTTCATTAGTAAAAGGTTCAATTAAAATAAGTGAGACTTTCATTAAAAGGTTTGGTGTTTGTGTCTGCACGATCTTTCATGTTGATTTGCAGTGTTGTTGCAGGAAACTTTCTCAGCTCTCGTCAGTTTGCGTGTGTCTGGTCTGTTCGCACCGACATGAATCTAATAATGTGTGAAACAAGAGAGGAAGAAGACAAATCACCTGAAACACTTCTGTCCTGCCCTGTTATTTAAGTTACGGTTTTGTTGGGAGAACAGGCAAAATTACAGACCGCTGTGTAGCTTCCATGTCAATTATGGGAGGCCATGTTTGTTTAGTTTGTCCGCTGTTTGATTGGATAATGACACGCTGTTCTGCAGCAAGTGATATAGATGAACAAAGAAACATTTCTCTCTCCATGTATAGTTACACCAGAGATTTATGCTCACTGACAAACTGTAGCATTTCCTCTGAATAAACACATGTTTACATCAGCAGGATCTGCTCTTCTCACATCTTATTGTGGTTGTTACAGCAAGGAAAATCCTTATTTAAATTTTTTGCGTATATTTCACAACTGTGTGAGCCATGTGGACATATTTCACGAGGAAATAATGGAATGAATATATTTCTGCAGGAGTACTAGTAAAGGGAATATTATTGAGATTTGTTCATTCATTCATTCTCCTTACTGCTCAATTCGATGAAGGGTCACAAAACAACACAAACAACCAGTCACACTAACTCCTAGGGGCAATTTAAAGTACCCAATGAACCTAACAACAACTTTGGGAGGAAGCTGGAGTATGTGGAGAGAACACACGCGTACATCTGCGTACCCATTTTCCACCCAGAAAGGACACTGTCCAAACCTCACCCCATCCAAGGATCAAACCAACGACCTTCGTGCTGTGAGGCCACAGTGTTAACCACTATGCCACCAAGCAGCTCTTGAAATTTAAGATGTGTAAATATGACAATATGTGTTGGTGATGAGGAATAAATTACGCACAAATGGAAAACATTTCAGGCTTGCATAAAGTTAACATTTTCCTGTATAAAATTCTCCTTGTGTCATCCAGGTGCCTGTGATGGACTGGTGACTTGTCCAGGATGGACCCTGCTTCTTGCCCAGTGATTGCTGGGATAGGCTCCACTTTCCTGCCATCCTTAATCAGACCAAAGTAGTTTGGAACATGAATGAATGAATAAACAAATGAATGAATGAATGATGCAGGTGTAGCTCTGAATCTCTATAAAGTTATTATATAATAGGGAAACATTTTCTCTGCAAAGACCAGCTCTGATTTTACAGGTTTTAGCATGTGTCAGGTCCCCAAAATGACCATTTTGACCCAGTTTGGCTACTTGGGGGTTGAAATGGTTAAATTAAGTATATATTCTCTCATTTAAGTTGCTAAACCAGCATAAACTGGTGCTCATATCACTTACCAACAAAAGGGAATAGTCTATGGATAAACAAGATTTAGAGATCAGACAAGCAGAGAAGATATGTATATATATATATATATATATATATATATGTATATATATATATATATATATGTATATATATATATATATATATATATATATATATATATATATATATGTGTGTGTGTGTGTGTGTGTGTGTGTGTGTGTGTGTGTGTGTGTGTGTGTGTGTGTATACTCATATACACAACTCAGCAATCAATAATGTACAAAGCGACACCAGATAGTCTTAATCCTGGACCCAAAAGTTTGACACAACCCCAGTGGCAGCCCACAGTCCACCCACCCACAGTTCACTATAAACCAGTTTCAGAGGGGAAAATGACGTCGTTGGCCAGGACTTGCTGGAAGAAATAACATCATATTTAATTGGGTGATCATTTTTGTTTTTATTTACAGGAAGCACGCACTTAGTGTAATTATTTACTTCAAAAAAATACCAGTGACGGAGGTTCCTCTGAATAGTTTTGTTCCTGTGTGTGTGTGTGTGTGTGTGTGTGTGTGTGTGTGTGTGTGTGTGTGTGTGTGTGTGTGTGTGTGTGTGTGTGTGTTCAGAGCACAGTACAAATGCAGGTTTTCTTTTCAGTGTAAAAAGTATTGATTGTGCTGTTGGTTGAACTTAATCTACTTTAAGTCCTGTGGGAAACATGACAAACATTCCGCGAATGTCGGCACCACTTGTTTGTAGGCAATTCCTCACAAATGTTTACTGGCATACATTTCAGGACATGTGTGTACATTTGCTGGCAAAGACATCTGTTTTTTCCCCTTCACATACAGAATACATGCACACACAGGCGCGCACATATCGCACGCACACGCATGCAGAGCAACAGTAGCCGCAGCAGCTGCAGTGGGGTGCCATCACTGGTCATGTCTTCATACGTTTGATCCTTTTGACTGGGAGCTTTACTGCTGGAGGAGAAAAAAACAGCAAAACTGAGCTAATGTGTGTCATTGTCCTCCATGGGAGGGGAGAGCCTTTCTTCTCCCCAAGTACAAATCGCAAGACTTTGGCTGTATTCTCCCAGGACAGAGGGAGGCAATGGTTGAGAGAAAGATCCCAATCAGACATTGATCTGAACCAAACTAATCCCCCATTGATGCCAATGTGACCTTAAAAAATCGGCTTAGAGCAGCTCGGTTAAACTGGACACAGTTTTCTATTTAAGTGGTCCCAGCACAGCCCACCCTAATTTTGCCACCCACAGGCATTAGTGGAAGAGAATTAAGGCACATACATTCATAACACTTTTCATTACAGGGAGGGTGGGGCTGTGGGTGGTGTATCTGCCGCCCTCACACAGTGTTTAACTGTGCCAGAAGGATAAGCTGTGGGCCGGACGACAGAAGATGAGACGATATCTTCCTTTTCATCTTCATTCATTTTTTTTCACTATTGAATTTTAGAGTTGGAGAAGTTTTTTTTTTAAAGTCTTCCCTCATATGGAAATGAGTTTTTTTTTTTTTTTTATCCTACAGTCTATTCCCTGCACACAGTAAATTCTAAAGTTTACTTATTATTTGGCATCGATGCTCTACGTTGGAATATGTGACAAATCTGGATTAGGATAAAGTAGTTATGGCCAAACATGCCGTGACATGGGGGTCTACCTGAACACCATGATGCACATAAAGGCATAAAAAGATCATGTAGCTGGAAAGAGTCACGACTGTTTATCAGTCTCTTTTTTTTTAACCGTGTCCTGTCCAGTGTGTGAAGTACAGAATGGCAGTATGTGTGCCATATTTAGCCAGATTTACTCTTCTTATAAATGGCTGCCCATGATAATCTGAATACTTTTATTATTTTTTTTATTGTCGCCATTAGTCCTGATATGGCAATGCTGAACCTGGCAGAGGAGGGGAAGGTAGGAAGAGAGAAAGAAAAGAGGTGAGAAAGACTGATCTATTTTAACCTGTACTCCAGTATTTAATACATAATCTTATCATCACACCCCAGCAAAACAATTCAGCACCTTTAATTAGCTGCTTAAATCCTTTCAGGACAGGTTTCAGAGAGGAAACAGCGTCCTGTTCTTCATAAACAGCCGTCATGAAGAGTTTGTCTGGTGGTGTTTGGTTGATTCCTCTCATGGTTCAGTCTTTGTTTCATTTCTAAGCTGACTTTTCTCTCTTCTGCTCGGTTTCTTTTGCTTGCTTCTCACTTGGTTTGTTTTTTAGTTGATTGCACCACTGTTCTGTTACCATCATTCACAACTGGTTGTAATCAGTCATTACTCAGTCTGTGTAAACTCACACTGGTTTCTGTTGTTCTTTGCCAGATTGTTGAATTTCTTTTGTGACTCGATTTCCAGTCATTTAGCCTTGTGGTTTCCCTGCGAGTGGATGATTACAGCTTCTTCCTGGATGTTTTTTCCTTCTTGCCCTCTTTTCTGTGTAGTTTTCTTCAGGAATCTCTTTACTCTGGACTCTGCTTCTTAATCCTGTCTTTTGCCTTGTTCCTGTCAGAATACCACCTAACCAGTATCTCATGTCCAGTTTGATAAAAACTTGGATTTTACCAGGTTCTGCTCCATGTTCGATTCCCCCAGAACATTTACTGTTTTTTTTCCCCTGATTTGGAAAATGATGGCCAACCTATGAGATAATAATAACAGATTTCTGTGCCGTGTTTGCAGAACATTTTCTTTCTCATATTTTGCAGTTCATGATGCTCCAAATGTTTTCCGTTGGTGAAACATTGTGACTGCAGGTAGATAATATGAGATACTAATGTACCAACGTGTCCTCAGAAATGCAGATCCAGCATCCATCTACTGTCTATTACCTACTTATTCATGCAGGATCACAGAGGGGAGAGGGGGGGGGGGTGCACCCAGTCCAGACAGTTTTCCATCTCGGTCCAGAGAAGTTTATGACTTCTTCTTATCTTGATCTTTGACCTGCATGTGTCGGTGGGAATGTAAACTGCTCACAGACAGTGATTTCTGGAAGTGTTCCTTATACCCTGCAGTGATCTCCATGGCGGGATGATGCCCGCTTTCTGCCCAGACTTTCATTTACGTCTGAGAGACTCGTTCATTCATTCATTTTCCAAAACGCTTGGTTCGATAAAGGGTTGTGAGGAAGCTGGAGTCCATCCCAGTCTATCATTGGGCGAGAGGCAGAGTACACCCTGGACATGGCCAGGGCTCTGAGAGACTCTGTTAGTACAGAATGGTCTTACTGGTCTGCTGCTATTTTACCCATTTAGTTTTAAGACATTCCTCCTGCTGTTTTGTTTCGCAACACTTGGAAATAGTAAAACGTCTCAGTTTCAACTTGCAAAACGTTGTTTTACCTTTAGTTTTGTGAGTGAAGTTTTCTCTTATGAAGTTTGCAAATCATTGCAGTCTGACTTTGTTTGCATTTTAAACAACAACCAAGCTTTTTGGAGAATTTGAGGTCATATACATCACATTAATTGTTTTTTTTTAGTCTTTTTTTTAATAATTATGCATTGCTACTGGCTCATCTTAGGCAACAGAGTTTACTATTCCTTTGATTTTTGCATGAGACAATGTCTCTCCTCTTCCCAAAAGAAGGAATCTGTGCTTTGTTTTCTACACCAGCCAGTCTCACATAAGCCTGTAAGCTTTCTTTAGTTGCAACTAAGATCTTCACTTCTGTGTCTGATTAGAGCGCATGAGCCCCGGCGGCTATCCACAGCTCCTCTGTGTCTCTGTCCGCCTGTCTGTCTGAGACTGCATGTACCAGGACAGATGAGAAGGACACTTGAAGGGCTTGGTTTCTAAGTACCGCACTGTGAGAATGAGACTAACAATCATTAAAGATGCTAAAGAAACATTAAAGATGCTCATCTGTGTTGCGGCCTGCTGACAGAAGTACAGACGGGGTTTTTAAAGCATCTTTGTCACAAATTGTAGATGAAAAAAAAAACAAAAAAACAACCGCAGTAAAACGACTATATCCTCTGATTTATATGAGCACCAATATGGCGGCGATTTTCCACCGCCACTTCTAGGGATCAACGGCTAAACCAACAGCCAATAAGAGGCATTTGGGGTTGCTGGCAGTGGGCCAGGGCCCAAAGAGAGGGTCCCATTATGAACGCCAGATCTTTTCTTTTGTACAGGCTGCACTACAAAGACGGCACTAACAAATCTCCGCCACAAAAATTACACAGAACACTGAACACAATTTCACATATATCTCACAGATCTTGTCATTCTGTGACTCTTCTTTCTGTAATTACATAGTTATGTTACCAAATGTCAACATTTAAAAGATGTTTTTCCATCTTTTTCTCTCTGAATCTGAAAGATCCTGATCTGTTTTGCTTGTGGAAAAATGTGATCTTGTTTGTTTTCTTTGAGCTTCTGACAGCTCAGCTAAACTCTGACTCTGCCCTGTGAGGTGTCTGTTTACTGTTTAGTCTGCACGCTCTGGCAACACGGATCTGGCCAGCGTTCTGCGAGTCTGTCTGCGGGGAGGCCAGGAGTGCAAGTTCCAGCACCTTAATAAATCACCTACTGGAGCTCTTGTGGATGTCTCACTGACACATCAAAAGCCTTGCTATCCAATTAAGACATGAGAAGTAGTCTTGCCCACCTTCAGTAGGAAAGCTCAGTGACTTCATACACTTCAGCACAGAGACATACAGTTATGTCAGCTGCTGCCACGGCCACACATTTTTCCTGTTTGAGGAGGAAGAAAAGAGGCGAGTTTGAGAAAGATGATACATGCAAAGTGCCATATAAAAGCAATAAAGAAAAAAGGGAAATGTTAACATTGGCATTTCCAAGATCTGCACAAGAACGTCCTTTCCGCTGCTCCAACTCACTTTTAGTACTTCTGTGTTTGTTAAAGATCAAAGAGTTCCTGAGCACCAGTGTTCTCGGCGGAAAGCCGGAGATGCAGACTCTCGGGGTAAATGAGGCAGCTTTCAAAACACAAACCACTCTTAACTCCTCAAGAGAGACAGATGCACTCAGGACTATTCTCAAGACACTTTCAGCGTGTCTCTTCAGAGGAGACAAAAGTATAAGAGCACCAATTAAGGTGGGTAATCCCTCTCAGGATCAACAAAGTACTTTCTAGCTTCAAACTGCTGCAGGACTGGTAGAAATCCCTGCAAGATGGAGGAACAAAAAAGCTTGCATGAGGTTGGATGAAGATGTAACTGAGTTCTGAATAACTTTTATGTTACTTTTGGAAATTAAAGTTGATTCAATTGTGTTATTCTTGTGTTTGACTTTGTTAAATAAATGTTCTGTTATGAGATCAGGTCAGCTTAAAAAGACAAACACTGCCCTCTACCTCTGTCAGAAGGAACTACGCTCAAACGCCTTCCTCTGTTCAATCAATAAACAGTGTGATGCACCCAAAGTCCCATCCTGTCCTTTAACTCTGTATTTGGCTTCAGATTTTTTTGTTTTAATAGCTTTGAATCACATTTTTCTCACTTGTTTATTGCTGATGGCGCGGTTTGAGTCGCAGCTCCTGTGTTGATTCAGTAAGAAGTGTGGTCAGTGAGTCGTTAAATTGTACCTTAGTGGGAACCAGAAGAGTTTCATTTACCAGCCCAGTGACAATGTGATGTCTTTCTTTAACCTGGGGGTGTACCTCGGGGGCCATTCATTCACTGAGTCCCTCTAAGAAAACAGTCATTGTGAAGCTGTCAGCCTGATCTGCATGTCAGTGCTATATTGCCTCCTCACATGATCCATTTCCGTACAGGATTTTCATTGCAAAACAAACTTTTTTAGTCAGATCGTTTAGAAGCATAACACTGAAATGTCCAGAAGGGAAAACCAGAGGGAGGGTGTAAGATCCGGGATATGATTTAGACGCTACGGTGATGTTTAAAAGGACAAGTAAGAAAGATTTAACTATTTTTGTAGCGTTTTGTAATCTCCCCAGAAGCCGTGTATTTGGTGAAGCATGAATAAAACATGAATAATTCATGACTGCATGTTGTTGCTCCAGTAAGTCACAGATAACCTTCACTAAGCTGAAATTACATTTGCATCAGATTGTATGTCACCTTATCTATGGCTTTCTGATCTCATACTTTAGATATTTCAGATTGATCATCTTGTACAAGATAAATAAATAAATGGTGTTAATATAAAACCTTGAAAGAGGCTATTACAGACAAGCTTTGATGTTCTTCCCCATCCGTCATGTAGGAAATGCACTGGTGAGGTAACAGAATGAACAATTACAACAAGATTAGGCTTTTTCACCACAACACTGGTTTTAAAGCCTTTTCTTTAACAAAAGAAGTCATATTAATTTTAAAAATTACATTTTGTCTGCTAAAAATGTGATTTATTGATCTTTTTCTGGTTTCACATGAAACCAAACCTAAATCCTCCTGATCCATTGTTGTTTAAAGGACTGATTATTACAGTCTATAACAATAACACCTCAGTCAGTTATCACACAAAACGGCCGTTATGAAAGTGTGTTATGTGTTTATCTTGACATGCTCTGGCGTCTTCCTCAACATCTTGTATTTTCAGCAAACCTTCCATGTAAATTTATTACTGTCTTAATATCTGTATTTAAGAAGCAGGATAAATACACGATTCTCTGTTCTCCTCAGCTCAGATTATTTTATTATAACAGGTTTATTACATTATATGTTATTGTTAATACAAAATGTAATGTGTGTTTATGGTTGGTAAATAAAACAACTTGTGCTCAACTATAATAAATTCAGAAACCAGATGTTTTTTTTTTGTTTTTTTGTTTTTGCTTTTGATCCTTTATTCCTTTGAACCAAACACAATAGTTATTTCATTTGTTTGTTTTCCAGCAGTATTAAAAATCACAATCCAGTCTCAGAGTGTGTATTTGACCCTCAGAACATGCATAACTGTTTCACCATGAAGACACAATGGCTTTAAAATTACAACGCTTGCACTCGACCAGAAACATTTCATCATCTTTGCAAACGGTAACATTTTGCACATTCTGACACGTCCATCTCCGATCACACAATCCTGCAGGTTTTCCATATATCCCAGCTCCAACACACCTGACTTAAATTCATTTGTCAGAATCTCATAAGCTGTTGGATGCAGTCAATGTGAGCCGGGTGTGTTGAAGAAGAGATTCATCAAAAACCTGCAGAATGCTGCATTTTTGTTAGGGGTTGTTATGACGACTGCACATGGAAACAGGTTGGTATCTCATCATCTGAATGCTACCTTACAAATGCTTGGCAATTTTTTAAACTTTTATTTATTTCAGATTGATGAAGATCTGCACATATTTACCTCTGACAGAAGCTGTTTGACATGCAGTCACATTACAGGTTTAAACAGGCCCCGTCCAAACCTTCCAAGTGGCATTGCTCCATCAAACTCATGAGATGAGACGAGGAAATCATTTGCATGAAATAGTAAAATGTCTGATTTGGTACACATTTGGTAAAGCATGTGTTGATGTTACCAGCCCAACCGTTTCATCACTGTTATGATGACACTAAAGCTTTTGGACACGTGGAAAAATGTAGCTTTTACATGAATGCAGTCGACTTTTAATTATCCCATTACCTTTCAGACTTTAATAGCCTGGACCTCGCTGGCAAAGCCCATACAGTCCTGTTTATGATTTTATGCACTTATATTTGCTTGTAAGAGAGTTCCTTTGCAAAGTTTTGAGGTGAAATGATCAGAATGCTCTTAAACATGGAGATATTTGGATTTCTAAAGCTGTTAAAAAAAAGTATTGCTCTTCTAGCTTTAGAGGAAATCAAACCAGCATCATTTTCTTAATGCTTCACATGATTTTTCAGCATCAAACTCATCATAAAACCGTAACATTTTTGTAAAAGACCAAACTGTATCAGCGCAACGACCCTACACATAATCCCAGCGAGCCCAGCTTCACTATTCTCCCGTTACTGGTCGCAGTCCTCATAAGTTTTGTATTCATTTCAGAAGTGACAGCTCATCAGGTCTAATCCCCCTCGTGGCCGTCTGGTTTCCATAGCGATGGTGTGTAGCTGCACGCCTGTGGCGGCTCCCGGGGAGGTGACCTATCACGATGGAGGCGGACCAGCTACAAATGACAGTGACCTCGTGTTACTGAGAGAAAATCTCTGTCATTTCTTCCCTGTGCCTGAGCTGAGCTGCAGGGAGAGTAAAGTCATCATAGAAAAACTCATCTTCAGATGGTAACAACTTCTCTGCACCTTTTAATCAACATTTAGATGACTTCTCTGTCAATAAACATGATTAAATGGAAGCATGTAGACCAGGGGTCTCCAACTCCGGTCCCTGTGAGCTTCCATCCTGCAGGTTTCAGTGTTTACCGCTGCAACACACCTGGCTAATAACATCATTAACAGGCATGTGCAGACGATGACAACAAGTGTGTTGGACCAGGGAAACACTAAATCCTGCAGGGTGGTAGCCCTCCAGGACCGGAGTTGGTGACCCCTGATTTGCACCTTATGTATAAGAAAATGTAGATCTGTATGCTGGTACTGTTTCATGGAGTAAAACTGATCCCATGTGGGGGCTTGACTGACTGACCCTTCCACAGTGTGTGGAGGAGGTGGGCCAAGATAAGGGAATATAAGGAAACATGCTGGGGAATCTGACATGGTTTGTTAGAGGGATAACATGATTTCCGGACTTTGCATTTTCTGTTTCAGCTGAGCCTGACTCGACTCGCGGAGAGCTAATCTCTGCCTCCCTGTTGTCACTGCACAGATTTCATAATAAATTCATTTAAGTCTCTCAATCCCACTACAACAGCCCCCTGTCTATAAGCATTTCTTTATTCAGCAAGGTGTTTAATAATGATTTCTCTGTTTTCATTTATGTTTTTTTTTCTGATGTTAACGTTCGTCCCTCCATGAAATATTCAGCATCTTGACCTCGTGGGACTAAATGCACATCATCACAAAACTTAGAGAATCAGACAAATAAACCAGTCTACTGCATAAAATCACAGGAATTTGTGTTAGAAGAGCCTTAAAATCCTGATTGTGGAAGCCACAGTGTTTTCTGGTTTGTGTGTGTGAGCTCTGTGTTGCGGTTCCCGTCGACAGGATCCATGTTTTGCATTCCAAACATGTGCTGCTTTATGGCTGGTGGTGTCAGTGGTGGGGAAAAGCCTAAATCCAGGGCTCTGTCTGGTGAAGTCATTAGGCTGTCGACAGACAGCCTCTGAAATGTTTTACTGTTAAAGGCCCGATGCCCAGGAACTCCCACCCTCTCCCATGTCGACCCCCCTCTGTTTGTACACACACATACCCGTGATCCATACACACAAACTGCAGTGCAGCTGCATGCAAAAAACAAAAAAGTTCCCCCCAAACGGTTTGTTGCTGCAAATCCATTCTTCCTACTGCATAAGCTGACACAAAACACAACTGAAAGCACAACACACACACACACACACACACACACACACACACACACACACACACACACATGTAAAAGCATTATAATACATTGAACTGTTGTCAGCACCTAACAGGCTAAAAAGCTACAACCTGAGCTGTTTCACCTCCCCCACCCGTCAACCCCCTGTTATTGAAGCACCCACCACCAGGCTGAACAACACCCCCACCCCCAACCAGGCCTCCAGAGGACTGTTTCCCACGAGCAGGCATCAGGAGATGGCTACGGCATAGACATAGAGGTCATCTCGCTGACCACAGAAAATGGTGTCCTCATCTTCTTCCTGACCTGCTTGAAGATCCGTCATCGTGGCGGCGGTGTTAAACACTTTCACAGAAGTGTCTGCTAACCTCTAATCCTTCAGCCACAGGGGGTGGGTAAGCACAAACACAAGCATGCCAACAAATAGGCTGCGGTTTACAGATGATGTAAAACCGCCCACTTCACCATGACTCATGTCGTCAACTAGCAACGCCGAGCAGAAACCTGGAGTCTTGTTCTTAATTGAGATCATAAAGACATCCAGCAGTGAAACATACCTAACTGGATGTGGTGCCCATTAAAGCAACAGATTGTTTTCCAGTGAAAATGTCGAAGCGTTTAGTCAGACATGATTTCCCAATCTGAGGTTAACATGGAGATGCTTGCTGAATCACAGCCATGGCATCAGAAATGTATTAAAACGTTATAAATAGAGTTTAAACACGAGGACGGGACAAAAATGGCATCAGTTTCTTTTAGCCTTCAAAAATCTTCTGATACATGCACCTTGGTGTCATGGCAGAGGCTCCAGTGTTTGTGATGCTAAACAGACTCCAGATGTTGAGGGAGAGCAGAGGATGAGGGTGCAAGAGGCCCGACAGCGGGCGAAAATGCAAACAAGAGCCGCTGTCAGGCCCTGCAAGACCCCACAGGGAACAGGACTAACTAGTGGGTCACATCCGTCTCCTCTCAGCATTAACTCCCTCCCTTCCCTGCAACACTGGGATATGTGTCAAAGTCCCTCCTGGCTGCACTTCTCCCATCCAACCTCGTCTTTATCTACACTGTATCTGCCAAGTTTACTGTTTCCGTTGCCAGTTCTGTTGTGATCTGCTCCTTTATTTAGCGTCTCGTCCCGTTCCTGCACCCTGCTCTCTGCTTGTGGCCAGTCTCGAGCACACTCCACTTCTCCACAGTGATGCCTCTGTCTGTGGAATACAGAGGGATTTATTTACTGGAAACATGAATGCAAATGAATGCAGGACTAGGTTTATTCTTGCTCAAAGAGCTGGCTTGTTTTCCTGACAGCCCCCTATGTAGCGGATGAGGAAGAATCTGCAGTTTCCATCAGCACATGTCCACATGTGCAAAATACTCCTGTGTTTCTTCTACATTTAGATCAAAGCTGTGAACTTCAAAGATCAGGTCCATTCACTCAGACTTATTAATTCAGTATTTTATCTGCAGTTATATTTTGCACCAAAGTTGAAGTGTCATCAACATTTTAAAATCGAGTGCTGCTATCACATAAACACTGTTTCCTTCAGAGGAATCATCTGATGCTATCAGAGGTGCCAGTAATCTGTGCTACACTGCCATCTACAGAGATACATGGTTATTCCCTGCAGCCTCACAAACAGCATCCATCCTTTTCACTTGGCTGCTTTGTTGATGTTTTGCATGCTTGTCTACACTGTAAAACTAACTTCATGTGGATTAAATGACCGACGCAGCTTCTCTTCACTGTTAAAAATGAAAATTAACCAAATTTATGGTGGGAAATTTTCTCTCAAATTTAGATGTTAATGTAAAGTCATGTTTAAAAGTCTCTGAATTTATGCATTTATTCTGAATTAGTGCATTGACATCCAGAAATGTTCCCTTGATTTCAGCCTTCCATTTAGATTTTATTGATTAAACAAGTCAAGTCTTAATTTGACCCTCAAAGTTTAAAACTGGCCCTGCGATGAACTGGCGAGCTGTACCCGGGCTCTCACCCAAAGACTGCTGGGATACGCTCCAGCTTCCACATGACCCTTCATCAGACTAAGCTGTTAGGATAATGAATGAGTTTAAAACTGTGATATTTTTGGAAACTATACATGCAATGTACATTATAAATATAAGTGTAATCAGGACTCTAAATTAGTATTTTCTTATTGCAAAAGTGCAACTGAATGCATTTAGTAAAAGTTTTCTTTAAAGTTTTTTTTTTATTTACTTTTTAAAATGAAACTACCAAACAAACAATTTCTCTGTGTTTTCTCTGGAAACAAAGTAATAGTTGAGCTTAACACATGTGGAAATGTTTACTTTTAATGTTACTTAAATAACAAGAAGAAATTTATCTAGTAAACAATCTGTAATATTTAAATAAGGTTTAAAAAGTATTAAAAGTGAAAGAAAAAAAACAACTCAAAAATAGGGCTGCATGGTGGCGCAGTGGTTAGCACTGTGGCCTCACAGCAAGAAGGTCACTGGTTTGATCCTTGGCTGGGTGGGGGGTTCAGTCAGTGGCCTTTCTGTGTGGAGTTTGCATGTTCTCCCCATGTATGCGTGGGTTCTCTCCGGGTACTCTGGCTTCCTCCCACTGTCCAAAGACATGCATGTTAGGTTAATTGGTCACTCTAAATTGTCCCTAGGAGTGAGTGTGAGCGTGAGTGTGGTTGTTTGTCTCTCTGTGTGGCCCTGCGATGGACTGGCAAGCTGTCCAGGGTGTACCCTGCCTGTCGCCCAAAGCCAGCTGGGATAGGCTCCAGCTTCCCCGCGACCCTGAATTGGATTAAGCGGTTCAGAAAATGAATGAATGACTCAAAAATAATATTTATTGTATGTATTACAATAAATTATTTTATTAATACATAATCAAATGTCTTCAGGGCTCTCGTTTGAAGTCAGAGCTTCTGAACATCTGTCAGCATCTGTGACGTTCTGGACATACAAACTGACCTGCATGAGTGCGAACTGTTTGCATGCCAGCTCTTAGTGGCCTTCACCTCTTCTTTCATTGTTGGCATTCTCAGTGTTTTTCTTGTACACATCCGACCACCACAACATTTAGTTTTTTCCTCTGCACGCCACTTTCTTTAAATTTCACTCCTTATTGAGCTGCACTTTGTTCAGGTAGTTCCTCATAAATAACATATGAGCCGAACCAAACACACAGCTGATGGAGGTGTGATACACCGTGTGTCAAAAGTAAATGAAATAACCTTTTCTCCTCTCTGCATTTGTTGTGCTGTCATATTTACTTTTATTAATCCTCAGTAAAAGAGTTTTTATAACTGATTCACTTATGAGACGTTTCTTTACGTTTAGTCTTGATTGGACTGAAGTAAATGTGTTTATCTTTACTGATAATACTCACATTTTCATGTGTCTTAAAAATAAATTTATGAATAATTGCATTTCAGATTATCATTTTAGCACTGCAGCTTTGCAGCTCTGACTAACTAAATGTAAAGATGTTTTTATGTGGAAAGTTTTTCTTTTTAAATGCAGTTAAACTCACTTAACTCATCATTTGAAGTGAAAATAGATGTAAGAAAAGAATGTTTTCACTTAAAATGCAATTAGCTAAACTTAAAATCAACCTTCAATGGAAATGAAGTTTTTAAAATTATTTTAATTTCCAGATTTTTAAGTGTCACAAGACATATCTAGAGCAAAATGGGCGAATGGAACAGCAAATGATTTCTACTTTGAATCTACAGGTAGCTCATATGTTATTGACATGATGACGGGTCCAGAGTGCTTTTTGCAAGCTCTTTGAGGGACTGATTAAATTAAAAAAAAAAAGCAAGTTCAGTGCAGAATAGATCTAAAGTCTTGAATTGCACAAGATAACCAGAAAATGCAGGCTGCAAGGACAGCCAACCAGTTGAGTTGCAGCTCAACGTGCTCGCACCCAAAGGATCCAGGATTCAGACCTGGACTGCCTGCACTGAAAAGCTGTAGCCTCTGTTTATGAGGTGACCAGCTGAGCTATATTTTAAAAAAAGCATTATCTGGTCAAAACATCTCCATTTTCCATACCCATTACTCCAATTAATAGTCTCAGGGGGTCTTTGTTTATCCCCACAGCTACCAGACAAGAGGTGGGGTACATCCTGGACAGGTCACAGGGAAAAGCAAGCATGCACTAGCCTAAGGGTCATGTTCTTAGACTGCAGGAGGAAACTGAAGTACCCAAAGGGAATCTACACATGGCAGAGTAAACATGCAAACTCTCAAGGTTTTAGAAGCAATCTTGCGGCGCTAACCAGTGTCACACAAAGGCATCTTTAGGTTTGAACTAAAACCTTTTGAAATTGAAAATTTGAAGGAGAATAGATGACTTTGAAGTAGTTTAATAGCTGAGATTCTGTCAGATGTATGCACATGCACGTCACTGCAAGTACATCCAATACATGCTGCTGATTTATTTTTTGATTGACGCTAAGAATCATACATGGAGCCGCTAAAGAGATGGAGTCTCATGACCTGCGGAGGCGCTGCAATGTGCCTGATTGAACACATTATTCCCCTCAAATCCCACCTGATTACTGAGCCAGCTTCCACTGACCCTGCCGGAGACAAGTCACTCTGGTTCATTGTAACTAAGAGACTTCAATCAGAGCGGTGAGTCAGAGCTGTAATGACTTCCAGCATATTGAGGAAATTGGACCAAACTTCAGGCTGTTTGACTTTGTTACATGTAGAAACCCACTAAGCAGACAGGTATGCATTGGCTCACACATGCAGACAGTGTTAACAAGCACCTCATGCTCGTTTCTGTTCCTCCTCTTCATTTTTCTTATCACCACCTCCGATACAGAAGCACTGCAGCAACAAAAACATGCTGCCAAAGAAAAGCTTGGGGTATGTTTTTCATTTCCTCTACTGTTCAGACCAATCCAATTATTCCCAAGGGCTACAGACAAATCAGCCCTTGCAGATTATGTAACCAAAATTGTGGGATTAAGCTTGCAACAGTAAAGAAAACCATTCAAAGTTGGACTCATTATTAGACTAGATAATCAGTGTTTGTATGCGATTGGTATTATTGCTAAGCTGCCCCTGCAGATTGCAAAAGATTGCTTTAATTTCAATCTTCAATATCTGCATGCAGATACTTCTCTGCAATAAAGTATAACAGCTAGACGAGTAATGGAGAATTCTAAATCCATTTGACAAATATTCTTTCTTACCAGAATCACCATCAGCTGAGCCGTGTCAGAGGCCAGCAGGGAATGTTTATGGTCATTGTAAACTTCAGACAGTTATGTATGCAATCATGAAAAGATGTGCAGGCTCACCAAGGAAGTTTGTGTTGCTGCAAAACCCAAGACCAGATGTTCATAGAGTAGGAGGAGGTGGAAAGACAAATATTGGTCTACTGGAAAGCCCAGAGGAGGGGGCTGCTTTGGGTTGGAAAAACATCAACAGTGTAAGATAAGACACAGAAATTTGGCAAATTAGGAAAAAAATAGAATCACTGGCTGCCTCAAAGGATTTTAACTAAATGGAAATAAGGGAAAAAAAAAATCTATAACAAGTAGGTGTATTTAGATGGTCTGGATATGGGGCTTGAATTGGTTTGATGGACATATGGATACCTTGTAAGAGTGGCCATTTGGGGGAAACAGCAGTACTTGAGCCTCGTGCTTGTTGCTTTGATTCATGACTGTTATTTAGTTGTCATATCTCAGCGGATATCTTTTCCATCAGCAGGTTTGTTGCTTGTTAACTTAATTAGATACAGATTCCAAGCAATCATGGCTATGTCTTTGGTTAATTGGATAGACAAACCTCCACAAAGTTAATGTTAATCCCATCTGTATGCGGTGAGGAAGGCTTCACCTTTCCACACCAAGCTGTATCCACTAGGTGTAAACCATTAAGGCTAACCAGAGGGCCTTATGGTTGGGCAGGTGTGCCTACTCCTCAGTCTGTCTTTGGGTCCAGTCTGCTGTAGTTTAGCAGCAAGTTGGATGTAGTTTTCTCATTTAAGGAGCTTTTATAAGCTAATTTAACATTGAGAAGGATACATTTAAGCAATTAATATCCAGTCATGCAGTTGTTCATCCTTCTATATACTGTCAGTGGGTGAATGATTGTGGGATATACAAAAGGCAAATGGCACA
The DNA here is from genome assembly GCF_933228915.1 of Telmatherina bonti. NCBI lineage: Eukaryota > Metazoa > Chordata > Actinopteri > Atheriniformes > Telmatherinidae > Telmatherina > Telmatherina bonti. Next base: position 30,873,008 of record NC_136626.1, read on the forward strand.
GATTTCAGGGCTTATAATTTCATGTGAGAGTACATCAACAAGACATTCTGGTCCAGACAACCGCTGCTCGCTGAATATTTTCTCTCCTTCAGACCTTCTCTGTCAACACTAGATATGGTGTGGGAAAATCCCAGTAGATCACCAGTTTCTGAAATACTCGGACCATCAGGCATGCTGTGTTCAAAGTCACTGAAATCTAATTTCTTCCTCATTCTGAAACTCAGACTGAACTTTGAACTTCATCATGTCTATGTGACTAAATCAAGCCGCTGCCACGGGATTGGCTGAGTAGATATTTATATAAACCAGAAACAGAAGAACCGACTAAACTGGCCAGTTCGTGTATATTAGCAACAAACCTTGTGAGATTTATAGTTTATGTATTTGAACAAAGGGACTATTGTGGGGAGGGAACTAAAAATAGATAGATAGATAGATAGATAGATAGATAGATAGATAGATAGATAGATAGATAGATAGATAGATAGATAGATAGATAGATAGATAGATAGATAGATAGATAGATAGATAGATAGATAGACAGATCTTAGCATTATCTGGCAATACCTGCATCCAACTGGACTTGTAGCAGTCTGACTGGCACCTATCTATGATGTCCTCTATTCTTTGATTTCTTGCTTGTGTTGTTCTCACTCTCATGTGTAAGTCAATTTGAGAAAAGCTTCCGCTAGAATAGAATAGAATAGAATAGAATAGAATAGAATAGAATAGAATAGAATAGAATAAAGGATCGCCATTAATTACATACCTTGCTTAAAAATAGGTCTAATGATATATAAAAAGAATAGTGAATATTTCTGCATATAAAATCATAAAATATTCTCCAGAAAGTTGCCGGCAGCGAAAGAGCTTCTAACCCAGCAGGAATCATAAACTATATTACAAGAGCCACATCAGCATGTGTGTTCAGCTACATGTAAATTCCTGTGGTCATGCAAGAAGTTAAAAAGTACCACAAGTACAGTCAGCATGACTTTTTTTTGTCACTGAAGCAGATTTCTCCTTCGTTTTAAGGTTTTGCTGGTCAGAGTGCTCTGAAGATCCTAAAACAGTCCCCTCAAGAGGCTCCAGTCGTCTCCACTAGCCACAACCCAGAGAGGCACCTACAGTCAGATAAACCAGCCTCTTTGCACCTCTGGAGGCAAATAAAAGTCTCTAGGTGTTAAGTGACACTGAATTTAATTAGCAAATTAAATGGACAGGCTGTCGCAGGGTAATTTACCATGTCAGGGCAAATCAAATTATCCCTGGGGTGCAGATGGCAGTGTATCCATTACAGCAGAAATGGTAAACTAAGTCTGCTGTTATCTGTACTCTTCCAATGTCATCCTCTTTGATTTGTGTAGGTGGGAGCATGCTAAGCGATGATAAAATAATCACTGACTGATTATACACGATTACTGTAGAGTGATTTAAGACTCAGAAGGGAAGCATGTCAGACATTTAATGCATTTATTTGGGTAAATGGAAGTCAGGATTGTTCTGGAAAACTGCTGATTAATCTAGAAAGTCAATTACTATCAGCTCCGATTGGAACAAGTTCACACCGAACAAGGACTAAAGACCCTGAATAGCATCACTGGAGGTAGCATATTGGTAAACTTATGCACCAGTTTTAGATAAATGTGTGGGATGATTGTAAATCATTAAGAGTTTATTACATGATGGTGATATTTACTGTGGTGATATTACATGTTGATACCATAGAAAGCAAGTTATCTCGCAGTGACATGGCCATAATAGGTGATTAATCCTTTTGTTGGTTGTAATGACATGGTTGAATTCAATTAAACTCAGCTTTATTTGTATAGCACCACTTCTCAACAATGTCATCTCAGGACACTTTAAAGACATGTCAGTTTGAGCCCATTCATCATAAATATCCTCGCTAAGGATAACCAACAGACTGCATCGAATCTTAACTTTAACCCAGTCCTCCATCCTGAGCCAGCATGAGGTGACAGTTTGCATAAATGTGCTCAAAATAAAGGTGCAGTCCTTTTTATTTTAAGAAGAGTTACAATTGAGCTGACTGGTATATTAATTGATCCTCAACTCATCATGGCTGCACAACCAATGTTTGCAGCAGCCTTGGCTTACACTGACACTTTCAGTCACACTGTGAAGTCTTCAGCCTTTATTCCTGGAATCAGAGCAGACCACTTTAGAAAAGTATGAAAATACAGAAAGAAAAAAAAAAACACCCACAAACAACAAGAAAAAGTAGATCTACTTAATACATAAAATCTTCAGAAATATAACAATATAAAAAATGGTGTGAAATTGTCATGAAACATTTACGAGTGTCATTACACTTTTCCTTTAAAAACAGAGACAGAAAAACAGCGTTAGTTTCAGTTCCAGTCATTTCACGCAGCGAATGAAAAGAAAAAACTGCCAAATGCAAGACTTGGTTTTGGGGAAGTGTAACATGATAAGAGGTGAGGACTGTGTGTTGCCCTCCACATAGATGTGAAGGACCGGAGTGTTTAATAGATGAGAGTGAAGCAACATAAATGGCAATGAACACGTAAAGAAGTGAGAATTAGGAAAAGTGTGGTGAGCTCTGAATGAAGCACCTGTGACAGGTAAAATGTAATAGATTGCGTCCAGCTTTTGAAACACTTCTTTCCATGAAGGTTGGTAATTTATATCACCATAATAATGAGAGGAAGGTCCTCTTGAAAGTCATACTTTTAACAGCAGATGTAAATGAGGAAAATTTCTGTATAATTTTTTTTTTTTTAAGTATTTGTAGCACTGCTAACATTAGCTGATTAGTATAAAACAGAAGAAATGTGTCAATAATATTGTTATTGTAGGAGATATTATTTAGAAAAAAGAAAAAAAAACATTGGGAAAATCAAAAGTTGCATTTGACCATGGATATCTGTAAAGCTTTCATGGCTGCCTGTTATTTCTGTATTTCTGTTGCGATCAGCAGTGACCAAACATCAGATTAGCATCTGATGCTACTCTGCTAACATGGCTGAGCGTAATTTTGAAACACTTCTTTGCATGAATGTTGGTAATTTATATCACCATTATAATGAGAGGAAGGCTCTCAGGAAAATCATACACTTAACAGCAGATGTAAATGAGAAAAATTTCTGTATAAAATTTAAAAAAAAAAAAAAAACTTTTTAGCATGCTAACATTTGCTAACATTAGCTGATTAGTATAAAACAGAAGAAATGTGTCAATAATATTGTTATTGTAGGAGATATCATTTGAAAAAAAAAACACTGGGAAAATCAAAAGCTGCATTTGACCAAGGATATCTGTAAAACTTTCATGGCTGCCCGTTATTTCTGTATTTCTGTTGAGATCAGCAGTGACAGAACGTCAGATTAGCATCTGATGCTACTCTGCTAACATGGCTGAGCGTACTGTTTCAACAAGTGTTTCGTATAAAGCATAAAGTATCATAAAAATGTTGGCATGGTCCATTTCATTTGCAGCCTTCCTCTAAGAACTATACATTAGCTGTTCGCCCATCCCGTTACAAAAACATTTAGGTTCCCCTACATGTAATAAAACTGTTCCGAAAGTTTCCCTTGAGTCTGACCTCAGACGGAGGAAGTAGACCATTTCACAGCTTAAAAGACGGGAAGCAAGGAGTGAAAAGAGATTGAGTGTCTGTGCACACCTTATGTAAATATTTAAGACATCTGCAGGTTTTACTAACTTTGTCTGACAAGATAAACTGCTTCCTGTGATATGCACTGTGTTTTACCTTCTTTTTAAAAGAAATATTATTGCTATTCCTGTCCTGCAATGACAAAGCGTGAAAGGCTTTCACAGTGTTGAGCAAATGTTGCAAATTAACCATTTAAATGAGATTCGTGTTTGTGAGTAAAAGCAAATTAAAAGAATGTATAAAAGCTTATGACTCAGACATTTCAAATCGTCAAAGTATAACAGCACTTTTACAGTCAGCTGTCACAACCTCCTCATGCACACGTGTCTGCTTCCTTCCCACTGGTGCCCGGCTTACATAAGTGGTATCTCTGAATTAATATTTAAAGTTTGTTTTGTAAATGCTGCTCCTTGTGTGAGTGTATGTGTTTTTTATGCTTGGCCTTCTCCTGTGATGATATTTCAATTGAGCTGTTACATCATCTGGATCATGGCCACTGCTGAGATAAAAGAGCCTGCGAACCATTACTGCGAGAGCATGCTGCAGTATGGTCCATGTGATATGCATTAGGCGCTAACTGGGGTGGTTGCTCATTAATATCTGTGTTTTCTCAGATGTCTTTCCAATACGGAGACACAGAGTGATCATTAAGCCAGTGGTAGATACCACCAAGGCAATTTATCGGGAGTGGATTTGACTTATCTGACTAATAAAATGAAAGTGTGAGTGTTCATTTTTCATCTAAAAGCCTTTTGAGATAAATCTGCTGGATTTCACAGTTTTATTCTCCTGCTTGGTTTTGGGTCTTTATTATTATGAAATGATAAGCTCAGCATTATCATCAGCCTCTCTGCTCATGATCAACTGAGCATGCTCCTCTTCAAACATGATTCATGCTAGATGAGACACTGTCTGCTTTCAGAAGATACATAACTATAATTATATCATTCTCAGATAACAGCTGTCACAGATTCACCATATATTGACACAAAGATTGGTGCTGAGATGATGTTTTTATGATTACACATGATAGTTTATATTCTACAAGCATCAATAGATTGTAAGTTTACAGAAATGTGTATTTTGATTAAGTATAAGTGTATAAAAGTTAATCCCAACAATCAGGGTTGACAGGTTTGACATCTGAAGGTTTATATCAGTTCGGTTTATGGGATGTAAACAAAAGACAAAAAAAGTTATTTTCATGCTGTTTTCTAAAAAAGACTTGAAAAATTCTTCATCTAACTAAATGACCTGGCATTACAAGGTATTTGTACATGACTGAATATGCAAAATATAAGAAATCTTAGGCCTTTATACAAAAATATGCAAAAGATAGTAAAAATATTGAGAAAAAATATTGATAAAAACCCAATCAGTGAACATGCTTTATCACAACAAGTGCTAATGCAAAGTTATACTCTGATAAAATGAAAAAAAATAAACAGAAAACCAGGAAGAAAAATACTAAAAAGCAGATTACCCTCCCAGCAGAGGAGAAGCGTGACGTGTAGCACGAGATTCAAACACAGCACTGCTTATATGGTGGTGTCACAGCAGCAAATATGTTGTCATCCAGATGGCATCTTTTTCAGTAAGGATGTGTTTATAGCAGCAAAATGGAAAACAACATAATGCACACTTAATAGCAAAAGGTTTCAATAGCCTGAGTTTGAGTACTAAACTGATTTTAAATGGAGGAGACATTCAGCTATAATGATGTGTGAAAGAGGTGATGCAACTCCGTGGTAAACATACTCGTTTTCAGCTTGTTTAAAGAGAGTAGCTTGGAGCTGTTTTAACAGGAAATATAAAATGTGATGTATGAATCAGCTGCAAAGCCTCTCTTAATTTAATTCAACATTAGACACTAAATTCAGCCTTGTTGTTTAGCAACTTTAGACAAGTGTAAAGCTGGTCAAACTGGCCAACATGATTGTGATATTTAGCATTTACTGATCTCCTAAATGATCAATCTGGATCTCACCATCCTGAAACTTAAGTAATAGATGTGAATTAGGCTACTTATCTGTCGGATATGCTCTCATGCCTTTCTATTTTCCTTTAAAGGCTCATGGTTGTTTAAGAACATTAAAACAATTAGGATTTAACTTCTCAGGTGACAAATAAATCAAGAAAAATGAAGAATTTCTGAGCCTAGACTTAAAAATTCCTCCCAGCTGAAACTTACTACTACCTGGACCTCCACTTGCAAATGTGCCAGAACTAACTAGTAAGCATGCTTTCTGCAGCACAAGTGACTTTTACAGTCTTTGATCCAGCATCACAGTGTTGTGTGGGTCAAGAATGAAGTTACCATGATGTCATTCTGCTGATCTTTTGGATACAACATGCTAAATGTTTGAACAGCAAACTCTCCTATCCAGTTTCACTTCCTATTAGATAACTCACAGATCTGTTCATATACCTACCTACCTAATCCTATTCGGGGTCATTCACCTTCACTTTAAGAGTCTAAACTGATTCACCAAATTAAATCCTTTCCTTTTTTTTCAACTGTAGGAGGAAGTCATTTTTCCTCAGGATGACACAAAAGTCCACATGCCTGAACCAGGAACCTTTCTGCTGTGATGCAACAACTGAGCAGCTTGTCACAGGTCAGCGCTGATTCACCCAGGACATGAGTTTACTCTGCAGTTTTAAGAACAGGCTTATGAATATTTTAGGGTGGCTCCAGACTCCTGAAAATAGGCCTAACGATGCCCATGGTTTCACGTGTTCCACTAAAACAACTCGTCTGTAAACCCTTTCTGTTTGTTGGGTGTTGTCATGTCACAGTTCAGTTATCATCAGCTGCCTGAAGCAGAAAGGTTCTCACAGGAAATTATCCTCAAAAAATAAAACAGGAAAAAAAAACAAAACAGGGAAGATTGCTTCTGGGAAAACTTTCCAGTCCTTGGCATGTCTTTGTATTTAGAGGGCTTCTATTAGCAGAGCAGCGGTTCATTTCAAGCTTGATTTGCCACCGTGAATTTGTATGTTAAATAATGACAATGAAGTTCATGTGAACAAATCTAATTACTTCTGGAAGCCATTATTATGGCGGTCTGGAGCTGAGCTGTGGACTAAAGCTCTGAAAATAGACTTGAACTTCAATTAAAGCTGATATTTTCCAGCGCAGTCATGAAAGATGACAGACTCCATTATTATCGTCTGTCTATAAAACTGGCCTTTGTTCATAAAAGAAAAAAAAAACTTCATCAAAAGCAAACCGTGAGCCATTTGACCATATAAAACTACAGCAGTAACCTCTGGCGCACCATGAAGTCTCCCATACTTCATGTCACCAGACTCTTGTTTGCCTCTTGTCTTGTGCTGTACATCATATCGTGGTTTCCTACTATTCTGTCTACTCAGTAAGATGACTGTCTGCATCCATCCTCAGCAACCTGAGGGGAGCCATGACTTCTCTGTTTTTACTTCTTTTTTTTCCCTTTTTTAACCTGCAAGACTTTTTATTTCCACGGCCAGTTTGAGCGCAGACATGAGACTGAACAGTGAGTGAGCAGAGAAGAGCTTTTCAAACACAAATCATTAAACTTGTGTTGTATTTCAACTCTGTATTGATCTAGGTTATCTCCCTCTAGGTTAAGTTGTAATCGATATACATATTGAACCAGGTTGTTGCATAATTTTTTTTTTTTAATATATCCATATTACCCAGAGTGAGGATGAGAAACAGTCTGCAGAATGAGGACTCTGCTTCTGGGAGTGCTTCTCAGATAAATCTTCTGTCGGAATAGTTTGCTTTTATTTTACACATTAAATGGAAGAAATCTGAGAGAAGACTCAAATGCACCACTCAAAGTGGAGCCCCAACACATGTCAAACCCCAGAACGAAATAAATATGGATTTACTCTATCTGAAGGCACATTTTGCACGTTGTGTAACATTTGTTCATAAATGATTAAATCCAGAAAGTGATTACACTCTGGACCTTGTTGCGCAATGCAGTATTCGAGGATCGCTGCTGCTATATTCAGATATTCTTGCTGGTCACAGGACACCACCCGGGAGAAAGAGTAGAAAAAGTCATTAATATTTGACTTGTATTCAAGATGAGAACCTTTACAATGTGCTGTCTCAGCTCCACTGCCAGGCTAAACTTTAAAAAAAAACAAAAAACAAATTATTAATCATTTTATGGATTGCTTGTACATACGGGTTGCGTGCCAGTTAGCTGGACTGTAAAAGGTGTGCTAAGGTAAATAGGAAATTACTTATTCCACTCTATTACCCAAGTTAATCAAACCTGACAGGTTGTCAATTTTGTTTATGAGAGCGACTTTAAGGTTAACAATAGCAGTTAGGTTTGACATGTGGTGGGCGAAGGCAATCAGCAGCTTTAGACTGTGGATTTATGTGTGTGTATGTAATTAATCCACTCAGCTGGGCCCAAGGCGCTCCGCCGTCCAATACAAGCAAAAACCTAAAAGGCTGCTTTAAAGCTGCAACAAGCTGCAGATTTTTATTGAATGTGCAGTTTTTCTCTGTCACATCCCTCTCCCCTGTGCTGTGTGTGCAGATGGCTCGGTGAAGAAGGTGAGATTATCTACCTGCAACCGCCACCCTCTCTAGGTTTTGCCTGTTTTCATGAGGTATGCGTGTGCACGCCATGAGTGTCAGAACATGTGTGGCGGAGTTGACAGGCCATCAGAGCGGCTGTGGTAAATGAAAGTGATGCTCAGGAGGAGACAGGCCTGGAGGAAGGCTCGGAATAAACAGCCGGATCTGTGACGCACTTTGAAGCGCACATCTCAGAGGAAAGAGAATGGGGGGGTTGGGGAGGGGGGGAGCAGAAGAAGGGGGGTGGGCATGCAGAGAAACGGAGTGTGAGTAGGAGGAGGCTGTTTTTCAGCCCATATAGAGAAGAATCTGTAGCTGACCATAACAGCGAGCTTTCTTTCAAATGCAGAGTAGCTCAAGTCCAAGAATTCAGCTTGATGCCAGGAATTTTCAGTCACACACACACACACACACACACACACACACACACACACACACACACACACACACACACACACACACACTCATCTGCGCACACACAAATGCTACTTTGATTTCACAGAGCTGAGAGGTTTGACCTTTCAAGCGCATGCTTTTTTTTTTTTTTATGTCAAATATGTTCCGAACTCAAGCTATTTTCTTGTAACCTGGATGAATAAAGCAGTCAAGCACAAGCTGACAAGATGATGAAATGTCTTCTCAGCGTCGCCCACAGGCACAGGATCAAGCAACGACTTCGTTTTCTAAAAGTTCTTGTGACAAGAAAGAAAAGAGGGAAAAAAAAAAAGCCAAGGTTCCTCGTGGGGACTTGATCAGAGAACTCTGTGCTTTGCCTCAGTACAAATATAGATTTTAAAGAATGTATTTACTGCAGTGTAGGATTAGGGTCATGTTATTGTACCAGCATGATAAGAAGAGCTGAGATTACAGACATCTTATCTAAAGCCCACCACCACTACAGGGACAGAACCAGTTCACATTCTCCGACACAGATGAGTGTGTTGAACAAACTTTTATCTGCTGTTCTGGGCACGTTACACAGATGTGTGTTTAGTCACATTTTCCCCCAAAATGTTTTAAGTTTACTTTTAAAAGTAAACAGTAAAAAGTTCCTTCAGTATCATTGTTGCGCATTTTGAGCTCATCCAGTGATTAAAGCCTTAAAACTCAGCTACAACATCCATGTGTCCTGTCCGTCTCCTACAAGCTGCCATTTCTGCTGTGATGGTTTGTGTCTGGCACGTCTCACCAGTTTCATTTAAACTGAACCCACACATGTCGACGGACCTGGCCAGAACCACTTATCCTCAATTTTCTCGGTGACCAGGGAAACAATTTCTGTCATTGTGAATTGTTGTATACTTCTGAAAGGTCCAGAGAGATCCCCCTGATGGCCCGCCCTGAACAAATATGTTGGTTTTAAGCTTCAACAATAAAAAAAAAAAAAGAAAAGGTTGGGAAACCATCTCTTAGATGCCTTCCCATGCTGTACTGGGCTCAAAAAGCTGTGACCAAGTTTTTATTTTCTACAACTGATTATCAGACACACATTCCTTCTGGACACAACCAGTGTCAGTGGGCAGCTGGGAGAAAGGGATTAACCTCTTAGTGCCTTTATTTATTTACAATTTTTAAAAAAAAAACAAAAAAAAAAAAAAACAAAAAAAAAACAATGATAAATAAAGAGTATCAGGGAAAAAAATCAGGAGGAAAAAAAAAAGGATGAAAAATCAAGTCAAATTTAATATTAAATAAATGCAAAACAATTAAAAAAGATTAATAAGAAATAATCTAGAAATGATTGCATTAATAGGAGTGAATAAAAAGCAAATCAATAAAAAAGAACATATAAATGAATATAATTAATAAGTCCAGAAGTGCTTTGATGCAGATTTGCAAAACCAGACATTAAGGGGTTAAACTCAGCCTTCAAGCTTTATTTTCATTCTTCATAAAACTTTATCCCTGTGTTCACCAGCTGGCCATGGTTGTTTTCTGCTTGTGTTTTATTGTGAAAGTGAGACATCCCTGTCCCTGCTGCTGCGATCCCATCACACATTAACTTCAGTGTGTTTCTGTATACAAAGTTCAAGCCAGAAGACACGTCCCGTCCAAGGACCAAGCCTGAACAGTGGACGATTAGTGGTTTCACTTGTTCTTGATAAGCTCTCATTGTAACATTAAACACATGCAAGAAGATCTTTGTACATGCTAGGAGGCAATCCTAACAGGAATCACAGCAAAACAACAGGGAGAAAATACTTTATGAAGCAATTTAAAACCCAAACAATGACATGTGGATTGTATGTAACAAAAACTCCTTTCTAAAGACTGGGATTATTTCTCCACTTCAGGCAAACCACACAAACATGATGTCATGTGTAAGCAGGCGCTTTGCTGCTACAGAGACTTCTGTCTCATCACGTCTCTGAATCTGCCACAAAGTAGGAAACAAAACCGTCACAAATATCATAAATCTTACTTTTGCTGATTTGTGGAATATATGCATTTTTTAAAATAGTTACCTGCAGAACACCTTGATCAAAACACCTGGAAAATTCTTAGGATGTTTTTTTTTTTTTTAGTTTCCTCTTTTGCAAAGTTCCTCATCAGACAACTGATCATATGAACTGACTTCTAGTTTACACTGAAGGTGATGTGGTTTCCTTTGAGAGGGAGAAAACTACTTACATCCTCTGTGTTCCAGGTGAGTTGACTCTTACATGGTAACACATATTACACCGGCCATGTTTACATCTGCATTCAATTCCTCTTTAACTCTAAATAAAAGTTAAATCTGCTTTAACCCTTTGAGGTCCCGTCCAACATTTGGTAGAGGTAAATTTACTGGGACTTTGTTGAATTTCTTTAAAATAAAAATGTGGATACAAACCTGCCTGAGCGTCTTTACCAACTGGTTTGGGTGTGTAAAACCCAAACTAAGTATTTTTTTAAAACATTACTGTTTCACATTTCAACTATTTTACTATTGTTACAGTATTTTTAACTTCTTTTTAACATCTCGACCGTTTGCTAAACAACATTGATTCTGTTTATTCTCAAAGCAAATGGAAAAACACAGAAACATTTTTCTTCCTCTGTCATAAAAATGTTCATTCCGGTCGTTCTGCTCGTTACCTTCCTGTCCTGATGAAGAACAGTCTTCTGCCGCCCGTCTCCGGTACTTTATCTCCTTTCTCTGCCTCAGCCGCTGAAAAGAGGGAAGTGGTATGAAAACTGTAGCAAAAATGGTTCATATTATGTGATTTTACATGATATGAGTGACAAGAAAAGAACAAGGAAGTGCAGTGTGTTTATTTTACAGTAGATGTAAGTAGGTCATGTCCTCCCCCGTCCAATCAGAGCCCTTCCCAACCCATGGATCTAAAGTGGAATATTATAAAGGTGAATAAACATGTTGTCCATGTAAATCTGAACCCTGAATTACTATTTCCATAAAGAAGAATACTGTAATTCAGAATAATTCATTCCAAATGAAAAAACATCATGTTACTGCATTGTGTTCTGTGTGTTTACATCATAGACTGTATATAAAGAGATGGGCGGAGCCTCCGTGACGTCACCCATAGGTATCTGAAGAGCATAATTAAAGCTCGGTGGGCGGTTCCTACCGTCGCCATGTTGGCAGCATCATGCGCGTTGTCTTGCTCGGAAAATACAAATATGGGCAAAGAGGTGGAGCTGAGAGGGGGGGCGTGAGCATCATGGTGGATGATTGACATCAAGCGAACTCCAAGCTTTCTGTAGCTAAAAGCTAACCAAGCTAACCCTGAGATAACAGGAGCTAACCAGCTAACGGAAGTAAGCGGGCTAAAGCTAAGTCACATTGTGGCTAAAAGCCGTGGTTGTTCAACATTCTTCTTACTTGAAGCCGGACATTGGTACCTGTCAATCAAAAGGACCCGCCCTTTAATATGCCGAACTTGAAGATTAAATTACTTTTAAATGGGCAAGTTAGAAAAAAATTCACTCCCCCCACTGTTGTCATGAAGGTAAACCTGACCTATTAAACCTAAAATGGATTTTTGAACCAGGCTGTAAACATGTTTATTTCTGCTGAGAAGCTGGTCTTTTTAACATGGGAGTCTATGGGGATTCGCTCTGTTCTGCAGCCCCTAGTGGATGAAGGGGGAACTGCAGTTTTATGCATTTCTGCATAGGCTTCACTTTTAACCGCCAGAGGTTGCTGTTTTGTTTACACACATAACATGTTCTGACACTTCTGAAGGGATCTCACACGTCTCAGCTTTCTTTTGAGACAACAATTAAACATGCAACTCTAGCTGTGAAGATGTACTAAGTTCATTTTACCATGATGCCATTTTCAATAGGAGGCAGAAAGAAAGGCTCCGTCAACAAAGAATTAGGTAGTATGAAGGAGTCGGGGGAAAGCTTTATGGATTGTTTGCAGCTTTGGAGGGCAGACACAACATGCCTACATACAGGGGAGTTAAAGGAAGACAGAATGAAGTAGAAAAGCACTCGGAGAGCGCAAACTTCCACCAAGCACAATGTTAAAGAATCCTTTAAAAAATTCCTGGATCCAAACGGTGATCCAGATCACCAACGAAATTTAATCAGTTCTTCCTTTTCACATTTCCAACAACTCCTGAAAATATATTTAAAATCTGTCCATAACTTTTTGAATTATCTTGAACACAGACAAACAAACAAACAAACAGATAAATGCAAGTAAAATAAAAACATTGGCGGAGGTAATAAATAGATATCAAAACGGATGAGTAGAGTAGAGATGAGGTGGGTGGACGGAAGATTGATGAAACTGAATGTGTAACTATTCAGCCTGTCGTTGCGGCTTTAAGTGAAAGAACGTAAACAACTAGATTGTGTAAATAAAACTGGATCACATGCAGCACCGCTCCAACTTTCACTGTTTATGTAACACGCTTCGGCTTGTAGTAATTGCAAGGCTGCTAGCTGTGCATTATTAATAACTTTGTTGAAAACGCATATTTTCATGCACCAACATCCTTAAACACCCCCCGACCCCCTGCGTGGAGTAATGAGCACATGAGCTGGCAGAAAGCTATCAAGTCTCTACAACAGATCAAACTGTCTATCCTTGTAGGGATGAGACGTCTCTAAATGCAGGTCTTCCATTACCACACAGCTGAGTGGTGTAGAGCACAACCTCATATTAACACTAATTGCCTCGATGCATTCACTTGCACATTTTGTGTGATTAAACCCGAGAACATTTGTACTTCTCCTCCATCCCATACAATACGGTGAAAATGAGGGGAGAAACTGGAACTTTCAGTAAACACCAGTAAGATCAAAGAGGTTTATTCAATATGAATTATAAGCAGGTGAAAGTATGAGCATGTTTGTGTGTGCCTATTAGGCTGACTTTGAGTTTATACAAGTGTGCATGTGGTCTTCAGAGCCCATCTGTATGTGTTAGGAAATGTTTACGCATCGCTGTGTGCATATCCCTGGACCACAGCGATGATTAGTAATAAAGGTCATGTGGGGCGTGATGGACGTCCGGTGAGTGTGTCACACGTTGAAATCTAGCTTATCTGACATGGATTTCAGCTCGTGTCTTAAAGCTGTAGCTGATTTTATCTGTCTGATGTTGCTTATAGAAGAAAACCAGAAATGGAAGGAAACTTCACCAGATGACAAAATAACCAGTTAATATATGAAGTAGTGGTTTTAGATGTCGATAGATACTACTGTCTTCTAGCAAGGTTTTAAAGTAGCGCCCTGTCTTGGCTCCTCCCCCTCTGGTTTTGCGCCTTGCGTGATTCAAAGCTTTTTTCTTACCTCTGCCAAGGAGGTTGTGTTTTCACCAGCGTTTATCTGTTTTTCTGTTTGTTTTCAAAATAACTCAAAAAGTTATAAATGGATTTTAATTCAATTTTTAGGAGTTGTTAGAAATGCGAAAAGGAAATTTACTATTTAATTTGGTTGTTGATCCGGATCACTGCTTGGATCCGGGAACTAAAGACCTCTGTGTTGGTTTTTGCTCTCTGAGTGCTTTTCTAGTTCGCAGCTTTTTCTGCCAACGATTTTCTCTTTCTGGCTGTTTAGCAGGAGGAGGCAAATAAACCGAGTTGGGTCGGGGAAATCCTTCCTGCATTTTCTCAGCCATGTTTGTCTTCAGAGTTTCTTCTTCATTACTTTGTATTTTCATCCTAACACATTTATATGCAGGATGTGGCTATCAGGTATGCGCTGTGGGAGGGGGAGGAGGGGAGCCGGGAGAAGAAGCTTACGAAATATAAGAAATGAACAACTTCAATTCGGTCCGAACGTTTTGACTGGTCAGAGTTTTTACAGATTTACAGTAAACTGAGGGGTCTAACTATATTTCTTATTGTTCATGATTGCAAAATGTATAGAGTCCTATCAGGATGAGGAACCAGTTCAACCACAGTAAAAAAAAAAATGTCTCTGAGCAAGAACCCCAGCTTTAAGCAAATCTTTTTCAAAGCGGTCGTATGAAGAAAGTAGCACGTGATCAGAACAGTGTTGGATTTCTCTTTACTCATTACAGCATTGCTTTTGTGTTGTATGAAGTTGCATCATCTCTTACCTGTCTGTGAGGAGAGCACAGAAATGTTTCACATTCCTTTGTGTAAAATAAAATAAAATTTAAAAAAAAGCTGAAAATGACATGAAAATGAGAAACATTGTGTTTCAGACTGGTGGAAAACTACCAGTCTTTGCATTTGTTACTGAACTGGTGCAATGCCTTCTTCTTAGACTGTTCCAAAAATGTTCTGAAAAGCCTCCACCTGATCGAAAACGCTGCAGTGAGGGTGCTGATGAGAGTAGAAATGATTTTTCTCCAGTTTTAGCTTCTCTTCAGTGGCTCCCTGTTCAGATCTGTAAATCCTGTTAAATAAAAGATCCAATTTAAAACTCTCCTCACATATAAAGCTCTTTGACAGCAAGCTCCAGTGAATCTTATATATCCCATATTTTCCCAGCAGAGCATCCGACTCTCAGTCTGCAGCTTACTTGTGGTTCCGACAGGATCTAAAGGTGGACCGGGAGGCAGAACCTTCTGTTATCAGACCGCTCTCTGAGTTTAGCTTCAGGAAGCAGACGCCTTCACTACCTTCAGGATTATGCCAGAAACTTTCCTTTTAGTTTAGTTTATGGTTCAGCTTTGGTTACCATTAGTCATCCCTCTAGCCATGTGGCTGTAGGCATAGACTGCTGGGGGACATCCCATGATGCAATGGGCACTTCTTCCACTTCAATCTTTTTGCTTTTTACTCACCGTGTAGAAATTTATGATATTGTCATTAATATGTGCATTTTTTCTCAGCATCTCAGCAGGGTTCCCTGGATGTGATGGGGCTTATTGACCCCCCAGTCCTCCCCACCTCTGCTGCTGGTTTTTCCTTTTGGTTAAAGGAGCTCTATGATGATTTCTAGTTATCTGAGCTTTCCACAGTGTTATAGTGTTGAATACTCATCAGACATATGAGCAGTGCCGTTTTTTATCTCCTAAACGTATGTTTGAGTTTTCCAGCACTCTCTACGTTCGGTTTCCATGGTGACGGAAACGATTTGTTTTAGAGAGTTTTTTCTACTTTGAAACTTTAGTGACATCCCGGGGGAGGGACTCAGTGATTGGTCATCTTCTCTAGGTTGTGCACGTTCACAAGAAGAAAGCCACGCCCACCTTCACTGCTCAGTATAACTACTCCTAGCAGTTGTCCAATCAAACGCAAGCATAGGGCGGAGCTTCCTCTGTTCTCTTGTTTCTGGCAGAGGCTGATCTAACAGGATCAATATAAAATGAATGAAAGGGGTTTGTGAAAAATGCTTGATTATTTTCTTGCCCTCCTGGACTTGCATATTAAAATAAATTAGACTGAAATGTGCGTAATAGAGCCACTCCACTGTGTCCCCATGCACACAGTCAAAGATCGCATCTTGTTCAATCTGTTGGTTATTTTTAGGTAATTTTTTTATGACTTTGCTTTCATGAGCAAAGTTATTACAAACCGGAGAAGTGTGGACCATGTAAGGCATTTGTTTTAAACTTTGTTGTGAGTTGACGCTATACAAATAAAGTTGAGTTGAACTGATTAGGAATAAAGGTTTAATACAGCACATTCAAACTGAAAATAACATTAAAATAAATGTTAGATGTTCAGTAGTTTCTCCTTCATTCATGAACTGTGACGTTGGGAGAAAACAAAACTGGTGTTGTTCACATATTTAATAAATGAGTCATAAGTGAATAGAAAAAACATGACCAAACAAACAACACAGCCCAGTCTGAGCACGTATGCACATGTGCAGGGCTGGCTCATGTTTGGAGTATATTTAGCTCATAATGTAACAGCTCAGCTGGATTTTACACCATGCTGAATTCAATCATCTGGATAGACAGAAATCATAACAGCAGTAATGTCGGTTTTTATTGTAGCTGTTTCACTTTCACCGTGAACTGCCTTCACTTCAGCGACAAGATCATTCGCTTTCTTTCTCTCTTTAAGAGCATAATCTAAATTAAAGGTAAAAGAACTGCTCATCCCACATTAAATGACTGCAGTTATCCATATCAGCGCTGCCTCCCATTTCTTTTATCAATATATTTTTATTGAACTAAGTTTCTCGTAAAGGCTCTAAAACTAACAGAAGCACCAAACCTTAAATGAACGAGGGACTCAGAGGGTCCGTTTCTGATTCGGCATCTCTGACCTCCATCCTCAGGCCATGTATGCATCACTTCCTGTTCCTATGTCTTACACAGTTATGCCCTGAAGGAAACTGGAGCAGCTCCAGTTGTGTGAGCAGGTGTGTAGCCTTCAGTGTTCTTGGAGAAATCACACACATCACGAGTCAACCTTCTATCAGAAGTCATGCTTGTGTTGCAAAACATGTATGTAACATTTTTTTTACACCAAAACCAACATGTGAATGCATTGCTAAATCAATGGAAACAGCAGACATACTATTCTACAGTCATTCTACAGACGCTTTTATCCAAAGTGACCTACACGATGTGATAAGTGATCAAATAACCATGGCAGTGAACCTAACATGCATGTCTTGTGGGTGGAAGAAGAGAACCCACACATACACAGGGAGAGCATGCAAACTGCACACAGAAAGGCCACTGCATGACCCTCCTGTGAGGTGCAGCGCTAACCACTACGCCACCATGTCAATTAATTTTAAACCTATATTTGATGTTATTTGATAATAATTTCCATTACATATTCATTTAGTTTTTAAATAAATTTTCAAGAAGAGTAGTTAAATACACAGCAGTTCATTCCTGATGTTGAAGGAGCTAAGTCTAAACAAAGCTACTGAGATTTCTTGGCCCACGAGTAGGTTCGATGCGCCGCTTCGCCACAATTAACTTCCACTCAGATTACTTCTTTTTTTTTTTTTTTTTTTTTTTTGTCTTGTCCAGCATTTAAGCAAGCAGACTGATGTTCTGGATGCTGTGTTCTGCTGAGCAAATTTATTTTGCCAAGGGGAACTTTTTTTCTATTTGCTTTGGATAATAGTTTGTATTACAGAGTTTATGCTGCCGGACCTGACCGGAAAGGACAGGAAAGGGGCAGAAAGAGAACAGAAAAGAGAACAGAAAAAACAAAAAGAGATCAATGCATACACGTATATGCACATACATACCCACCTACATATATATGTATATACACTCGCAAATACGGTATATACATATACATATATACATACATACATACATACATACATACATACACACATACATATATATATATATATATATATATATATATATATATATATATATATATATACATACATATACACGTACATATCCATGCACATACATACAGACATATAAATACATACATATGTACACACACATACCCACCCACACACATAAATATATACACCCACACAAGCCAACTCTAGATTCATGGTCCCTGTGGAGAACAAAACCATTGACAATCAGGAGGACCAGAATCTAGCAAGTTAAATCAAAAAGACAGAAAGAGAGGTACCTGCTGTTGATGAATAAACTTGCTGGATGACTCAGTGACTGTGACACATGCAGAACATTCATGCAGAACATTTAGAGTGGAACGTGTTCAGAGAAGAGTGATCATGCCAATGTGACCCTGCCCGCCTAGGGCTAGAGGCAGGCCAGGAGAACCCAGAGACCCAGGTAACCGACAGTCACCCCCAGGCACAGACCCCAACCACCCCACTCCGGAGCCAGCTATGCATATGCCCAGGAAGCCCACTCAGATTACTTCATTGCAGATTTAATAATCTTTATTCTTTTTATACATAATCTTGTGGCATACAAACTACGTCTGCTCGTGCCATGTGGTCAAAAACCCTTTGCCCTTCCTAGCCAAACCTCTGCCCAACCAGTGACGCAGTCCTTTCATATGCATCACCTGCCCAGGTAACATTACAGCGCCCTCTAACAGCAACAATGAGGAAAACAGGAAAACAAATTGGCTTCTAAAGCTGTACCTGTGATGTGTGTTGGTGTTAGTGTGGAACAGAAAAGAAAACGCAGTGAGTTTCCTCTTTATGTAAGGAAAAATGTAATACTTCAGCAAGAAATCAAACAAATTACACAGATATCAGGAGCAACAGGTCCAGCTCAGCTAAGCTGCCCCCAATCCTGAAGCAGCAGAGCAGCATAAACAAGCTGACAGACTTCCACGCTAACTGCCCTCTATATATCCTGAGGAGCTAATGAGCAAGCAGGCAGCAGCTGTGAAGGCAGGTGGCTGACCACAAGTGCAGTCAGGTGATTCAACAGAGGCAAGGCAGCTCTGAGGATACCTGCTGGCAGGAACGGCATGACTGAGCTTTGACAGAATAACGCAGAAAGTGGCTGTTACACAGGTTAAGGCCTGAATCCTCAGCTGACTCCCTCAACAGGAGAGAAGACTCAGATTTCTTTTGCCTTCGTTGAAAGGAGACAGCATGTTCTTTACAGCAAGCTAGGCAATTATTAAACGACCATATTCACACTACAAAGTGACTTCAGGAGGTTTTATAATGAAGAGGACTTTAAAGGAGTATTTTGCTCATATGTTTATTAAAAGCATTCGACAGAACACATATTGGGGAAGGATGCTACCCAGCCTAACCAAAAGTTAAACAACATGTATAATAATCTGTTTATTAAACCATAGAGGAGCTCTGAGGATGATTTAGCTCACGGCAGAGTCAGACCAGCTGTTCTCTCCCATCGCAGTTCTTCGTACCAAGCAAAGCCATCCAGCTGCTGACTGTTGCTTGTTAAATGGCGTTAATTAACTAATCTTACCCAAGTTAAGTAAATGAAACAGGTTCATGCTGAAAGTAAATGCTTGGGTGAAGGTCACTGTGTTGACAGACCTTCAGTTTGGGATTGAATCTATCTCACAAAACAGCTGGATTCTCATTACTTTAGCTGGTTCACAATCACAAGAGAATCTATCTTGCTAGAATTAAATCTGAGACTGTGCTCCATCCACAATTGCCTGGACCAGTCAGCACCTCAGGAGAAAGAACTACCACAAGCGCTGGGGACATTTTAACCGTACTAATGTCAAGATACATCACACAGTGATCTAAAGTAGCACTGGAGACCCATTTAGTAAGGAATGCTCTCCTGTTATCTTCTTTTAACACATTGGTGCCTGGTTTTAGTTTTGTTCAGCTAAAATTGGTTAAATCTAATGGAAAAGAGAAGACTCATTGACCTTTGTAGGAGTTGAATTCCATTGCTAAGTGTAATTAACAAGCAAGTATTATACAATTATTTCTGTTTTCTAACATAAAGCAGACAAATATGTTTAACATCTGGTTAATTTGGCACATTTTACAGTTTGAAACACTTTCCTGAAGTTATAATTCAAAGACTATGCAAGCAAATGTCGGCACAAGCCGGCATGTAAAACAGTGTATAGTCAAACTGAGCCCTGACATCCCCGTTGCATTTTCTGCAGCCACGGCACACGCTACGGCACACGGGGTGGATCTCTTCAATGGAGGCTAAATAATTTCAGAGTGATCAGTGATGCCGAACACCTGCTGGTCTATAAATATTCTGGCATTCAAACATAATCAGATATGCAGACTTTGTTTGACTTTATTTCTCAAGTTTGGTTTATTGAAAAGCAGTCAAATATCATACAGGGTGGCAGTGGCTCAGATGGTAGAGCTGCATGTCTTGTGGCCTGATGGTCTGCAGTTTGAGTCCTTCTCCCCTAAGCTGGGACTACCAAGCCTGGATAAATGCAGAGGGTTGCGTCGGGAAGGGAACAACAACGGTTAGATGTCACACCAGTATTAACCACCAGGTGGATCTTTATGTTCTGAGATGATCAGGATAAACATCCGTACGTATGTGGTACAAGTGTACCACTGGTGTAGATCCAGTTATATAGGTCATCTGCTCACCAGCTAAGTACTTTTTTTTAAAGCGTATTTCTTATTTAGAGATTCCCGAATAAGGCAACAAAATTTGTGTATAAATTAAGTAGCTAGGAACAATGACTGCTTGCTAACCTGAAAAGCTAACCTTCTTTTCTTCCTTTGTCACCATGGGTCTGACTTTCAGATGGGTTGGAGCAACAAACTCTTTGTTCTAAAGTGTAAATTTAATTGGTAGGACAGCATAGAAAGTGTAATGGTGCAGTATGTACAATGCACTGACAGTTAGTAGTGGAGATGGGCAAAACAATGACTTACAGTTGTGAATGGACGGTGGCTGTCAGTGGACAATACTCTTTAATAGCCTATGTTTTCATCTGCAAGGGAATCCATTACAGGTAAAAATGTGAGCTAATCTTCGCCCATTTACTTTTTCCACACATTACTTGTGCCAAATGGTGCTTCATCACCTATCAAACCAGCCTAGTTTTGCAGCTTTAAAGCTCAGGGAGTTTTCAATTCACACAGGTCCAACTCAATCTCCCATCCTGAGCAAGCACACTGGCGACAGTGGGAAGGAAAAATCTCCCTTTAAACTGCTGGCAAAAAATATGCCACCTTTGTATGTGGACCAGCTACATGTAGATATAAATGTCACATTTTATTGAAATAGTTACTTTTGTGAGGTGATAAGATAGCAAAAAAAAGCAAAAAAAACAAAACAAAAAAACAAACAAACAAACAAAAACAGTATTTTTAAATAAATATTACAATTTTCTGCTGCTGCACCTTTAAAAATGACAATTAACTTTGAGCAAATCTTTTGTCATTTCCTGGTTTGGGCCATCTTAAGCTATGGAAGTCCACTGAGGGCTGATATTAAAAGAAAAATGATAGCATAACCTGGAGTCAAACTGCAGAATGGAAAATTACATGAAGAAAATTAGCTCTCCGTTGGAAGAGCACTGGTTCCACTTTATCTACAGACTGACCGCAGCCCCCTTCTAAAGCTGCGGAGGCTTGAGCACCTCAAAGCTGCTGGTTTATGGAGAGAGGAAGCTGCTGACAGAGAGTTCCCAAGACCACCGTTAGCGCTGTCAGCAGCCGCCAGCAGGAAATGCCCAGGTTTCAGGCCTATCAATGGCTCCTTTCAACAGGCACACACCAGCTGCCTTCAAGCCAGGTAAATGAAGCAAGACACACACCTCTCAAGTTAAACCAAAGTCTACAACATCAGGACCGCACATGGAGTTATTAATCATACGCTACATGAGAGGTCTGCATCCACTGTTTTAATAGAAACTAAGAAAACCATAACAATGATTTTATGTGAGACTACAGCAGAGCCAGGAAGTTAGAGGAGACGTGTGAAGGGAAAAAAAAACACTCGCTTGTTAGGAATAAGCTCAACTGAGACTAACTTTTCCTCACATCTGTATGCAGAACCAATTTGGTGGTTATATAATTCTAATGAATATAGTGCGAAATTAAATGAGGTAAGGGACACGGAGAGACAGAGATGAAGAGAAGGCATTTAGGATGGAGGATGAATCGGAACAGTTATTCAGGACTTGGCGCTGAAGGGAATAGAGGCAGGTGATTGAATTAATACAGGAAGAAGGGAGGCGTTAAACATGCGTCTCATAATCATAAAGATTAATTCACCGTATTTTGGTTTATTATTAGTGTTATTTGTAATTTATGAGGAGAAGTGAACGCATGTTATGATGAGGTTCTTTGAAGTTGGTACTGATGAAAGGAAGGAAGAAAGTTGCTGTTTACAAGACAGAGACAAGACGGACAGAGGAAGAGAGAGAGAGAGAGAGAGAAAGGGAGAGAAACCTCTCCAGACAGCTGTTTTCCATCGTTCTGCTTCATGCTCGGTCTATCCTCATCGTTAGGGGCAACTCACGTGGCTTTCACCGGCATTTCTCACATCTCAGAGTCTGGAAAAGTTCATTCTCTCATGTGTATTTCATAAGTCACCTTCTATATTACTTCTTAAGTCAGCTGACATCTTTCAGAGCTTTTTTTTTTCTTTTTAAACAAAAGGTTTACATCTGATGAAATATTAAACCAATATTAAGCAGGTACTTTGAGTGATGAATCATTTTGATAAGCTTATTAAGTTGTTGAGCCTAATTATAAGAAGTTCAGGTTTCAGATGATCTGATCATCATCTCACGTCATTCCCAGCAGGCTCTGAGCCTTTCACATAACCTTGTCCAATCACTGATCTCCCACATCAGAGGTGTCGAGCTCCTCACATGAATCCTGGCAAATCAAAAGGTGGCATGTGGATTGTGTGCAGAATTATAAGTCAAAGTTGATGCCTTTCTTGGAACAAGGTGTTTTCCCTTCTTTTTCCTCCCCTTCTCTCTGTCAGTCCTTCTCCTGTTCGTAGATATCACCTTCATCCTCCTCCCCCCTCAGAGCTCCCACCTCTCCTTGCAGCTCTGATAAGAAGACAAAAGATAAACAACCCCTCCAGCATCTGCCATCGATCGCTTCGGGGTAAAAGCTTAATGGCTTGGCTCAAAGTAATAACACTCCTGGACTTCTCTCAACTGATGGGATTGATAGATTCTCTTTCCTCGGCTCAGAGTTTGGAAGCAGAGTGCTTGTGTTTGGATTAGACAGTGACAGCAGCAGCGGGGAGGTCAGGACAAAGAACAGAACAAGCATAATGAAGACATTCGCAAATGAATGAATGCCAGCTGATATTCTGGAGGTGAACGTGTGTTATTCACCATTTATTACCTAACCCAAAGCTGCTTGATTTATCAGTCATCTTAATGGGAAGTACATGTATCTATAATGTCTGGCTTTTGACTGAAGATGTGGAACATTCCATAAATCAGTATTTTTATTTGCAGATGTCTTCTTTAGTGACATTCATTTCTGATTCTTCTTTGTTTGCACAATGTCACGCACCTTGTGTGAAATAAAGAAAGGCACTGAAGTCGCACACCTTAATATCTGAAAAAGGATTTCAGGGCCACTTTGTTGTCATACAATAAAGACTCATTTAGGCATCAAATACATCATTTTATTCAGCAAAACAATTTGACAAATTTGCTTAGCTGTTGTTGCAGTGCAGGACTATTTGCCATATTCTGCAAGTTAGGGTGTTCAGGCGTTGGGATATCCTCTTTAAAGTGGTAATTCTGGATCAATTTAGACACATAGACTAAAAACATGGACCACACATCTCCAATGTTTCTCTTAGCTAATTATTTATCATATTTATATGTTGTTTCCAATAATAAATGGACTAAATGTATTTTTTTTTTTATCCCATCAGGTTTCCATCTTCCTTCACTTTCAAATGAAATTTAAAAAAAGAAAAAAGTACAAATTGATTTGCTAACACATGCACAACTGATGCACACTGAGTGTTGCAGCTTTCAAAGGTAAAAATAGTGCGTCTGCACACGATAAGTATGTCTGAGTCAATAACTATGCAATATTTGGTGTTAACAAACTATTTTGCCTGTTTTGGGTGGAGAATATGTAAATATATTAATTTAGCACTTTCTTTGTGATCTATCAAATCTGAGAGCAATTTTGCTTGAAGAAACTGTGTCTGTATTTACTATATTGTATGAGATATTGCGTGTCACAACTGGGATCCCCAGATGTGTTGTCCAAGTCCTTCATGCCATGTGTGGCTGGATGGACACGGTTTTTAGCTTCCCAACACTCTGCAGTCATTACCTGAGACCAAACCAGTTTTTTTATTTTATTTATTTAGCGTAATGGGAGCAAATGATTGCATCCGTGTGCAAACTGTCTCAAGTTTGTGCCCAATTCCATTCTTTTCTAAAATCAGTCTTCTGTTCTTCAAGTTGTAATCTGGTTTGTGTTCAGATGGTGGACTTGTCGGTGGGTCAGTTTATGAGATCACCAGTCAACTTAATCAGGCTAATATTATATATGAGTGTGTCATATTCATTCATGTTTTCTTTTTTTTTTTTGTTTTTTTTTGGTACAAACATTTCACAAATTGTGGCGACCGTAGCTCAGGTGGTAGAGCCACTTGTCATGTGACCTGACATGCTGCGGTTTGAGTCCTGCTCCCCTACGCTGCTGCAGCCCTGGGGGGACATGATTGTTCTCTGAGGGCCGGTCCCAAGCCCGGATAAATGCAGACGATTGCGTAAGGAAAGGCATTTGGCGTGAAACGTGCTAGTTCAGCTGTGCGATAATTCGTTATGGCGACCCCTTCAGAAGGTCAAGCCGAAAGGGAAACAACAACATACAGTTCTCAAATTAAACAGCTACATCACAAAGGCATTATCCATATTTTATTTAGTTTATTTTTAGATACTATCAAAGCGTGGTAGTAAATATTCATCTTAATGATTTTTTTACTGTTTGGAAAACCAGAGGACAGTTCAGATCAAACTGTCCTGGTTTTGTTACAAACACTTTTTTTTTGCCTGATTGTACAAGTTGGTCAAGCAAAATCACATAATTATATGGTCTCTGATGACTCAGCCACTTATCTTTTACGCCTAAAACTACTGCAGTTAGTAGCCTTTGGTGTCCTTATGAGTTTCTAGTCTGCTTACCCTCTTGTTTTTTTATCCATTACTGAAATCCTCTGGATTATTTCTGGTCTTATTCGGCTTCCATCAGTGTGGCGGGAGGACTGATGATCAGGGGAGTTTATCTGAAAACTGACTCTTCTGATTTTGTCAAGTGAATATGACCCAGGCACACATTTTTATAGGGAAGTGGACAACACAGCCTGGAGTAGCTGCAACCAACTCCACTGATAACTTTGTAAGAGTTGATCACATTGCGTCTGGTTGGAACCAGCAGGAGTTTTTAAACCAATATTAATGATTTCATCTGTAATTATTCTATTCTATTCTATAGTCATTTAGCAGACGCTTTTATCCAAAGCAACTTACATACACACTCATACCCCAATAGGCACATCAGGGTGAAATGTGGGGCTTAGTGTCTTGCCCAAGGGCACTTTGGCACATAGCCTGGAAGCCTGGGATTGATCTTCCAACTGGAAGGTTGGGAGACAGCTGCTCTTCCTGGAGAGCTAAAGCCAAATTATTTAGTGAAATACTGAAATTATTTACTGAAATACAAATTTACTGATTTACTGAATTACTGATATCGTAAGATTTTTTTTCTCACTTACATGTCCTCTTTTCTTTTTTTACAAATATAACTAGACATATTTAAGAATGCTGCATCTTTTGGCTATACATCCAGGCTGCTGCT